>NC_139017.1:104093577-104426791 GCF_964374135.1 Grampus griseus
TGTTTATGTAAATAGTATAACATATTGTTAAAGACCACAATCTCTGTCATCATATAGATGTGGTTTCAATCCCAGTTCTGCCACTTACTACCTTCTTGGTCTTGGAAAGTTATTTAAACTGTCTCAGCTTCAATTTTCATTTCCACAAAGCAAGGATAAGAGTAATAATTGTAACCCATAGGTTTGTTTTGAAGATTAAGTGAAATAGCATACATGAAGTACTTGGTATGTTGCCTAACACACATAGTAAATACACAATGAATATTGGATACTGATTTGTTTTTCCCGAACAAAATGGACATTACTTGCTTTACCAAAATAGATTTTATACTGTGTGTATGTGTGTACTTTTGTACCATGCTTTTTCTAACACTTTCTAATTCTTTCAAAATATTCTATCATCTGACTGTATGGGAATTTATTTTACCATCTTACTCTGGCTAGAAATTTAGTTTGTTTTCAGTTTTTAACTATTATGAATAATTCTGCAATGACCATTCTTTAGCTTAATCTCTACCACATCATGATTATTTTCTCAGAGTGAATTACTAGAAGTAGAATTACTGGATCAAAGGGCATGAATATTTGGAGATTCTTGATACCTAGTGCCAAATTGTCCACCAGATAAGCTGAACCAATTTATACTCCCTCTGGCCTAGCATGAGGTGTCTCATTTCTCACCCTCACAGATATATATATATATATATATATATATATATATATACACACACATGTACATATACATTTAAATCTTGCCAATTTAGTAGGCCATCCCCCCACATTTTAATATTTAAATATTACAGTATCATTTGATATCTGTGGGACATTTAATATTAAGATTGGTGATTGCATGGATGAGAAGTGCCCCTTATATAGTATGCTAAAGAAACTGGTACTGCTCTGCAGGAGATAAGATCAAATGGGGAAACTTCATTGCTCTCTTCAATGATATCAGAGGTCTCTGTGAAAGAACTGTTTCCCATCCTGTGTGTGGTTTAACTAAACAAGAGAGCCTAGGCTTCGCTGAAAATGGAAGAGACAGCTCTTGAATGCAAGGAAAGCATAACAACTTTCAGAATGATGAGCTACCGGGGAGGCTCCCGAGAGAGGTGATGGGTCCTGGAAGCTCTTAAGACCAGCATAGTCACCTTTTTCCTTGGGTGCTAAAGGTCCAGAGCCCTGAAGGAAAGGGGCACCCCACCTGATCTCTGTGGTCTCTTCCCATCTGCGATTCTGTAGTTATTTTAGTAGGATGTTGATTTTGTGGTATTTTTGGAACTAGAAAGAGATGGTGTTATTCCAATGCATATGTCAGGTGACATTTTTGAACGGACAAATTAAGCTCCATTTAGAATCATCTCTCCCTTTACAAGTTCAGACACATGCAGTACAACCCTGCCATCAGCCGTCTTACTTGAAGCAGGTTAATAACTAGCAATGATGACCACAGTCTTTTAAAAATAAAACTTTCTGCATGTGTTCTTTTCATGCTTGGTCAGTGTTTTATGGAAAGGGGTATTTACTGTTAAAAAATCTGTTTAATGGCAATGTACATAATGAAGAAATAAATGAGTGCAAAAATGCTCGTGTTTTTTGTTACTGACCAGTCTACCCCAGCTCTTCCCCCTGGATTCTTTCACACAAAGAACACATTGTTATTGGAGCCATTACAGACCTTCTCTGCTTTGCCAGGCTCTGCGGGGCTCGAGGGAAATGGCTATAGATTGCAGCAGAAAAGTCCATCAGACAGATCACATGTGACCCCACTGTTTCCAGGAAAGAATGTACGAGAACACTTCAGCTGAATAGACAGATTTTCCAAATGTTTTAAATCAGTTTTGAGACAAAAAGAGGAAGATGCTAAGAAATGGATTTGGCCTATACACATTCGACCATGCGGTGCCCATTTCTCTGGAATGCAGACATTAGGGGCTTTCATGTGGATGGAGGACCTTAAGGGGGAAAAAAACCCAGCCTACCACAACAATTAAGCAGCAATTGAAGAAAAGCAAGGCAAGAAAAGATGGCCCTATGTTAGTACAATAGCTCAGGGGCTTTTCATTTTGGGGCATAAAGACAGAACAGAGAATGTTGTTTTCTTTTTAAAGCTCTTTTAAAAATGGTAACTGCATCCTGCTCTTGTAGATGTATTACTTATGACATCCCAGTTTTCATCCGTTCATGATTTTACATTAGAGTTAAATCTCTGCAGCTTGAATCTCACGGCTGAGTTAGCCAGAGCCCATAAAATATTGAAACCTTTAGAGCAGCAGCCAGCCAGGTTGAGAGAAGTTCATGTCCAAAGCTGAGCTTTAGATTCTGAGACATCCCAATTGGAGTGTAGTACAGAAAAAAGCACTGATAAAATTTTCATAAAAATGAGCTAAGGATATTGCTAGCATGCTTCCCAGCATCTATATGAAAACTTAATCTGAGCTAATGGAAAGTATGAAAGCCTTTCTCAATTCAAACACAGTCAATGCATGATTCATAAATTATTGTCAGAGAAGTGATTCAGCTCCCAGATTTATTCTCTTTTGGGTAGAGGCAACCAGAGGAGAACTGGGTCTTTTTGACCTTTAATGCCAGCAAATTTTACAGTAGAGCTGTCAATATAACCAAGTAAACTGGTCATTTCTCCAAACATCTACAAAATACCCTCATATACCCAGTGCTAGCTAATACTAACTTGGCCCACTAGGTTACTGACAGTACATCCGGAGCAGCAAATACCAAACATCTGAGCTTATCTGACTACACAGGACTGAATGGAATCTCTGTGTGGCCATGCCCACATTATCCACAGTAGTTTGGGTAAAATGTGGCTTTCAGGAGTCCCCTCACCTTCATACCCTTTGGGTGGTGACAATGCACTCACATTACCCTGTAAAATGATTATTATGAGCAGCTCAATTTTATAGGCAGAGAAGAGGAGCTCAGGTTTGTGGCTCACTAAAGCAATAGTGTTATATGGAAGTTATAGACGTTGTTCAGATTAGTATGAAATAAGTTTAAGTGGGACAGTAAGATGGAAACTTAAACAGTCGTGCATGTGGAGAAGCCTGTTAGTAGTATCCTTTTAATGTTATATTTCTTCATCCATCAGACAGGTTTGAGCCCCTACAAAATGCTAAGCGTTGTGGAGAGTATAAAGATGAAAACACAGACCACAAGTTTAATGAGTTAATAACCCTATGCAACAGAGCCATAGAATTTCAAACTTTAAAGGATTCTTAAAGATTATTTAAGAATCCAGTTCTTCTCCCCTTTAGAGCTTGAACCTTTTCTATAATGTCCCCATGGCGTGGTCAATCAGCCTGGATTGTACATGCTTCTTAAGAACCACTTCCCTCAGTGAGCAGTGTCTTCCTCTTAGCCAATCACTCCAGTTAGAAACCTAGAATCAGTTTTGATTCCTTGTCTCTCAAATCCATGCACTCAGGATCGCTATACGCTGCAAGTTCTATCTACCAGTTTTTCTCAGAACAGTTCTGGCCCCTCTGCTGTGTTGCCACAGGCTTAATTATCTCTTACTAGTGCTGTTTAAAATTCCAAGTTTCCCTGCCTATTATCTCTTCTTCCTCCAATTTACCCTACATCCTGCCACCATAGTTTCTTTTTAAGACAGAGATGATTCTGTCACCCATGTGTTTTTAAAAGCCTTTTAAGGATCCTCATTTATTTCAGAATTAATTCCAAACTCATTAGTATTGTTTAAGGCTCTCGCAATATGACTCTGATACACCTTTTCCAGGCTCGTCTCCATGCAGTCATGCTCTAGTCTAGAGTAGTAGACACACCTGCAGGTGGAGCTTTTAGCAAATAAACTTGTGCCCAACCTGAGATCAACTGACAATTTGGGGACACAGACGTGAGTATGTTTTGTGAAAGGTGAGTCTGGTGCACAGCCACTTCTCCTAGAGCCACTGTGCTAGGAGGATTGGGCCACTTCCTCTTCTTTGAATCGCATGAACTTTGATGCCTGTGTACCTTTGTTCAACCTGTTACCAGGGCCTGAAATCCCAGCACCTCATCTGAGCCTAGAACGAAGACAAACATTTGTTATTTAGAACGGTGTTTTCAGAGTGGTCAGGATGTTAAGGAGAACTCAAGAGGTTTCCCCAGAAGACAGACATTGGGGGAAACCTTCACGAAGCATCACACCATATTCTAGGGACTGTTCTATGGGCTGGGGATAGAGCAAAAATGTTTGGACCATAGAATGTAAGCTCCATGAGAGTAAGACTCTTGTCTGTCTTGTTCCATGTTGTAACTCTAGCCAATAGAACAGTCCCCAGGATAGAGCAGGTGCTCAGTAAATGTTTGCTATAAGAATGAATGTGAATTTGAGATGGCTTTGAGATACGTGAGCAATGCTGTCCCAGAATTTTTGGCTATACCACCAGCTCAGTCCAGCACTTCAGTCAACTAAGATATTTCTTTAATTCTGAATCTGTTGTCTAAAGTATGAGCTTTCTCCCAGTCTTCTGTTACTTGCAACCAGCAGGGCAGAGGTGGTACATATTTTTATTTATGTATGATGTGTGAAGGCACCTCCATAGCTCCCAGATCCATCAGTCAATTATGAAGTGCATTCTGTGTGCCCAATGATATGCCAAGTATTATTAAAAGTAAGAATTCAAGATCAGTGTAAGATTCAGTCCTCCTCTCAAAGATCTTATAATCTTGTTGAAGACTAAATCATTTTTGAATAAAATAGTGGGGAGACGGAAGGCAATCTGTCAATAAAAATGTTACATGAGGTACAGCCAGAAATTTAATAATGAAGATGAATATCCCTCTCCTGATATATGAAAAGCCAAGCTATTTTTCATACTTCTCATTGAGTGTGGGTGGTCAAAGGGCAAGCACAATTTAATTCTCGAGGCCAAAAGCTACACTCAGATACTATATTAAAATTCTGTCCCTTCTTCTGTCTCTGACATTGTGGAGCCCCGTAGTGGTCCTGTGTGAGATTCTACTTTAAAAGAGACCTGATGATCACATATTCCAGGGGTTTTTAAGAGATATTTTTGCAGTCAAGTTTTGTGAGTATCGTGGAGTCAAGTTTAGAATAGTTGCCATCTGTGTCTTCAAATTTAAGATCTATAAAGTAATATTCTAAGACAGGAAGAAAATATAAGTAATTAGGTCAACTTGAAGCCTTCCTTGCTGCACCCCCTGCAGCAGCTGATGTAGGATAGCTCGTACTGACCACCTACCTCCACGGCAGCCCCTTTTCTGAGCCTCTTACAGCGCACCCAGGAGGCCTCGAGGGTGGGAATGGCTGGGGGCTATTGCCAGCTTCAGGGATAGTAGCCAAGCTATAGCAGTAAAGCCAGGGCATCATATAAGTCACCTCTGATTCTGAGAGCTGTTTCTCTCCTTAAGGGATTGTCTTACATTCCAAGATGTATAGGATACTTACCATAGAAGCCAAGGGATGTAGAATAAGAACAGGTGCGTTATTTAAATCATGCCTGGGGAAGCAAGAAGGTTCTTCTAATTAGCTTTTAAAATCACTGTGATCACAAGGCTGGAATCAGAAAAATAGGTTGAGGTATCCTTGTATACCTGTGCTCGGAACATTTCAAAACACTTATTGTAATTGTGCAACATCAATAGAGCTGCTGTTTCAAGAGCCGGTAGAGAGAAAATTCTACTGTGTGGTTAAATGTTGGTCTTTGTGCTAGAAGATTAAAGAGAACAATCTCTTGTTTATGTCCCTTTTCCATAGGGGGCACATAATTGTATTAGCAGCATTTCCGCACTCCTTAAAAGCTATACCTTATTTCAGTTGATTTTTTTAAAAAACCTGAAATCAGCTTCTCACCTGAAAAAATAAATATCTAAGTAAAAGCCCTGGGAAGCAGGGATGTTTTCTTGCTCGTGGATTCCTTCCAATGTTGCAGCATCTGAGGCTATTTGGTCTCAGGGTGTCTGTCACCTATAGACTTAGATTTTACGAGTGCTGACCTCATTTCCTTCCTTTGTTTTTAATTGTCCAAGCAGCAGTGAAAAAGGAGGCGAAGAATACCATTACTACTTGCCAAGTTAACATACATAAATGGCACTGTTATATGGGGAGGCTGTAATAAGTCATGTGACAGAGAGCAAAGGCAGCCCAGCGTGCAAAGGGAGCAATTTTCTGCCCCGCAAACAGCACTTCAGGTGCTGTCGTTCATCTTTCTGTGGCTTGCTCTGTCAAAGTCTGCCCGGAGCAGAGGTGTTCAGGGACCCAACAGGCCATAAGTGTCCAGCTGAAAAACCTGGGAGATATCCCCAGGCCCTAGGAGTTCCCTTTTTCAGTTGCACTGATTTACTTCACAATGCTCCTTCAGGGAATTTCTGCCTTCCATTGCTTTACTTTCCCATTTCCTTTCCTGTCATCTTTAAAAAGCCATTAAAGATCACGCAGGCAGTTTCTGCAGGCTCAAATTTCTGAGAGTTTCTGTCGCTTAATAAAATGCACCCTTTCAGTAGGCTGTGTTCTCCTTTGTGCTGTTAAGGTCTGGATGCTATTAAGACTTTTAATTAGAGGTGGTGATCATAGAGCAAGAAAGCAAAAGATGGCTGAAATTCTCAGGGAAGGCAACATTTTCCTATCCGGGGATCTAAAATGGCTACTTGGCTCACAGATCCAGGATAGAAACACTAACTATGGATTATGAAAAAGGAAGCAAAATTAAAATATGCTTCCCTCCCTCTTCACCCCACCATTTCCCCCTAATTATTCATTTCAAAGGCCTCCAATTGCCAAGGTTAAGTGTTTATTGTCAACACCCATTGAAGGCTGCTTTAGGAAAACAATTCAGCTTTTAATTTGTTTACAAATCCAATTTCCAAGTGTACTCCTTACCCAGCAAAGTCCAGATAGCTTCTGAAATCTTGCCGGTATTTTCTTTCTTCCCACTGAATCTTCTGTCTACAGCCTTCCATATAATTCCTTTATTGTGTAATATGCATGCAGCCTTCTCCACAATACAGGAGGATTGTATTCAAATGCCACCTCTCCGATCATATCATATTAATTCAGATTTGTCTATCATTTTGTGTGGGTGCTGCTTTGCCTTAGGTATTATAATAACAGTACCTCACCTGTCATATCCCACTAACTCTTCCTCACCTAGAAAATTGCTCTAATACTGCCTCAGATTTCACAGACCTTTTTTATTTAAAAATTTTTTTGCACAAGCTTACCTATCACAGCACAATAATTGAACTTTTATTGGAAGCCTCCACATATATCTTTATTACACACTTGTTCTAGTCCAGCAGTTGTTCCATGTTGATTCTACAGCAGATTGAATTGTTCGAATCCAGTCTTTTTTCCTCATCTGTAAAAACATCTTGTTCCCTTTTCAGACTACTCTCAATCTCTATTTGGGTCGCTTTAGTAAGTAATATTTCCAGATAGATGACCAGCTATTCAAAGTATTATTTATTGGGGGATTTTAATATTAGGCAATATTATAGGGCTCTATGAAAAGATGTCTGAAAGTCTCAGGTTGAAAATCTGAGCTTAGTGTTTCATTTCTTGTGACAAACATTTAAATGTACATGTTCAAAAACAAAACACAATTTCTTTGAAACACGGTTTTCAGAGAAATCCAAAATGTGGCAAATGCCAAATAGAGATTTTTTAAAAAAATGATATAGATGACTTTGCATTAATGCAGTGTTTGGTTTTTTTTTTTTAATTGTGAAAGCTGCTTACGTAATTTTCAAGAATCCACAGCCATAGGTCATTTTGTGTCAGGGCTTACTGAACTCTGGTTGCTTTAACATGGCACACTGAATTAGAAGAAGGCTACCTTTTAAGTGCGATATAATGAAAACAAATGGTACATTTCGAGCCTGCCACTGCCTTGTAGCGTATGCCATGTTCCAGAGAGAAGAGCAAGCTACTGAGAACAGATACCATCTCATTGGCTAAAAGACCGTCACCAATGTCTTTTCACATAATTAAACTGGACATATTTTAGAAAACTGAAATGACAAAGATAGACTGTTCAACTGCAAATAGTATTCAGTGGCGTTATCAATGGCAGAGATTCCAAGGTTTGCATGTTAATGGAAGGAAGGTGCTAATTTGAGTACTTTAAGCTTCATTCACAGGCCTGTTTACATGCTTTGTTCCACCTGGACCTGTTTGGAAGTTTGTCAAAAACCTAACAAGCAGAAAAAGATTGCATTTGAAAATACACATGCATGTTTAATTAAGCCAGGGCCACTGAACATTCCTCAATATATTTAGCTGGTGAGGTTTAAGTGCCATCAGAGCATCAGGTATTATCACCTTTTGAAGTATTGCCGAATCTTTAATATTTAAAGCACAAAGCAGGCTGTAATAAATTCTAGCAGACCCTGGAAGATTAAAGATGCTTTATAAATGTGACAGTTCGTAAATTGAACACCAACATTAAAGGTTCCCCCCGATATTTCCCAGCATATTTTTCAGGTGTATGCTAAGTTATGAATACAATTAAATAGCTATAATTATTCTCCAGGAATGGACAGCAAATTTAAATGCCTACAAAATTTGCAGTTGGCTACAGAATAGGGATTTATACAGAAGAGTGGCCTGAGTGGGCAAGGTAAATCTTCCTAGCAGGTATCAACCAAAGCTTTTTCAAATCCAGTGAAAACTTTACTCACCCCATTTGACATGGGTCCTTTAGGAGCCTGAAGCCGTGACTGTCCTAGATAAGTACACAGCAGCAAACAGATGTGTCGGGAAAGAATGAACTAGGGCTGTGATACCCAGAGGCATGTGTCTTAGGAACCACATTCACCATCACCATTAGACAAAAGGGCTCTGCAATTTATGTGTCTTTGGCACACTGATCTGATCAAACACAAGCAGTGCCTGGCACAGAGTAAGCGCTAAGCAAATACTTGTGGAAGGAATGAATGAGTGAATAATAAATGTAGAATGATATTCCTATTCTAATACCTTAATATTTTTATAAAATGAAATTTCCTGGAAACTAAATTTAGCTTAAGTTCATCAAATCCATGAAAAAGTAGGGAGAATAGTGATGTTTTGCCCTTGGAGCAGAACATATATCACAGTGTTTTTTAAATTATCAAATACTTCCTTAGGAGGTGAGATACCATGGGCCTTAAAAGGGTAAGCATTGCTCTGCTACTAATCACCTCTGGGAGCTTGGCCAAGTCACTGGATCATAATCAACTTCAGTTTCCACATCTATAAAATGGGGATAATAATCCCTTTTTGAAAGAATTAAATGAGACAATGGATCACAAGCCCTCTGGCGCAGACACATAGGAATTGCTTCCTAAGTAAAAGCCTTTCACTCAGAAAGGCAGCACGGGTTAGTAGTTAAAAGCAGAGAAGAACGCTGGCCCAGACTACCTGGGTTTGAGTCCTGGCTCTGCCTCTCTACTCACTGACCTTGGGCAGGTTATTTGACCTGCCTGTGCCCCTGTTTTCTATCTATAAAATGGAAATAACAACTGAATCTACTCCATAGCGTTATTATGAAGACTGAATGAGTTAATATTGGTAAAATGGTTGGAGCTGGGCATGGCACATGGTAAGCGAATAAGGTTTTGTGACATAAAATAAACAGGCATTAACTCTCTGCCTGCCACGGGAGACTTTTCTGAAAGGAGATGTTGAAGGCTTTGCAACTCTGTGCGGCAAATGAACTGCACTTCAGAAAGGACCCAGGAGAAGCCTCTGTCATTGCTTTTGCAGCCTCTAGGTGTCCTTGATCTAATGCAAAGAACTGCAAGGGCTGAGTTTCTGTCTCAGGCCTCAGGGCCCAGGATGGGTTTTCTAAAGTCCTGAAAAATAATGCAGCTACTGGGAAACTTTTCTCAGTATTGAGGAAAATAGGAGCTCCTCAGCTGTTTACCTCAGCAGGAAAAGCTGCTGTCACCTCTCACCTACCCTGCTGAGACCCTGGGACAGTTCCTAGTCCCTGGTTAGATGACTGATGATAGTAGCTCTTGTTATTGACAACCTACTGGCTGCAAGTGCTCTACAAACATCTTGTTGTTCCTCAAAACAGCTCCATGAGAAAGGCATAATTATTATCACCATTTTACAAATGAGGAAACTAAAGCACAGAGCAGTTGCTCAATTTGCCTAAGGTCATAGAGCCAGTAAAGGGTGGAAACAAGGCTCAACCCAGGCAGTCTGACTCTAGAGCTCATATTACTAACCACTGAGCTCTGCTGTCTTTTTGTAGGTTAATGTGTATGATTGCTGAGAAAATTCAATCTGTATTTTACCTGAGTTCTAGTGAGTCCTGGTGTTGAGGTAGGATGATAACCACTACTTATCTTCATGTATATTTAATGAGAGTATGTGGGGTGTGTGTGAGGGGGGTTATATGTGTGCAACTAATTACTGCAAGGCGTCTGATGAAGCAGAACTTAAAATTCTTATTTTTTAATTTTATTTATTTTTTATACAGCAGGTTCTTATTAATCATCCATTTTATACACATCAGTGTCTACATGTCAATCCCAATCTCCCAATTCATCACCCCCCCACCCCCACCCCCCCACCCCCGCTGCTTTCCCCCCTTGGTGTCCACACGTTTGTTCTCTACATCTGTTTTCTACATCTCATCTGTTCTCTACATCTCAATTTCTGTCCTGCGAACTGGTTCATCTGTACCATTTTTCTATGTTCAACATATATGCGTTAATATATGGTATTTGTTTTTCTCTTTCTGACTTACTTCACTCTGTATGACAGTTTCCAGGTCCATCCACATCTCTACAAATGACCCAATTTCATTCCTTTTTATGGCTGAGTAATATTCCATTGTATATATGTACCACATCGTCTTTATCCAGTCATCTGTCGATGGGCATTTAGGTTGCTTCCATGGGCTGGCTATTGTAAATAGTGCCAATAGAAATAGTGTAAATAGAACATTGGGGTGCATGTGTCTTTTTGAATTACGGTTTTCTCAGGGTATATGCCCAGTAGTGGGATTGCTGGGTCGTTTGGCAGTTCTATTTTTAGTTTTTCAAGGAACCTCCATACTATTCTCCATAGTAGCTGTATCAATTTTACATTCCCACCAACAGTGCAAGAGGGTTTCCTTTTCTCCACATCCTCTCCAGCATTTGTAGTTTGTAGATTTTCTGATGATGCCCATTCTAACTGGTGTGAGGTGATACCTCATTGTAGTTTTGATTTGCATTTCTCTAATAATTAGTGATGTTGAGCAACTTTTCATGTGCTTCTTGGCCATCTGTATGTCTTCTTTGGAGAAATGCCTATTTAGGTCTTCTGCCCATTTTTGGATTGAGTTGTTTGTTTTTTTAATATTGAGCTGCATGAGCTGTTTATATATTTTGGAGATTAATCCTTTGTCCATTGAATCGTTTGCAAATATTTTCTCCCATTCTGAGGGTTGTCTTCTCTTCTTGTTTATGGTTTCCTTTGCTGTGAAAAAGATTTTAAGTTTCATTAGGGCCCATTTGTTTATTTTTGTTTTTATTTCCATTACTCTAGGAGGTGGATCAAAAAAGACCTTGCTGTGATTTATGTCAAAGAGTATTCTTCCTATGTTTTCCTCTAAGAGTTTTATAGTGCCAGTCTTACATTTAGGTCTCGAATCCATTTTGAGTTTATTTTTGTGTAAGGTGTTAGGGAATGTTCTAATTTCATTCTTTTACATGTAGCTGTCCAGTTTTCCCAGCACCACTTATTGAAGAGGCTGTCTTTTCTCCATTGTATATCCTTGCCTCCTTTGTCATAGATTAGTTGATCAGAGGTGCGTGGGTTTATCTCTGGGCTTTCTATCTTGTTCCATTGATCTATGTTTCTGTTTTTGTGCCAGTACCATATGGTCTGGATTACTGTAGCTTCATAGTATACTCTGAAGTCAGGGAGTCTGATTCCTCCAGCTCCGATTTTTCCCTCAAGACTGCTTTGGCTATTTGGGGTCTTTTGTGTCTACGTACAGATTTTAAGATTTTTTTGTTCTAGTTCCGTGAATAGTGCCATTGGTATTTTGATAGGGATTGCATTGAATCTGTAGATTGCTTGGGGTAGTAGAGTCATTTTCAAAATATTGGTCTTCCAGTCCAAGAACATGGTATCTCTCTCCATCTGTTGGTATCATCTTTAATTTCTTTCATCAGTGTCTTACAGTTTTCTGCATACAGGTCTTTTGTCTCCCTAGGTAGGTTTATTCCTAGGTATATTATTCTTTTTCTTGCAGTGGTAAATGGGAGTGTTTCCTTAATTTCTCTTTCAGATTTTTTGTCATTAGTATATAGGAATGCCAGAGATTTCTGTGCATTAATATTGTATCCTGAAACTTTACCAGATTCATTGATTAGCTCTAGTAGTTTTCTGGTGGCATCTTTAGGATTCTCCATGTATAGTATCATGTCATCTGCAAACAGTGACAGTTTTACTTCTTCTTTTCCAATTTGTATTCCTTTTATTTCTTTTTCTTCTCTCATTGCCGTGGCTAAGACTTCCAAAACTATGTTGAATAATAGTGACAAGAGTGGACATCCTTGTCTTGTTCCTGATCTTAGAGGAAATGCTTTCAGTTTTTCACCATTGAGAATGATGTTTGCTGTGGGTTTGCTGTATATGGCCTTCATCACGTTGAGGTAGGTTCCATCTATGCCCACTTTCTGGAGAGTTTTTATCATAGATGGCTGTTGAATTTTGTCAAAAGCTTTTCCTGCATCTATTGAGATGATCATATGGTTTTTATTCTTCAATTTGTTAATATGGTGTATCACATTGATTGATTTGCATATATTGAAGAATCCTTGCATCACTGGGATAAATCCCACTTGATCATGGTATATGATCCTTTTAATGTGTTGTTGAATTCTGTTTGCTAGTATTTTGTTGAGGTTTTTTGCATCCATATTCATCAGTGATATTGGTCTGTAATTTTCTTTTTTTGTAGTATCTTTGTCTGGTTTTGGTATCAGGGTGATGGTGGCCTCGTAGAATGAGTTTGGGAGTGTTCCTTCCTCCACAATTTTTTGGAAGAGTTTGAGAAGGATAGGTGTTATCTCTTCTCTAAATGTTTGGTAGAATTCACCTGTGAAGTCATCTGGTCCTGGAGTTTTGTTTGTTGGAAGATTTTTAATCACAGTTCCAATTTCATTACCTGTGATTGGTCTGTTCATATTTTCTATTTCTTCCTGGTTCAGTCCTGGAAGGTTATACCTTTATAAGAATTTGTCCATTTTTTCCAGGTTGTCCATTTTATTGGCATAGAGTTGCTTGTGGTAGTCTCTTAGGATGCTTTGTATTTCTGCAGTGTTTGTTGTAACTTCTCCTTTTTAATTTCTAATTTTATTGGTTTGAGTCCTCTCCCTCTTTTTCTTGATGTGTCTGGCTAATGGTTTATCAATTTTGTTTATCTTCTCAAAGAACCAGCTATTAGTTTTCTTGATCTTTGCTACTGTTTTCTTTGATTCTATTTCATTTATTTCTGCTCTGACCTTGATGATTTCTTTCCTTCTGCTAACTTTGGGTTTTGTTTGTTCTTCTTTCTCTAGTTCCTTCAGGTGTAAGGTTAGATTGGTTTTTTTGATATTTTTCTTGTTTCTTGAGGTAGGCTTGTATAGCTATAAACTTCCCTCTTAGAACTACTTTTGCTGCATCCCA
Source organism: Grampus griseus (assembly GCF_964374135.1). Lineage (NCBI taxonomy): Eukaryota > Metazoa > Chordata > Mammalia > Artiodactyla > Delphinidae > Grampus > Grampus griseus. The sequence continues at coordinate 104,107,214 of NC_139017.1, forward strand.
TAGGTTTTGGATCATTGTGTTTTCATTGTCATTTGTCTCTAGATATTTTTTGATTTCCTCTTTGATTTCTTCAGTGATCTCTTGGTTATTTAGTAACATATTGTTTAGCCTCCCGGTGTCTGTGTTTTTTACATTTCTTTCCGTGTAATCCATTTTTAATCTCATAGCGTTGTGGTCAGAAAAGATGCTTGATATGATTTTGATTTTCTTAAATTTACTGAGTCTTGATTTATGACCCAAGATGTGATCTATCCTAGAGAATGTTCCGTGCACACTTGGGAAGAAAGTGTAATCTCCTGTTTTTGGATGGAATGTCCTATAAATATCAATTAAATCTATCTGCTCTATTGTGTCATTTAAAGCTTCTGTTTCCTTATTTATTTTCATTTTGGATGATCTCTCCATCAGTGTAAGTGAGGTGTTAAAGTCCCCCACTATTATTGTGTTACTGTCGATTTCCTCTTTTATAGCTGTTAGCAGTTGCCTCATGTATTGAGATGCTCCTATGTTGGGTGAATATATATTTATAATTGTTATATCTTCTTCTTGGATTGATCCCCTGATCATTATGTAGTGTCCTTCCTTGTCTCTTGTAATATTCTTTATTTTAAAGTCGATTTTATCTGACATGAATATTGCTACTCCAACTTTCCTTTGATTTCCATTTGAATGGAATATCTTTTTCCATCCCCTCACTTTCAGTCCGAATGTGTCCCTAGGTCTGAAGTGGGTCTCTTGTAGAGAGCATATACATGGGTCTTATTTTTGTATCATTCAACGAGCCTGTGTCTTTTGGTTGGAGCATTTAATCCATTCACATTTAAGGTAATTATTGATATGTATGTACCTAATACCATTTTCTTAATTGTTTTGGGTTTGTTTTCATAGGTCCTTTTCTTCTCTTGTGTTTCCCACTTAGAGAAGTTCCTTTAGAATTTGTTTTAGAGCTGGTTTGGTGCTGCTGAGTTCTCTTAGCTTTTGCTTGTCTGTAAAGCCTTTGATTTCTCCTCGAATCTGAATAAGATCCTTGCCGGGTAGAGTAATCTTGGTTGTAGGTTCTTCCCTTTCATCACTTTAAGTATATCATGCCATTCCCTTCTGGCTTGTAGAGTTTCTGCTGAGAAATTAGCTGTTAACCTTATGGGAGTTCCCTTGTATGTTATTTGTCGTTTTTCCCTTGCTCCTTTTAATAATTTTTCTTTGTCTTTGATTTTTGCCAATTTGATTACTATGTGTCTCAGCATGTTTCTCCTTGGGTTTATCCTGTCTGCGACTCTCTGCACTTCCTGGCCTTGGGTGACTGTTTCCTTTCCCATTTTAGGGAAGTTTTCGGCTATAGTTTCTTCAAATATTTTCTCAGGTCCTTTCTCTCTCTCTTTTTTTTCTGGGACCCCTATAATGCGAATGTTGGTGTGTTTAATGTTGTCCCAGTGACCTCTTAAGCTGTCTTCATTTCTTTTCATTCTTTTTTTATTCTGTTCCACGGCAGTGAATTGCACAATTCTGCCTTCCAGGTCACTTATGTGTTCTTCTGCCTCAGTTATTCTATTGATTCCTTCTAGTGTAGTTTTCATTTCAGTTATTGTATTGTTCACCTCTTTTTGTTTGTTCTTTAATTATTCTAGGTCTTTGTTAAACATTTCTTGTATCTTCTTGATCTTTGCCTCCACTCCTTTTCCGAGGTCCTGGATCATCTTCACTATCATTATTCTGAATTCTTTTTCTGGAAGGTTGCCTATCTCCACTTCATTTACTTGTTTTTCTGGGGTTTTATCTTGTTCCTTCATCTGGTACATAGTCCTCTGCCTTTTCATTTTGTCTTCTTTCTGTCATTTTTGTTCCACAGGCTACAGGATTGTAGTGATTTCTTGCTTCTGCTGTCTGCCCTCTGGTGGATGAGACTATCTAAGAGGCTTATGCAAGCTTCTTGATGGGAGGGGCTGGTGGTGGGTAGAGCTGGCTGTTGTTCTTGAGGGCAGAGCTCTGTAAAACTTTAATCTGCTTGTCTGCTGATGGGTGGGGCTGAGTTCCCTCCCTGTTTGTTGTTTGCCCTGAGGCGACCTGGCACTGGAGGTTACTGGCTCTTTGGTGGGGCTAATGATGGACTCTGGGAGGGCTCAGGACAAGGAGTACTTCCCAGAACTTCTGCTGCCAGTGTCCTTGTCCCAGCAGTGAGCCACAGCCACCCCCTGCCTCTGCAGTAGACCCTCCAACAATAGCAGCTAGGTCTGGTTCAGTCTCCAATGGGGTCACTGCTCCTTCCCCTGGGTCCTGATGTGCACACTACTTTGTGTGTGCCCTCCAAGAGTGGAGTCTCTGTTTCCCCCAGTCCTGTTGAAGTCCTGCAGTCAAATCCCAGTAGCCTTCAAAGTCTGATTCTCTGGGAATTCCCCCTCCCATTGCCAGACCCCCAGGTTGGGAAGCCTGATGTGGGGTTCAGAACCTTCACTCCAGTGAGTGGACTTCTGTCGTATAATTGCTCTCCAGTTTGTGAGTCAACCACCCAGCAGTTATGGGATTTGATTTTATTGTGATTGCACCCCTCCTACCATCTCATTGAGGCTTTTCCTTTGTCTTTGGTTGTGAGGTATGTTTTTTGGTGAGTTCCAGTGTGTTCCTTTCGATGATTGTTCAGCAGTTAGTTGTGATTTCAGTGCTCTTGCAAGAGGGAGTGAGCACATGTCCTTCTACTCTGCCATCTTGAACCAATCTCCCCTAAGTATGCCTTATTGTATTTTAATGCTCTCTTGTTAGGTATATACACATTAAGGATTGTTGTGTCTTCTGGAATATTGACACTTGTATCATTATGTAATTTCCCTCTTTATCCCTGATAACTTTGCCATGAAGTCTGCTCTGTTTGAAATTAATATAGCTAATTCTGCTTTCCTTTGATTAGTGTTAGCATGGTGCATTTTTCTATATCTCCTTACTTTTAATCTATATGTATGTTTATAATTAAAGTGTTTATTTGGTAGACAACATATATTTGGGTATTATTTTTTGATCCACTCTGACAATCTCTGTATTTTAATTGGTGTATTTAGACCATTGACATGGATTTATATCTACCATGGATCCATGGATTTGTATCTACCATATTTATTACTGTTTTCTATTTGTTGCCCTTGTTCTTTGTTCCTAGTTTTGTCTTCCACTTTTTCTGCCTTTTGTGGTTCTAATTAAGCATTGTTTATTATTCCATTTCCTCCCCTTTAAAAAATATCAATTATACTATTAAAAAATATTTTTCTAGCAGTTGCCTTAGAGTTTGCAATGTACATTTATAACTAAAATAAGTCCACTCTCAAATAACACTATACCACTTCACCAATGGTGTGAGTACCTTATAATAACAAATTATTCCTAATTCCTCCCTCCTGTCCTTTGTATCATTGATGTCATTCATTTCACTTATGCATAAATATATACATAAGTATGTATACATACATAAACATACATAGGAAGTACATTGCTACTATTATTATTTTGAATTGCTGTTGTCAGTTCGATTAATAAGAAAAATAAGTTTTAATTTTTACATTCATATTCATTTCTGATGCTCTTCCTTTCTTTATATAGATCTAAGTTTCTGACCTGTATCATTTTCCTTCTCTCCAAAGAATTTCTTTTAACATTTCTTGCAAGGCAAGGCTATTGGCAACAAATCCCTTAATTTTTGTTTGTCTGACAAGATCTTTATTTCTTTTTCACTTTTGAAATATGGTTTTACAGCACGCAGAAATCCATGTTTTAAATTTTAAATATTTTACTCCACTCTCTTCTTGCTTGAGTGGTTTCTAAGGAAAAGTTGGATGTAATTCTTATGTTTATCTATTCCTCTATAGATAAGATGGTTATTTTCCCCTCTGGCTTCTTTCAAGATTTTATTTTTAATCTTTGATTTTGTGAAGTTTGAATATGATATGCTTAGGTGTAGATTGTTTGGACATTTACCCTGTGTGGTGTTCTCTGAGCTTCCTGGATCTATAGTTTGGTGTCTGACATTAATTTGGGAAAATTCTCAAATATTGCTTCTGTTCCTTTCTTTCATTTTTTTTCCTTCTGGTATTCCCATTGCTCATAGGATAACAACTTTTGTGGTTGTCCCACAGTTCTTGAGTATTCTGTTCTCTCTCTTTCTTTTTTTCCAATCTTTTTTGTTTCTCTTCTTTTCAGTTTTGGAAGTTTCTATTGTCATATCCTCAAGCTCAGAAATTCATTCCTCAGCGTGTCCAGTCTACTAATAAGCCCATCAAAGACATTCTTTATTTCTGTTACAGTGTTTTTCATCTCCTCTAGCATTTGTTTTTGGTTCTTTCTTAGAATTTCCATTTCTCTGCTTAGATAACTATCTCTTCTTTTATGCTATTTATTGTTTTCTGTTAAAGCCCTTAGCATATTAATCATAGTTTTTTTAAAAAAAATTCCTTGTCTGATAATACCAGTGTGGTATTATCTGACTGTTGTTCTGACACTTGTTCAGTCTCTTAAGAATGTGTTTTTTGCCTCTTGATATGCCTTGTAATTTTTTATTGAAAAGTAGACATGATGTACTGGGTAAAAGGAATTGCAATAAATAGACCTTTAGTAATTTAGTGGTAAGCTATGGGGGGAGGGGAAGCTCTCCACTATAATATATGATTAAGCCTCAGTCTTTTAATGAGGCTGTGTTCCTGGACTGTGAACTTCACCAATGCTTCTCAGTCCCCTCCTTACCCCTCTGGTAGGACATAATGGCTGAAAGGGGCTGGAGTTGTGTATTTCCCTTCCCTCACTTGGAAGCGAGATGGAGCTAGAGTTGGGTATTTTCTTTCCCCCACATGGAATACCAGAGCTGGCTGAAGGTTAGGCTCCGACAAAACCCCAGCAGGTTAGGCTGTGGTAAAATAATTTCTTCTGAGCAGGAGCAGTGATTTGCTCTGTGACTTCACTTCTCTGACAGATCTAAATAGAGTTGTTGATTTTTCTTTTTGTTTACCCTTTTACTTATTAGGAAAGAATGGTGATTTCTAAGCTCCTTACATGCCAAGCCAGAAACCAAAAGTCTAACCTTTGCCCATTTTTCAATCAGATTATTTGTTTTTTCATTGTTGCGTGAAAAAAAGTTCTTTATATATTCTAGACATTAATCCCTTATCAGATGTAAGATTTGCAAATATTTTCTCCCGTTCTATAGGCTGCTTGTTTACTCTATAGACTGTATCTTTTGATGCACTGAGGTTTTAAATTTTGATGTAGTCCAATTTATCTATTTTCTTTTGGTGTCAAATCCATGAAATCATTGCCAAATTCAGTGTCATGAAGCTTTCCCCCTATGTTTTCTTCTAAAAGTTTTATGGTTTTTATGGTTTTATCTCTTATGTTTACATCTTTGATCCATTTTGAGTTAATTTTTGTAAATGGTGTAAGGTAGGGATCCAACTTCACTCTTTTGCATGTGGATATCCAGTTTTTTCAACACCGGATGTTGGAAAGGCTGTCCTTTTCCCAATGAATGGCCTTGGCACCCTTGTTGAAAATCAATTGACTAATATACAGAGGTTTATTTCTGGGCTCTCCATTCTATTCCATTGTTCTATATGTCTGCCTTTATGCCAGTTAATGCTTTTTTTATTGGTTTATTGATGGAGATATCAGGTCTTTTTTTTTAAATAGACTTTCTTTTTTTTTTTTTTTACATCTTTATTGGAGTATAATTGCTTTACACTGTTGTGTTAGCTTCTGCTGTATAACAAAGTGAATCAGCTATATTGTATACATGCATCCCCATATCTCCTCCCTCTTGTGTCTCCCTCCCACCTTCCCTATCCCACCCTCCCTATCCCACCCCTCTAGGTGGTCATAAAGCACCGAGCTAATCTCCCTGTGCTATGCGCTGCTTCCCACTAGCTATCTACAAAATAGACTTTCTTTTTTAGAGCAGTTTTAGGTTCACAGCAAAATTGAATGGAAGGTACAGAGATTTCCCATATACCACCTCCTATATACCTGCCTCTACACAGGGACAGCCTCCCCATTATCAATATCCCTCACAAGAGTGGTACATTTGTTACAACTGACGAACCTACATTGAACATTTTTATCACCCAAAGTTCATAGTTTATACTAGAGTTCACTCTTGGTGTTGTATATTCTATGGGTTTTAACAAAGTTATGATGACATGTATCTACCACTGTAGTATCATACAGAGTGTTCTGACTGCCCTGAAATCCTCTGTGCTATGCCTCTTGATCTCTCTCTTCCTCTTAACCCCTGGCAACCACGGATCTTTTTACTGTCTCCAGTTTTGCCAGGATATCAGTTTTTAAATTATTAGAATAAAGTGATTACAAAAGTTCATCACCTCTTCCTTTCAGCTCTTCTAGGATTGAAGACATACATTAATAAGATGAGGTTGGGGGTCTGTGGCCCTGAAAAAGAGACAGTAAGATTTCACTGGTCAGCAGAGACATCTTCTCAGCCTCACTAACAATCTGTTCTAGCTGAGAGATTTCACAATTGAGAGACCATCATAATCTCCTAGAGAAAATTTTGAATATACACTTTCCTGGGACCAACTTCTAAAGATTCAGTAGGTCTAGAGGATGGCTTAGGAATGTTTTTTTTTTTTCCCTTAAACCGTTCGTGCAAATAATTTGGAAACCTCTCTTTGAGCAAACTGAGCTAAGTATTAATTTTGGTTTTGAACCAGTGGAGACATCTGCAAATCTGAGACCTAAGTTTTCCCTGGGGAAACACCCAACAGAGTCACTCCTTTTCTAACCTCCTAAAAGGACTCAAAAACTTTTGGAATGGTAGAAACACTGGCAGTTACTCAGGAACTGCTCAGAGAAATGCTGAAATCAACTGCTTGTTGAGTGACTCTATAGAAATATTTATGAAAAAATCCACCCCTGTTTGTCCACAACACATGTCATTGTTGGTGGATATACTTCTGACCATGATATCATTGATCTTAGATGAAAAGACTGTTGGCTCTTCCTCTAGAATTGGTTTGGGATTATAACAGCTTTGCCACTTTATCCTCACTCCTTATCTCCAGGCTTCTTTGGGTCACTTTGGACATGACAATTAGGTAATTTGCTTCACCAAAGTACTGTAGCCAAATCAACAAATATAATATGAACATGGTGAAGTACAAGGAGCAAGAGCATCAGATTGAATATCTGGAGACCTGAGTTTTCTAGTCCCAGTTTTGTCACTTATCACTTCTGTAAACTATCTCTAAGCTTCAGTTTCCTCATTGATGGAATGGACAGTATTTTGCTTGACCTACTTACCAGAGTCATGGTAAGATGCAAAGGGAATAATGCACTCCAGAATGTTTGCAGTTTCTCCAAGGAGTCATGTTTTCTCTCTCCCCCAGATTTTGTAAATGTTGCTTCTTCACCTGGGTAACTCCATCTCCGTATTTTGGTCTCAGCACCACTTCCTCCAGAATGTCTTTTGTGATCCCCTCAGTTAATTAACCCTGCCCATGTACTTGCACAGTATTTCATGTTGGACTCCATTGCATTGTTCACACTACAATGAAATTGCTTACTGCTCTGTCTCCCTGGGTAGATCAAAAACTCCACGAGGTAAGAGCTTGTGTTGTTTAATCACTCTTCCATCCTGGGTTCATGCCATATGGTGAATACTTAATAAATATTTATAAAGGGGATTACTGAAGCACCATACAAAATTAAGTAACATTAGCAGACGTACAATGTGACCTTCCCTGCATTGTCCTGGAGACTCATTAGCCATTGTTTTATAAATAAACCGTTGGTGGTAGTTACTTGGCAGCATGGCCATATATATATGCCCATGTAAAAATCACCTCCATCACAAATTAAGCCTTCTATTTGAAATATCTTCCCTTTGACTTTTGATTTGGATACTGTGATTACTCTCTGACCATGACATCTTAATTTGTATGACATGTGCCTTAGGGTGGGGAGGTGCCCCTGCCTTCCATTGTACCTCAGTTCCCCTGTTCTGGCTCCCCAAACAGAACTTTAAGCATATGCCACATAGTCAATATTTTAAATAAGGTCATTCTGTGTTGTTGAAATTCTATGCAGTCATTTTTACTGCATGGAACTTGTACCTGGTGATGGTAAGTCTAGATTCTGCTAGTCCTGGCTCATCACTTTTTGTTCTGTTTCTTCTGTTGGAGGTGAGGCAATATCTATGTTCTAAAAAACTGCCCTTTGTTCCTCTTGATGACACAACAGTGAGAGTAAAGCACACTGGTAACTGAATGGCTTTAAATAGAGATAGATCCTGATCCTGAGAATGCCATGCATGTGAGCCAGGAAACTGGCATTTATAGGGCCCAGGCCATGCATTTATAGTACGAAGACTTAGGCCTGGAGGTATTTTCAGTATAAATTCATTCAACTTTAATCTACCTAGTAGAGAACAACATTAGAAGTATGAAATTAAATTCAGAAAAGGTTGTTGGCAGGAACTCTTTATGCCATGCAAAAGAGCTCTTCAAGGGCTTTTAACCCTTATCATTGCTATCTTTGTTCCTCCATATATATATCTTTTTTCTTTGGTTGTTTTTAAGGTTTTCTCTTTATCATTTGTTTTCAACAGTTTGATTATCATGTGCTGTCATATGGTTTCTTTATGTATCTTGTGCCTGGGATTCATTGAGCTTCTTAGAACTGTGGGTTTATAGGTTTTATTAAATTTGGAAGATTTTGGGTTATTTTTCATCAATTTCTTCAATTTCAATACCTCGTCTCTCTCTTTTCTTTTAGAGATGCAAGTAAAATGGGGCTTACCACAGTTCACTGATGCTCTGTTTATTTATTCTAGTCTCTTTTCTCTCTGTTTCCTTTTGGACAGCTTCTATTGCTATACATTCAAGTTCCTTAATTTTATGCAATGTCTAATCCATTGTTAATCCCAACCAGTATATTTTTCATGTCAGACATGATATTGTTTTTAATCATTGGAAGTTTGATATGAAACGTTTTTGTATTTTCCACATCTGTACTTACTCTGTTCAATCATTCCTCTAGTTTCTTGAACATATGGAATACTGATATAGTAATCATTTTAATTTGCATATATACCAATTTTTTCATTTGTGTCATTTCTGGGTCAGTTTTAATTCATTGCTTTTTCTTATTGTGGGTCTTATTTTCCTGCTTTTTCAATACCTGCTAATTTTGATTGGATATCAGACATTGTGAATTTTATCTTGTCGGGTGCTGGATATTTTGCATTCCTATAAATCTTCTTGAAATTTTTGTAGGATGTGGTTAAGTCACTTGGAGACATTTTGATCCTTTCCTGTCTCACTTTTAAATGCGGTTAGGTGGGACCTGCCTAGGGTTAATTTTTTTTTCCCACTACTGAAGCAAAACTCTTCTAATTATTCTATCCAGTGCCCCAAATTATGAGGTTTTCCTTCCTGGTTGTTCGTGACAGGCACTATTCCTGCTCCTGTGTTATCTACAGACAGCATTCCTTCTAATATTTTCAGTTGGCTTTTTCTCAGTAGTTTCCTGACGTACATGCATTGGTCATTACTCATCTGAAGACTCAAGAGAGAATGTCTAAAGATCTCCTGGGCTTTCTTTCTACACGGCTCTCTTCTCTTTGGTACATTGCTCTGCAAGCAGTAGGTGCTTTAGTCTCCCTGGACTTCCAGCTTTGTATTTTCATCTCAAGGAGACCATCAAGTTCCACCTGAGATATACCCCTCTCCATGCACTGTAGCCTGGAAATCCTTCCATTCTAATCTGGGTCAATCATAGGGCTCACCTCACTTGTTTCCTACCTTTCAACTGTCACTCACCGTCATTGCTTCATGTCCAATATTTCATTGTCTTATTTACTTTTCTTGTTATTTTTAGTTGTGTTAGGCAGGAATGAAAACCTAGATCCTGTTACTCCTCTGGCTATTGAAGAATATATTACTGGTCTGTCAGAGTCTCTTTATATGCAAGACACATGGTCACACACTGGGCACAGACTATCAATTAGGTTCAAAAAAAACCCTTCAACCTATAGATTTTGTTTCCTTCGTTTTCTAGGAAAGTCTTATAAGATAAATAATGATTAGCCTTTGCCTTTATCCTGGGAACATTCAAGCCCACCCTGGTTTGATGCTGACTTATTTTCCTGTGACACATCAAAGTAAATTTTAGCCCTGAAACGTGGGCAAAACCAATTTTCCTGAGCTGGGTAATGTTTTGCCTCTGCATTTCCCTAAATTTTCTAGGTCCTGTTTTCCTGCTACACAAAACAGATCTCTGTAGGTGAGCGTAGAATAAGGATTCTTAGTCTTTTGCTGTGCTAAAGCAAACATACAAAATATACTGGATTGGAGCAGATGCCTATGGGAAATGTAAAATAGCTTGGTTCCCCCTGCTGTATAAAGCCACAAGTTAAAAAACAATTTAAATTTGGGGGAACTAAGATGTTTGGCCACTTTTAGCTTTAGTCGTATCTAACTTTTGTTTTAAAATTTTTCTTTTAATTTAAATATGTCCGAGAGATATGTCCAAATCATTCTGCATTTTCTTTTCTCTCTTTCCTCAGCCTGTACCCATAGTATGTTTCCTAGATAAGCATATGCTTAGATTCCTCAAGCATAGTGATAATTTCTCTTGACCAGTGGAGCTAGTCATTATTTATTATACTTTACTCTCACTCCTTCTCACTCTCCTAGTGGGAACATTGCAATGGCTGCTGGCTGGAAAATTAGCCCAGGGAGCTCCTTCTGCTGGTCTCTTTCCTCATTATGCTAGTAAAAAAATTTAGCTGTGACATTCTCTATCCCTGCATATGTGTGTATATCTGTGTGTGTGTGTGTGTGTGTGTGTGTGTGTGTGTGTGTGTGTGTGTGTATAAAATCTTCATCCAGATAGGTTGGAAGCACACTGTAGGGGCTAATGGTGAGTAACTTAACTGTGGCTTTCTCACACATTTCACTCGCTTTCTTTCTCTGCAGTGGCTGCAGAAGTACGGCGTGCTCATGTATTGTTGCTTCATGTTATAAGCCGAGTTTGTGGGTTTATGTGTCATCTCACTGTTTCTGCTGGGTTGTTTTCTGGCTGGATGTGATATCGTTTCATCCACTGTCAGGGGGCTGCCCCAGAACCTGGGATGCTCAAGAGAGGTGACACTCACTTGCCACGTGATAGCAATGGCTTCTGTTTATTTCTGTGGATGCTCCTCCTGCAACCCTCTGTGGGATCCTTGAATATCCAAGCTGATGGGGAAGCTGAAAACCACACAGCCACAGTGAGGCTTTCAGGATTTTTGCTTATGGGTATTTTTAAGTAAGCACCAGGCGACCATGAACTACAATTTGCAAGAACTTCTTTCCTTTTTTTTTAAGTGTCCTTGTTATTTGAAGTCTCTTTTGGGTCACAGTTCTGCAGTTTCATGAGCTTTTAACTAATAGTCTTGTTAGTACTATACAGCTTAATTCTGGAAGGGTGACTAATAGTTACTGGAATGGACTGAAAGCAGGGACCATGCTTCATACCTACCCTGGATCTTCAGCAGCATCTAGCTTGGCACCAGGCACCGTGAAAGTAGTTACTGACTGAGTAATTGCTCTAAGACAAAGTTGCCTGTTTTCTTAGTTTAGAGTTTTTGATCCAGACCAAAGACATGAGCCTTTTTATTTTGTACTGCTCTGCCTGCTTGCAGAGTTAAGAGATTTTAGGTGGGGATGATGGAAAAATTGTTAATCCAAAAGGACCTGTTCATTTCTACAAATGCTACAATCTCACTATCGGTTTCAATTAAAAAGACAACTCACTATCTATCCAGTGTTGGGAGAGAAAAGGGAAAATAATGATGGGAGAAATATAGAAAAATAACGTTTCGATGGATTTTTTGTGTGTTTTATTCTGGAGAAAACTATTCTCTACCATTAGATCTGAAGAGGCACAAATTGGTTTTTGGAAGAGGTGTCGTCAATAGTGACCAAAGCATAAGTATGTGGGATTCATCCAACTTTGGGAAAAAACCTATTACATTTTCCATTGTGTCTTAAAGTAATCTATTTAATTGACTATCTGACTAGTTGGTTTCTAAGGTTTTCAAGTAGTTTTAACAAGACTCTCTATAATTAGGTCCAAGTAGTATGAGACAGTAACCAGTAGAGAAGCTACAGTTATTTTATATTTGTATCTCATTACTGAGCCTTCAGATGAACATCACCAACTCATTTATGGGGAGATGTCACTATGGGCAGGAAAATTCTTGTTTCCAGCTCCTCAGGCAAAGCATGTATAACCCTTAACTTAACCTAAAGCAGTGTCTTCCATTGGAGACATGTGTGAATATCAGTCCTGTCTTCAGCTGTCCTTCTGCCGACAAGTGAGAAGTAAACCTTTGTCTGGCCAGTTCCAGGGCGTGTGATGGGACATCTCAAGGAGTAGGGAACATGTAGCTAATCAAATGAGCATTTTCTGACTGTATCTCCCATATTCCAGCTACTCTGGGGGAAGTCATGTCACCCCATGATGTGTGATGCTGCTTCAAATCATTTGCAAGAAATCATCTAAATGTCAGATCGTGGGTATCATGGGACACTGCACATGTTTAGACAAACCAGAGTATGAGGAAACTTAAAGTGAAGTTGGTTTTGAAGGTTGTGCAAAAAGAAACCCCAGTTCATCAGGCACCTAGGAAATGCAAAGAACCGAAAGAAACTTTGTCTCAATTCTTTCACAATCCAATCCATAAAGAGTAGAGTCGTTACTCTAGGTGTTTATATATTTCTTCAAAACAATTCAGTGTATTCATTTGATGAGCATGTACTGAGCATCTCCTGTGTTCCAGACACTGTTCTAGACATTAGGGATGGAGCAGTGAACAGAACAGAGCTCCTGATCCAAGGGAGCCCATCTTCTCAAGGGGAACAACGGCACACAAACCAGAGAGTGTGTCTCCCCTCAGGTGGTGATAGGTGCTATGTAGAAAAATAAAACAGAGGAGGGGGCCAAGAGCGAGGGAGGCAGGCGCTATTTTATATAGGAGGTCAGGGAAGGTTTCTGAAAAGGTGACATCGAAGAGCATAATATTCTTTTGAATACCAGTTCCCACTCCTTCCTGACCATGACAACCTTTTTCTGAAGCATCACACTTGTCTTTGCCGGCACAACTAAAATGGTGACAATTTGGACATTTCTGTCAAATTCATAATGGATTATATGACCAAGGATAGTTCAGTCAAAATTCTCATGAATCGAATTGAAAGTTAAAAGAGGTCCTCTCCTCTCCCTTTTGCTTTCCAGGCAATAAAGCACAAGCTATAGTTTACTCCAATGAACTAGAAACCAAAGAAGGAAAGGAAATCTAGTGTGTTGGAGGGACATTATGGGAAGTAAGTTTTAGTGAAAGAAGACCCCTAGAAAGAGCACAGGAGCCAGACTTAGATCTTAACCATGGCTTCTCTGCTTACCAGATGGGTGATTTTGAACAAACTTCTTAACTTCCCTACGTGTCAGTTTTCTCATCTGCAGAGGATGATAATACCTCAGTGGGATCTGCTAAGAATTAAGTGAGATCTTTATGTAAAGCTCTTAGCATGGTGTCTAGGACATGATATGCACTTGGTGTTTAAAATTATTGGCATCATCATTGGCGTTAGCACTATCGTTTATTGGCACAGCTATCTTCCTGTATTGCCAAACACTCTAAGTATGTGTAAATAATTTCTGGCCAGCATTACGCTTTACTCTATTTCATTAAATCATTCATGGAACAATTCATTCATTCAAGACCTAGCCATTCCATGATTGGCCTGCTGCTGAGCTCCATGCTAGATTCTGTGGGGGAGTAAAGGATATACATGTTTTTTGACTCATTGTAGAGAGGGCTGAAGCATGGAAAAGGACTTGTTCCAGGTGACCTTTAGATTCCCTTGCAAGTTGGATTTTAAGGCACTTACCACCCGATGGACAAAGCAGTAGGGGCTCTGGAAGTGGTGATATCTGTACATGGCCCCAAGGACCCCACACAGGCCAGCAAATGCCTCCTGGTGGCTAGCCAAGGGCAGGTCTAGAAACTGCATTATAGGAACCTCCATTCCCTTCCAAGCCCTCATTTACTGAAAACATGATAAGAGTCCCTTATATTTGCATACTGCTTTAGAATTTGTCAGGCATTGTCACACACGCCATCTCAAACTTTTCTTTTATTGCAACTGGATAGGACAAGTGTCCTTATCCTTATTTTACAATGAGGAAACTGAGGCTCAGACACTAAATGAATCCTCCAAGATCCCATAGTAGCAGAGCCAGAATTCCTACGAATAAAGCCTAAGAGCTAGGTTAGGAGTCCGGGTTTCTAGGAGACAAAGTGCTTCTGGATGTCAGAGTGGCCCTCCTTGACTAGGAAAGTCCTCCTCTTACACCCAGTCTTCCTTTTCAGGGGAGGCAGTAGCTGGCGAGAGTAAGGAAGGGGCACTCAGCTGCCCCTCACTCGAACCAAACCACCACCGGTGATCCAGGGTAAAGAGACAACCAGGTCTTCTATATCAGGTTCCATACTCTTTGCCCCCCATACCATGCTGCCCACAAGAATATGGGATTTTCATTCAGGGCCATCAGGGCGCAGATGCCCCAGAGACCGTGCTGCCGCGCTCGCTTCTCCCTGCCCAGCTCAAATCCCCGGACCTGTGCGAGTAGCTGGCACATAGGCTGTAACTGTGTGTGATTGCCTGAGTAACAGTGCACACCTACCTACCCAGATGTCAGGCACTGCCGTTGCCCCAAGGGAAGGAGGATGAGTAAACCAAGCCCCTGCCCTCCTCCATCTGGGGATGCGTCTCTGTCAGTTGCAGTGACAGCGCTCTGAGCTAGGAACGGAGCTGGCTGTCTCTAACAGCTCATAGCCGTGCTCCCCTCCCTTTCTGATGACTACTGGGGTAATTCAAAGAGAAAGAGTAAAAACTCACCCCCAGGTATGGAAAGTGAGGGCGTTTCATACCGCGAGAGGTCTGTGTATTTTCTGCAGTGTGACAAACTTTGTGTCTCTACCTCACTCACGTGACCCCAGGAGGACCAGGCCCTCCCTCCTGAAGGGGCTTTGCCTGGGAGCTCACACAGGAGCCTCTTCTTTTATCATGTCACAAGAAGGCACACTGCAGCGTGTCCCACTGTATCTTGCAAGAAGCTGATATTCCAATGATGTGATTAAAAAGTGGCACCTTTCTCCACACTGCGAGAAAATCTTTCCGCTGGGGTGAGGTGACCGCGATACCTATTCCCCAAGGAGCTCACTTCAGCCACAGCATCTGATGTACTATGACATCTCCCCCGCACCCTGATACACACACGCACACACAGACACACACACCCCACAAACGCATTTCCTAGCTGAGATGCATAAGGAAGTTAAGGGACTTGTTCAAGGTCACGCAGACGGACAGGAAGGTCAAGTCATTTACACGGGGCATAAAGCATTCGGCCCAGTGCTTTTTGTCTCTTGGTCCTTCTCCCTGACCTCTGATCATCTACCACCTCGCCTCCTTTTCAGCTCAGTAAATGTGTAATGCACACTAGAAATGCCATTGCAATTCAATGTATCACTTATGAACAGCGGCTTTTAGCTAACAAGAATGCTGTTAACTTGTACTCCCTATGGGGATTTCCCAATTCAGGGTGGTGTGTTTTTATTTTTGTTCCCTTGGAACTCAAATCCATGCCCAGCTCAACATAATATCTAGGTCTGCGTGCCGAGGAAATACCTGTCTGAAGGAACAGGAGTTCTCATCCAAGGCCAGCTCCCCTCCTGGCCGGCCCCCTGGCCTCAAGGTCATTGCTCAGCCTCTCTGAGGCCCAGCCACGTGCAAAGTAGAATAGAAATGGTAAGACCTTACCTGCCAACTTCACAAGGATATTATGAGAAAGAGATAAGATTATGAATTTTTAAAGTTTTGAAATTCCTGGAAGAAAAAGGGACTTTTTCTGTCTAGAGGGATCATGAAATAGTGTCAAGCTGGTGGGCTGGGAGTCAGGCAGTGCTGGGTTCAAATCCCAGTCCAGTTGTGTGCCCTTGGGAATGTCCTTTACTTTCTGAGTGTGTGTGAAATGGGAGTTGTGGGGAGAATGAAATGGGAGTCTGTTGAATGCTCCTAGCGGAGCCCCTGGCCTGAGGAAGGTGGCTGTGGGTTGTTGGTTCCTTGCTCTTCTGCACCCCCTGCCCATGCTTGCAGCACAGAGACTCTGGGACTCTTCCAGGGAGTTTCATGTCTTACTCATTCTTGAATACCCAGTATCTATAACTGGGTCTTCCACATTACAGGAATATTTATACATATAAATAAATAAATATCTGTGGCTACGAATGAATATATAGATTAGGGAATGGAAACTTTAAAACACTTTGTTTAGTTTCAAGAATTCATGGTAATATTTGATACTGTTGAGATGGGTAACAGTATCCATCTCAATAATTGGGAACATGGGTATGAATTAGTCAGTTGTATTCAGATTGGAACAACTAGGTGGTAATTTGTGCGTTTAACTCACAGACTGGTTTAGGATGATCCAAATCTAGCAGCAAGTTTCTTCACATAAAACAAATCTGACATTATCTGGCCCAACTCAACTAGTTTCACAGCAGGAATTCACATAGACAAGTAAACACTTGGGAGAAATTCCCTTGTGAAGTAACCACATTCCTAGTCAGAACTGTCTCATAATTTAACAGCCAATTTTTAAAATAACTGTCAAATTAAGATGGCTAATTGTTCTGGTCTCCATCTAGTTCATCACAGGAGGGGAGGAGGGGACTGATCTCAAAGGTAAAAGGAAGACATGGGCAAAAGAGACCCAACCGTGCCCTGAATGGAATTATATTTGGCAACATGGGTGACAGTGTGGTTTTACAAAGTTCATTTTTATATTGCCTTTCCTGGCATTTTTAGAAAGTGGTTCTGGATGGATTTGTTTTTCAGGATATTTGATTATATGTGCATCACTATTTTTACTATTACTCATAGAGTTGTCAAACATAATTCTTTCCATTAGCTTTACCCCTAAATTAGCTTAAAATAATCTTGAATTTTTTAAAAAATAAAACCATTGTACTAGGTAAGACTGGAGCCAAAGGGTTAGATACAGAATATAAGAGAAAGCAAAGGAGGAGATATCCTAAAACTTGGAGAACGATGCTTGAATATCTTCTTTCTCCTACTCCCTGAGAAATTAATGAACAGACAACCCTGAAACTTCAAAGCCATAATACACTGCTTTGGGAATTGCGGTCTCCATCTTGGTTGTTTAATAATGAGCATACATGGAAATGATGCATCAGCGTATCTTTTCAAGTTTGTTTTCTTTTTTTCTGCTGAAAATTAATCAACAACCCTCCAGTTATTTATGGCTTAGTAAATGTATAAGAAAAAAATAAACCTCTCTTTTAAAAAATCCCCAAAATGTTTAATCACAGTGGTGAAACATGGTCATGAACAAAAATTATAACTGGACGGAGATGACAAGCCTGCCTCCACAATCCCCACTCGGTACTACTTTGCAAAGATGAGAGATTTTTGGTTTTCCTTCCTGAAGATGTCTGTGGCTGTGTAAGGTTACAATTACATAGCCTTTCTACCCCCTAACATTTAGGGGGTATAGTGAAATGTGAGTGCCCGGGTCTGACTTGCCTCTCTTCAACATTTTGAATACCAGTTGGGCCATGAGTGTGATGGTTACATGATCAGATGTTGAAGCCAGATTGCCCAAGCTTATAAACTGTGTGACCCTGGGTATATTACCAAACTTAGTTAGGTCGCCTGTAAAGTGGAGTGACAATACACCTACCTTGTATGCTAGCTGTGAGGATTAAGTGAGCTAATACAGCAAAGTATCCAAACAGTGCCTTGTTCAGAGGAATCCCTCAACAAATGGTAGCCGTTGGGCTTCCCTGGTGGCGCAGTGGTTGAGAGTCCACCTGCCGATGCAGGGGACACGGGTTCGTGCCCTGGTCCGGGAAGATCCCACGTACCGCGGAGCGGCTGGGCCCGTGAGCCATGGCCGCAGAGCCTGCACGTCCGGAGCCTGTGCTCCACAACGGGAGAGGCCACAACAGTGAGAGGCCCGCGTACCACAAAAAAACAAAAAAAAAAAAACCCAAATGGTAGCTGTGGTCATAGTCAGATCTGCTTGCTCCAAAGCTCCAAAATTTTGCCTTTATGCTGATCACATATATTGTCAGTTCTACATCTTCTCCAGCTCAGCGTACATATATGTTTTAATGTGGCATTAAGAGTAAGGTTATACATTTTCTCCCTAGCTGCTCTATCCTCCAAAGCACCAGTACTTCAAAAAGTACTTCCCGAAAGCTTTCAGAACTTGGAGGGAACTTGATCACTTTCTCACTTGTTCTCTCTAACGTGCTCCAGATGTATATGGCCTATTTCCAACAAATGGGCTTGTATCTGAGCTACACTGCAGTTTAGGAACCTTCCAGCATGAAAAGACTTGGCTTCAGAAGGGATCGTGACTGGCCAGTTGATCTGTTAAGTAATATGCCAAATACTGAGGAAATAACGAGGAGGAGAAAATTACATTCACACTTCTTTATTGGTGCCATTAACAGTGTTTTGTCGTCCAGCTGATGAAGCGATGCCATCTCCCCCGAAGCATCACACAACGCAAGGCTACCTGGAGCCTCGTCCAACCCTTCACCCCATGTCCCACAGCCCCTGGGCCTCCCAGGTGGAGGGAGGCAAGGGGGGACCAGAGGTGGCCGCGTGAAGAGGCGCCAATTTAGAGGAAGCCCAAGGACTGGGCTATTTTCCATAAGACTCTGCTTACGCAGAAAAGCCATTTCCATCCTGGTGTCATGAGAGCAGTGGTGAGCCCCCCTTCTCCCATCCACTGCTCCAGAGGTCAGGGGATCCCTCTTTGAGCCAAGCTGTTGCTCAGCCCACTCAATCGCCTGTCTTTCATTGCTCGGCTGCTGACACCTTAATAAGAACAGCCCTCACCTCCCTTCTGTCTTCTCCCCAAACTGGACAGGGGACAGTCTCTTCTCCCATCCCTCACCCCTCTCCCAATTCTCTCTCCTGGTCTGAAACTCATTTCTCTCTCTCTCCCCGCCCTCTACCCCCTCCTTCCATCCTTCCTTTCCCAGGATCTCTCTAGGATTTCATTTTGTTTCAATGGTGGACAGTTGTCCAGATGGAGAATATCTTACTCCCCAGAATATGATAGGAGACTTCTATAAAATACAAGTTGATCTAAATTACTCCCCTGTTTAAAACGCATCATATTCAGGGTTAAGATCCAAAGTCTTCCCGCACCTTTCAAGGCCCTAGCGGATGCGACCACCCTCAGCCTTATTTCTTTTACTCTTCGTCAGGCTCACCACATCCCAGCCACTGGGGTCTCCTTTCCATTAACAGCAAGTATCGTGAGCCAAGCACACTCAATCCTCACAGCAACCCAATGAGGTCAGAACCGTTATCCCTGTTTTACACATGAGGAAACTGAGACACAGAGAGGTAAGTAAGATACGGTTGGTAAGGGATTGCCCTAGGATTTAAATCCAGGATGTCCAGCCCCAAGTCCTTCACCCTTGACCCACATGGTACTGCCTCTCTCCATCATTCCAAGCATGCTGAGCTCCTCCCTGCCTCAGGACTTTGGCACATGCTGTTCTTCTACTATACTTTTCTCCCATCCTTCTACTGAATAACCTCCACTTCATCTTGTGGGTTTGAGCTGAGATGTTACTTCAGAGAAACCTTTCCAGAGCTGCCAACATCACCACTGTCCAAGTCACTCCCCATTGTTATTCTCCATCACAGCCCTCTGTTCTTTCTTTACCCCATAGCTTTTCTTATTTATTAACATAAATTTTGGGGGTAACTTTTGGTATATATTTATATTGTTCAAAACTATTTGCTGTCCTTTCTACCAGGCCCCTCTCTGTTGGAAGGATTAAACTTCCCCGCCCCATCAACATCAAGTTTGGCCATGTGACTTGCTTTGGGCAGGAAATATGCTCTGAGAAAAAAATGCTGGAGCTGTTGTGTGGCTCGGCCATCACGCTTCTCCTCTCTGACAAGGGGGCATATCTCAGACAGAAGCTGCTCTTTTAGCCTTGGTCCAAAACGGAGAGGGTGGGATGTAGAGCTGCAGTGGACATAACGTGAGCAAGAAATAAACGTTTGTTGTAGTAAATCACTAGGATTTGGATGTTATTTGTTACCGTAGCACAAGTTAGCTTAGGTTGCCCAATCTGTGTGCTTACTTGACGTTTTTCTCCTCAATACACTGTCCATTTCATGAAATCAGAGACTGCATCTGTTTCATTTTATGCCCTTGCTCAGCATCTAGCAAAGGGCCTGGCACATTTCAGGACTCAACAAATAGTTGTTGAATGAAATGTATATATGTATACATGTATTATAAATGTATAATGAATAGACACATGAACCAGCATCTGAAGGCTACCTTTTGGTCTGTGTTGTTTATCACACAGAGCAAGTAGCTTTTCATAAAGCTACCCGACTCTGACTTTGCACTCCGTTGTACACCACCCCTGGACACCCTCCACAGCTCTTCCCTTACTCTACCTTCTAGCAGACACATCATTCTGACACCGCTTTTAATATGCATGCAGTTTCTAGGTAAGGTTTAATATCTAGGAGAAAAGTCCAGTTATAACTATCTAGTTTCCACAGAAAAAGACAAAGAATTCTCTTAAATATCTTTTTTTCCAATAAAGAATAGCTTGTCCCCAAATAGTTAAAGGGCTTAAAATGTCCTATCACAGCTTTGGATCTGTTGGTTCTTCACTCAGTCAAGCTGAAATAAAATACATATATTGTAGGAAGATATTACTGAGCATATTTTGAAAATATAAGGAAATGCACCCAGAAACAGAAGATTTTTTTTCCCTGTGTTTAAATGATCCCTAACTTCTGTAGGTGGATACATGGGCACTCTTTTTCCCCCCTACAAAGGATTTTGCTAAAGATCCCAAGTAGTAGAGGACATATGGACAGAAGAAAGATGTTCTCTCCTGAAAATAGTCCAGGCAGTCTGTCCCTTTTCTCCACATATCATGGAAGCCAGTTGTACTGGAGGCTTCTGGGGTAACCCTTGTCTCTACAGATGAGAGTAGGGGCTACATATGATTTATGTTTATTTCTCTAGCACTAGACTAGTGCCTGGCACGAGATAGAGGATCAGTGAATGTTTGTTCAGAGCGTGAATGGTTTTGTTGAAATAAATGAGACTGGAGATACTAGGAAGACTTGGGGTCCCTCCTCATTGACATGTCTTCCAGAGAATTTGGAATCCAGTGTCAGGTACTGAACCAACATACAACCCACTATCCCTGCCCAGAACCCTCCTTGTGGTCAAGGCCTGGCTTCCAATTTCCAATTGGTGCTACTCTGTCCAGTTATTTGGATGCAGTCAGTCAAACACAGTGTGGATATCAGCCACCAAAGAGTGGGCTGAGAGACAGGAGGGAACTACATTCTAGCGCTGCTCTGCCACTGACCTTCTGTGAGCTTGGGCCTCATTTGCAAAATGAGTCTGTGGCCCAAATGATCTCTAAGGTCTCTTCCAGTCGTGACATTCTGTGCCTTTTGAAACACCCCAGACTTGGAAGGACTCCATCTTTCACCATTGTTTCTAACTATCTAGTCTTCAGAGCTATCCGAGCACTAGAGCAATTAGCTGGGTAATTGTTCCCGAGTACCAGCTTATTCCTAATTAGGTAGTGCCTGGGTTCACACTCTAGCAATTAACCCCCAAATAGAATAATTGCTCTAGAAAGAACACAGTATAATTATTCTGAAGCTCGTCCTTCCTTCTCACCAACTCCCCTCGGGCTATAATAGGAAAGGAGCTATTTGCTGTGGGTTGGCCACTTTCTCCTTAACCTCTGCGTGGTCCTTGCCATGTGGCCGTCCATTCATCTTCATGACTGGCTCCTAGATGCCTGGAGGTCATCATGGCCTGCTGTCCGGTCACTCCCCTGACCTATGACATTACAGTTCCTGTGGATTCAGTGACAGTCTCCCAGCTGCAGGTACAGGTCTCCCATAGGTCACTCAGGGTCAAAACCCACAAACAAAAATACCACCCCAAAAACATGTAGAAAAGAGGACCAGGAAATTAGTTGGTTTATTTTCACTCTTCACAAGATAGCAGCGTTTGGGTGCACAAACTTAACTGCTTTTGTTTAGTTGCAGAACTTATGAATATATGGGTAAGAGAGAGAAAGGACTGCTAACGTAATACACAGTTAGTCAACCACACGTTTCTCAAACAAGCTGCATTCAATACAGCACAAACAGAGCAAGCAGTGAGAATTTTTTGTTACTAAGTTTGTTACAGTGATTTGTAGGTATTTAAACTTGAGTAGGCTTTTACAGTTTGAGGTAATTGGCCTATTTTAAATAACTAGCAACACACATGCACTGTACACTTTTCCCCTCCTTTCCCCCTGCTAAATGTTTCCGGGCATGCTGACCGCCCAGCCACACTCAGCATCAGGATAGTATACAGTGGGTGGTATACAATAGACCAGAGGTAACATGACCAGAGACTTACCACTTGGCATAGAAAATCTGGGCTAGCAGATCTGGGAAGAGGACCCAAGACTATGTTTTTGACTTGGCACCCAATTAAGGGATGGATGAAAGGTTTGTCATCCTGTGAGGGAGGCACTGGCAGTAGAGCAGAGTGACTGAAAGATCCATCGCAGAGGCAGACCCATTTCATGAAAACTCCTGCTCAGTAGCTGTGTGCCTCATTTTTAGCCTCAGTTTCTTCAGCTGTAAAATGGGGATATCCCTATCTCACATTCTGTGGAATAAATGCAATAAAATACGTAAAGTGTCTCACATAGTCCCTGACACATAGTAAGCGTACAGTGAATGTCAGTAATTATAAGGAGTAAAATTATTAACAGCCTTGATTATGAGTATGTTGAGTCCTGCCACCAGCTAAATGTGCAAATTTTTAAAATGTGCTTCCTGCTCAAAACAATTTACTTACATTAAAAATAATCATGATAAACATACAAATCTATGACAACCTTAGTGGCTTAATTAGAGTTGGATAGTGCACAACTCACTGAAGCAGCAACCTCGAATAGATTTTTAGCAATGATTGGCCCTATGGTTCTATTATATTATGCTTGTTAGACGTTATCCTAGACCATCGTCTCCTGTAGAAGATGTAGAGGAATTGCTGCTTGCTCTGGACTGAATTACATCCCCTCCAAATTCATATGTTGAAGCCCTAACCCTCACTGTGATGGTAATTGGAGATGGGGCCTTTGGGAAGTAATCAGGGTTAGATGAGTTTATGAGGCTGCGGCCTTATAAGAAAAGGATTAGTGACCTTATAGGAAGAGACACCAGAGAGCATGCTCTCTCTCTCTCTCTACCATGTGAGGACACAGCAAGAAGGTAGCTGCAGCCATCTGCAAGCCAGGAAGAGAGGCTTCACCAAGAAACGAATTTGGCCAGCACCTTAATCTTGGACTTACCAGCCTCCAGAACTCTTAGAAAATAAATTTCTGTTGTTTAAGCTACCTAGTCTATGCTATCTGTTATGGCAGCCCAAGCAGAATAAGCCCCTTCTGCAAGCTTCTACAGTGCTTACACTGGTCTAACACAGCAACAATTACATTGAAGTTGAATTGTATGCTTATTTGTTAATGTTCTCCAGTAGCCTGTGAGCCACTTAAGAGGCAAGGACTATATATTTTCTCTCTGAACACTCCCACATTTATCTAAGTAAATAAATGTTCCATAGACATTTGTTGGGTGAAGAATGAATTCTGCCCCTTTCTTTTAGCCTAACTAGATGCTACTCAGTAAGGGGGTGGTGAGGTATTGCACAACCCAGAGTGAGACATCTGTGCTCCTTGAGTTGTTCTTAAGGAGAGGGGATGCTACTTGGTGACCTTGGAAACACGAGGACATTGAAATCACCTTCATATCCCGCTGGGTAAGGGATGAGAATGTGAACTGAATGGGAAAGGAAGTTTGGCATTAAGCAGAGTCTATGTGTGATTAACAAGAGAATTGTGCTGTGGTTGATTAGAATGTTAGAGTAATTCCTAATTTCTGCTATAATAGAGAACTTTTCTGTGGGGACAATGGAATAGTAAAAATATTATCTGAGGGCAATATTCTGGCCTGAAAAAATACATTCAGGAGAGAATACTATGTTGATACATTTGAGTATCTATCATCTACTTGGTCCCACTTAAAACTGTAATAAGATTTTATATTACCATATTCTCCAAGTATTTCACATGTATTATTTTGCAATGAACTTCAAAAGTAGATAGGCAAGAAAAAGTGTGGTAGACACCAATTATACTGTCTGCCCAGCATTCCTTGCCTATTTTGTGAAAAGTTTCTCTGTTATATTATAGAACAGTCCTTGCATGCAATGTTAAGGTTCTAGGGGGGTTTCTAACCTCAGAGCCCCATTTCCCTGGCCACAGAAGGACACATGACCCAAGATAGGCCAATCAGAGCTCTCCTCCAGGATTGTTCCCATGGGAACTAAGGAAAGAGAGCAACTTTCTATCTGGTGGCAGAGTTTTAGTAAGCTAGGTAGGTAGGAGTTGCCTGTGGCCATGGGGCTCATCTCATAGGGAACTCCACTTGGAGAGAAGAAAGCCAATATATTGAGAGACGCAAAGGCAAGCAATGTCTTGAACAATCAGCTCTTTTTTGGTTGTAAGTGACAGAAACTCAACTTGAAACAGCTTAGGAAAATAAGGGGATTCATTGACTTATTTTTCCAAATTGTGGAACGAATTTTGGTATAATTGAGTCTGAGAAATGACCCAAACTATTAGGACTCAGATGTAACTACTGAGGCCCAAAGAAGCTAAATAATTTATGCAAATTAGAAAAGATAAAATGAAAGTGACATTTAATGAGCACTTACCATATGCCAGGCAGTGTATTTTATGCTTTATTAAAAGGTGTCATTTTCCCCATTTTACAGGTAGAAATGAAGGTCACATAGCTAATATTGGCAAAGCTTGGATTTGAACCCAAGCCTGTCTGGTTCCAAAGCCTATGGTCTATCCCTATATTAAAAAGCCTGAAGGCACCCAGTTACTAAGTAACAAAGCCAGATAGCCCAAGTATTGGGCAAGTTCTCTTTCCACTGCATGATGCTGCCTGTCCCTAAATCTTTGAAGCAAAAGTATAGACAGACCTTTATAATTTACATATGTGTTAAAATATATTATCCAGCCTTCATCAATTTTTAGTGCAAAAATACACTTTTGTAATTAGTACTCACCTGTTTAAATACTTTCCTATTAACATAACAGTTTATACTCCTGGGTAAGGGGTTGGCTGCAAAATGTATTGATTCTGAAGTAGAAAAACCTAATTCATCGTTCCCGTGTCCTGCCAAATATGATGAAAATGTAACATCACAAAAAGCTCCATTTGGTACTTTGGCCAAGCCTTCAGTAGAGTTGCTGTGAGACCATGTGTTTCCTTCCAGTGAGAACAAACCAGCTAGAAAGGAAGGAGGGAGAAGGAAATAGAACTCCAAGGGAAAAGACAGAAAAACATCGAGAGTAGAATGAACAGTGTGAGGAGGAACGGCCAAAAGAGGCCATGATCCAAGCAAAACGGCAACAAGTGAAGTAAACAGAGGAGATGCATGTGAAGAGCAGACATCTGGAACAAAGGAGGAGCTGGACAAAAAAGGAAGGAGTGCTCTAAAGAAAGAGAAAACTGCTGAGCAGACGAAAGGGTCCAAAAATAGTGAAATATGGAGTCAGTCACTGGTACTCACCAAAAGAGAAGGAAGTCCTAAAGGGAAGACAATGACCAAATCATTTGTATACTGCTTTGAAATGCAGTTTTCCTTTGGGGAAAAAATTCCAGGAAAGCTAATAGACTCACCAAATGTGCTTAATTGCTCTGTTGCATTTCCCAGCACATGCCAGCGGGTGGACACACTACAAAGAATTCCTTGTAATTGCATTCCAGTGACTACACTAAGTTGATATAGAATCTGCAGAACACTTACCACTTGAATTATATAAAGAAGGTCAATACTGTAAGTTGTGAGTAAATAAAAATGGCAGAAAAAAAATGGATAATAGTATCTAAGAAAATAAAGTTGGAACCATGAGAGAAAAGTAAAAGGAAACATGGAGAATCATTTACCAATTGAAGGTGAATTTTTCAAACTGAAAATTGAAACCAAAGTGTTTTTAGGGTATGGGGACATAAGAGGCCCATGGACTGGATCTGGGGCCAGAAAATAGGAGCAGAACATGCAGGATCCCAAAGGCAGTATTAAGGATTTTAATGTGTATCCTAAGATCAGTTGGAAGCTACTGCTGATCTTGGGGGAAGGTGAGGATAGTGGGACAGAGGAGTGACATGGTCAGATTTACATTTTTGGAAAGCTTGCTCTAGGTGGAGCGTGAGGAATGAATTAGACTAGGACTAGGACTAGATTTGATGCCAGGAGACCAGAGAGAAGTTTACCCCAAATAGTCTACATAAGAGACGCTGGCTGCTTGGACTAAGGTGATGATAGGTGAAGGAGAGAAGGATTTGAGAAATATTTAAAAGATAAAATAGATGAGACTTCCTGACTCCTTGGATATGGAGAGTGGGAGAGAAGGTGGGGAGGGTGAAGGATTAACGGGACATTATTAGAATAGTTTTGTCACCCTGTATTCTCAGCACTCTTTAGGTTGCCAGTGACACAAATTCTAATTCAAAGTGGCTTAGACGATAAAGGAAAAGTATTTACTTCTTTAATTGAAAAGTCCAGAGATACATCTAAATCCAGGTGCTGCTTTATCAGGGGGCTGAAATGATGTTATAGGATTCTACCTTTTCCCAGTTCTTGCTTCTGCTTCTCTCCACGGTGGCTTTATTCTCAGAACTCCCACATAGTGTTGAGATGACGGTCTAGTTCCATATCAACAAATCCAAAGACAAAGAGAAAGGTTCTTTCCACAGGAGATACCACACAGCCTTGGATCCATTCTCAGTACAACAACATGAAAAGAAATGGAGGGGGAGGGGGTGAAGGTTTTTCCCCAAAGGAAATTCAGGATACCACTATCAAAGCAAGGAAAAAGAGATGCTGGTGGCCAAAAAACAGTGGCCATTCATTACACATTTTCACATCAGTGTAGACAGATGCTTCCTTCTTTGAAATCAAAATTTAATTTATAAACATACATACATTCAGTTGAATAAAAGTGAGTGAAGTGTATAGCCAGACCATTTACCTCCCACAATATGAGGCTATTTAAGGTTTTCAAAACTTTCTGACACTGTGAAATTATTTATGGATTTAATCACTTGCCCAGAACCAAATTACAATTTTATGCTCTCTTTGTTACTCTAAGTGAAATCTTTGAAATTATTTTGAGGCATTATTTTATTCTTGACAAGGAATAATTGTTATGTGAATAAAACAATTACAATGTATGTATGATACTTAAAATATTGGGTAGTTATGGTGTGTATCCAACTATGTAGGCAAAGAAGCGGAGAACAAAGTAAGCGTGTTGTAAATCAGTGGACCTGGCTTAGGTCACAATGTTGTTGATTACTTACAGATTACAGATTGTTGATTCTAGATAACAGGTTACAGCTGTTTGTTATATACAACACGTGCCTCCACCGCATAGTGGTGTACACTTCCTAGGCTCACATCGTGCCTCTGCCATTTACTAGCTGTGTGACCTGAAGCAAGTTATTCAACCTCTCTGTGCTTCGTGTTTCTTATCTGCAAAACAGGAATAACAACAGTACTGCTTTACACAGTATTACAAGGATTAAATGAATTAATATTTGTGCCTGGACATAATAAGTGCTACATAGGTATTTATTTAACACACTTGTGAATTTCATTTAACTTTCTGAGACTCAGTTTACTTATCTGCAAAATAAACATGATAGTATCTGTAATTTCTCAGGGTGTTAAATGAGATTATTTGTAGAGCTCCAAGCACAGAGCTTTGCATAAAGCAGGCATCCAGTAAATGTAGTTCTCTTTTCTCCCTTAAAGACTGGAAAACTATTCCTGTTAATAAGTATTGGAATAGATCCAAACGCAATTCCCATCCAGTTATTTTCTATTTCTGCATCCTTCAATATATCTCTATGGCCTTTATCATCATTAGACCATAAATCCCACCACTGCACACCCAGCAGCGTGCACACCCATTTTACACACCAATTGGCACACAGCAGATGCACAATAAATAGTGGCTAAACAAATAAATGATTATTCAACCCTTCACTTCAATGCACTTGTCCACCCAGTAGTGTCTTTAGATATTTTGAGACAGATTCAGCAAAATGGACAACTTGTGATGCAGACAATTTTTCTCTTTCTGTGTAAAAATTCCATTTATATAAAAATAACTGAGCAGGGCTGCAACCAGCTGTCACTTCATGTAGACATGTGCAAGCACAAAGCCCTGCGTGATGGGCATCATTCTTGAGTTGTGCCGTGTTACACGCTGTCAAATGGAATATGTTAGGAAAAGAAGTGTCAGCCCACAACTTTAAAGTTACAAGTAGGTGTTTTGCAGATAGAAAAATAAGAAAAAATGAGAGATATGTACTTAAAAAAAACCTCTTTGCTTTCAACGTTTTAACTTCAGATAGGACTGATCTTAGTCTAAGCCACTGTAACAGAAGAAACTTCAGGATGTTTCTCATCATCTGAATCCTTTTCCATTATTTCTATTGTCCTGGGCAATAAATTTCAGTATTTGATCAAATCATGGCAGATTCCATGCTATCCCATTCAGGTATCCCCAGTTTATCTATAATGATTTTCCTCTTGTCAGCTCATTTCTTAAACCTTTGCTGAATCTGGTTTCAGTGGTACTATAAACAATCATCATTGCATTGTAAAACTGGAAACTCTCCGCTAAAATAGTGTTTTGATCTGGGTTGCCATAGTAATAAGTGTATGCTCCCCTCTTTGGAGGCCTTGTTATATGAAGTATCTGTGATTTGCTCAGAATGGCCCCAGTTCATCTGTCAAAATGGGTTTTTCCTTTTTTAAAATAATGATCTAGAAAATCCCACAGCAACTACTAATATTTTACAACCATAACGAGGAGCATTGGAGTAGTCAAGCTTTATAAATCTATGCCATTATTACATTAGAATAAATCATGTTTCTTAGGTATATTACATAGGCCTGTGTAAGCCTAATTTTAGGTCTGCTATTCAACAAGGGTGCGGTTGTTTATAATGAAAAGAGAATTATTAAGTGTGACTTCAAAAATGTATCATATGTCAGTTCATGTTGAGAGACCTGGAGCAAAAAAATGGAAATTACTTCTTATTTCTATGAAAATACTGCAAATAGCTATTCAGGTTCAAACTTAGTTACAATTAGAATGTGATGAGCAATGATTTTTTATAACAGCATGAAATTGTACATTCCATTCACGTTTGGGTTGAAATTATTCATTGGTAGGAGGGAAAAAATGAGAAATCCTGCAAATTTATCAGTGTCACCATGAAAAAAAATATGATGGTACATTATTTGAAATAAAAATGTTCCAGTCAGTTACAGTAATTTGATACAAGAACTATGATTTTTTTTTCCTGCAGGAATGAGGGTAAACAAACACTATATCAACAAACCCGCAATAGAATCCACAAAAAGGAGTAACATCATTTTTCATCTAAGACAAATGGTTAAGTTGGTTACTTTCTGTAAGTCACTACCAGAGTTATTTTATGTAATTCACTGCTGGCTACTGCCTCATAATATCTGATGTGGGAATATTACAAACATCAGTGGGCGAAAGAACAGGAAGAATCCATCTGTATTCAATGAATTCTAATTAAAAAGTAATTACGGCACAATGAAGTAGCTGCCAACTTTATTCCCTTTCCCCAGCCACAAACCAGAGACACAGAGTATGAGTCCTCTGCTATTTGTATCCGGCTAAACAAGCAGAAAGCCGGGCAGGAACCAGACACACATTTCCTTGCATTTTTCAGGTGACTTAGTTTTAAACAACTGCAGCCCCAGAAGACGTTCAGGGGCAGAGGTGGTACACATCTTCTGTTATAATTGACCTGAGCTTTGAGATTTCTCTGTCATGATGTATCCCAGAACGTTGCATGATGGGAAGACCCTTGTTATTCCTCCACCAGCCGAGCCAAACGGACAAGATCAAGTAGGTCTGGGACTTGGGAAAAAAGGGAAGAAATATTGACAGATAAGTAACCACTCCAGGAAATGACAGACAGCTGGAGCAGTGTCGGGACTCTCAGGATTCAGATGTAATCCTTTAACCTCATGCTCAAACTCTGTAATCTCTCAATGAGATGGAAGAGAGGAAGGAAAAAAGCAAATTGCTTAATCAAAGCCCTTAATGTGTGACCAGGATTAGTAACTAAGTCAGAATGACAATCTGCAGGTATAAAAAAGCCTTTATAACATAGCCTCAGTACTAATGAAGTCGTATCTGCAGGATTGAAAATAAGGAAAAGATAACCTGGCATTTCAGCTGGCACAGAAACCTTTCTTTTCAAGAAAACAGGCATTCAAAACTATATTCCTGACCACCAGCAATTTTTCTTCAGCTGCCAAGAAGAAGGGCTATAGCCTGTATTCCTTCTTCATCTAATACAAAACATAACAGGTGTCAGTAGGGTTTCCATCTAAAGAAGAAGAATAGGCTGTGGCATAAGTCATTTGCTGCTGAGGGCACTAAAAGATGTCGGGGTTCTTCTTTAGAAAGGAAAGTGCTAACAGGCTAAAGTGGCCCTTGTCAATTCACATTAAAAATGGAAAATAATAGCACACTGGATTTATACAGCATCCTCGGAGGCAGCCATCCATGTTACACTATGAGGTTTTGTATTAACCTTCAGAAATGGTGGGAAGTGTGCATTAGTTACTCTGTCATACAACAGGGCATCCTGAGGTCCTGATAAACAATGTTGCTCCCATGATCATTGTTACGGAGCGAGCACATTCTTATTGAAAGCAATCTATTTCAGCCATGTTGCTTTCCTTCCCCCTAATGCGTTACTGATTTTCCATGAAATAAGCATCTACAAATTCTTCATACCACTGTAATGGGCGGGCCTGGCCGAACTCATGCGAGAATAGATGTATGGGGTCTACAATTGACCCCTCACTGCCTGTTCTCTAGTTTTGTATCAGTTATGTATCACTGTATAACAAATTTAGCCCAAAGATAACAGCTTAAAACAATAAAAATGGGGCTTCCCTGGTGGCACAGTGGTTGAGAGTCCGCCTGCCGATGCAGGGGACATGGGTTCATGCCCCGGTCCAGGAAGATCCCACATGCCGTGGAGCGGCTGGGCCCGTGAGCCATGGCCGCTGGGCCTGCGCGTCTGGAGCCTGTGCTCCACAACGGGAGAGGCCATGACAGTGAGAGGCCTGCGTACCGCAAAGAAAAAAAAAAAGTAAAAATGTATTATCTCACACTTCCTGAGAATCAGAGGGGCTTAATGGGCTGGTTCTGGTTCAGGACCTCTCATGACAATCAGGCTGTCAGCCAGGGCTGCATCACCTGAAGGTTTGGGGCTGGGGGATCTGCTTCCAAGAAGGCTCACTCACATGGCTGTTGACTACAGTCCTCAGTTCCTCACTGGCTGTTGACCGGAAGCCTTATGGCTTCCTATCCTTCTCAAACTCGTTCAAAATATGGTAGTGGGAGGAACACTCCCAAACTCATTCTACGAAGCCACCATCACCCTAATACCAAAACCAGACAAAGATGTCACAAAAAAGAAAACTACAGGCCAATATCACTGATGAACATAGATACAAAAATTCTCAACAAAATACTAGCAAACAGAATCCAACAGCACATTAAAAAGATCATACACCACGATCAAGTGGGGTTTATCCCGGGAATGCAAGGAGTCTTCAATATATGCAAATCAATCAATGTGATACACCATATTAACAAATTGAAGGATAAAAACCATATGATCATGTCAGTAGATGCAGTAAAAGCTTTCAACAAAATTCAATACCCATTTATGATAACAACTCTCCAGAAAGTGGGCACAGAGGAAACCTACCTCAAAATAATAAAGGCCATATATGACAAACCCACAGCCAACATCCTTCTCAATGGTGAACAACTGAAACCATTTCCTCTAAGATCAGGAACAAGACAGGTTTACCCACTCTCACTGGTATGATTCAACTTAGCTTTGGAAGTTTTAGCCACAGCAATCAGAGAAGAAAAAGAAATAAAAGGAACCCAAATCGGAAGAGAAGAAGTAAAACTGTCACTATTTG
Organism: Grampus griseus; assembly: GCF_964374135.1. Taxonomy (NCBI): domain Eukaryota; kingdom Metazoa; phylum Chordata; class Mammalia; order Artiodactyla; family Delphinidae; genus Grampus; species Grampus griseus. Next base: position 104,139,497 of record NC_139017.1, read on the forward strand.
CAGATGACCTGATTCTATACATAGAGAATCCTAAAGATGCTACAGAGTTATTTTATGTAATTCACTGCTGGCTACTGCCTCATAATATCTGATGTGGGAATATTAAACAGAGCCTATCAGTGAACTTGGTAAAGTAGCAGGATACAAAATTAATGCATGGAAATCTCTTGCATTCCTATACACTAATGACGAAAAATCTGAAAGAGAAATTAAGGAAACACTTCCATTTACCATTGCAATAAAAAGAATAAAATACCTAGGCATAAACCTACCTAAGGATACAAAAGACCTGTATGCAGAAAACTATAAGACACTGATGGAAGAAATTAAAGATGATACAAACAGTTGGAGAGATATACAATGTTCTTGGATTGGAAGAATCAACATTGTGAAAATGAGGATACTACCCAAAGCAATCTACAGATTCAATTCAATCCCTATCAAAATACCAATGGCAGTTTTCACAAAACTAGAACAAAAAATTTTACAGCTTGTACGGAAACACAAAAGTCCCGAATAGCCAAAGCAACCTTGAGAAAGAAAAACGGAGCTGGAGGAATCAAGCTCCCTGACTTCAGACTATACTACAAAGCTACAGTAATCAAGACAATATGGTACTGACACAAAAACTGAAATATAGATTAATGGAACAAGATAGAAAGCCCAGGGATAAACCCACGCACCTATGGTCACCTTATCTTTGACAAAGGAGGTAAGAATATACAATGGAGAAAAGACAGTCTCTTCAATACATGGTGCTGGGAAAACTGGGCAGCTACATGTAAAAGTATGAAATTAGAACCCTCCCTAACACCATACACAAAAAAAAGTCTCAAAATGGATTAAAGACCTAAATGTAAGGCCAGACACTATAAAACTCTTAGAGGAAAACATAGGCAGAACACTCTATGACATAAATCACAGCAAGATCCTTTGTGACCCACCTCCTAGAGAAATGGAAATAAAAGGAAAAATAAACAAATGGGACCTAATGAAACTTAAAAGCTTTTGCACAGCAAAAGAAACCATAAACAAGACAAAAAGACAACCCTCAGCATAGGAGAAAATATTTTCAAATGAAGCAACTGACAAAGGATTAATTTCCAAAATATACAAGCAGCTCATGCAGCTCAATATCAAAAAAAACAAACAACTCAATCCAAAAATAGGCAGAAGACCTAAATAGACATTTCTCCAAAGAAGATATACACATTGCCAACAAACACATGACAGGATGCTCAACATCACTAGTCATTAGAGAAATGCAAATCAAAACCACAATGAGGTATCATCTTACACCGGTCTGAATGGCCATCATCAAAAAATCTACAAACAATAAATGCTGGAGAGGCTGTGGAGAAAAGGATACCCTCTTGCACTGTTGGTGGGAATGTAAATTGATAGAGCCACTATGGAGAACAGTATGGAGGTTCCTTAAAAAACTAAAAATAGAACTACCATGTGACCCAGCAATCCCACTACTGGGCATATACCCTGAGAAAACCATAATTCAAAAAAAGACATGTACCACAATGTTCATTGCAGCACTATTTACAATAGCCAGGACATGGAAACAATTTAAGTGTCCATTAACAGATGAATGGATAAAGAAGATGTGGCAAATATATACAATGGAATATTACTCGGCCATAAAAAGAAATGAAATTGAGTTATTTGTAGTGAGGTAGATGGACCTAGAGTTTGTCACATAGAGTGAAGTAAGTCAGAAAGAGAAAAACAAATACCACATGCTAACACATATATACGGAATCTAAAAAAAACAAAAAAAATTGTTCTCATGAACCTAGGGGCAGGACAGGAATAAAGATGCAAATGTAGAGAATGGACTTGAGGACACAGGGAGGGGGAAAGGTAAGGTGGGATGAAGTGAAGGAGTAGCATTGACATATATACACTACCAAATATAAAATAGATAGCTATCGGGAAGCAGCTGCATAGCACAGGGAGATTAGCTCGGTGCTTTGTGACCACCTAAAGGGGTGGGATAGGGAGGGTGGGAGGCAGGCACAAGAGGGAAGGGTTATGGGGATATATGTATACATATAACTGATTCACTTTGTTGTACAGCAGATACTAGCACAACATCGTAAAGCATTTATACTCCGATAAAGATGTTAAAAAAAAAAACAACCTAGTGTAACATCTAGCATATAGAAGGCCTTTAGTAAATGTCTAAATTAAATTGAATTATTGCTCTATTCCTGACTTGTCACAAACCTCCTTCAAAGCCAAAGTACAGTCTTAACTTTGAGGACACTCTTACTAATGCCCTAACTACAGACTGGCAAAGAGCCATTCGCTTCTCAGTTATTCAATTTGAACACCTGGTATATGCCAGACAGTGCATAGATGCTGGCTTTGCAGTGATGAACAAACCCACTCGACATTTGGCCCCATGAAATTTAGAGTCTAGTTTATCTAATAGCTATGTAGTAAATGTAAGTAGATGATAAAATGATATATGATAGTTGCCTTCAAATATATAAAAAACTATCTCACAGGAGAGAGGCTAAACATACTTAGAGGACAGAAGTGGGCCCCATGAGTGGCAGTTACCACGGTACAGATTTAAATAAGGACATTTTAGTACAGGGGTTTTGAACCCTGGGAAGGAATCACTTTGGGAAGTAAGGAGTTTCCCAGCACTAAAAGTCTGATGATGATCTGTCAGGGAATACTGTATGAATAATAATAACAACAATAATAATGGTGGCTAATATTTATAAGTTTCTACCACAAACCAGGTACTGTACAACACTCTATGAAGAGGGTATTACTATCATTGTCATTTTGTAGATGAGGAAACTGAGACCCAAGTGAGTCTTGAAGTCAAATCTAGGCAGTCCAGCTCTGGATCCTGTGTGCTGGACTCCTTACTCCTCTGCGTCTCTGTTGAGAGATTCTGCTGTGAGTGGAAGGTGAGCAACGTGTTTCTTTCTAACGCTGAGATTTTCTGATTCTATAGTTCTCTTTATCGGCACCTATACCCAAAGACGGCAGTTGATCCAGAACCAGAAACTGGGACCCAGGATGTGTAGTTTCATTGTGTAATTAGGGTGATGTTAAGAAAGCCCTCCTGCAACAGCAGTCCCCACCCCCAGCCCACCACCTCCCAGGACCAGCATCACCCATTTCTGCAATCCTCCTACATGGGACTGTGGTGTTTTAACTTAAGGCTAAAATCTTTGTTTAAACACAAAGCGTTGAGAGGAGTCAGGCTTTAAGGTGATGAAAGGTCAAGAAATCATATCACAGAAGGAACTGTTGAAAGAATTGGATCTGCTCTGGTTTAAAAAAGAAGAAGAGAGAAAGAAAGAAAAAGAACAAAGAGAGATATGTCTTAAAATATTTGAAGAATTATTACTTAGGAGCTGAGGTTCACTTGCTTTTGTTTCTGCTAAAGGCACAATGGGAGCCAATAGTGAAAATTATCTGGGGGCAGTTTTCTCTTCCACATTAAGAAAGAACTTCCTAACAATTGGCACTGCCAACCGTGGAATGGAGACATCCTGGGGATGTTGTAGATACCCCTTTATTAGAGGATTTCAGCAGGGATACTGGAGAAGAGATTCCTCCCTGGTTAAGTGTTCTTCCAATCCTAAATTCTATGGTTCTTTGGTTAGTGGTCTGTAACTTTGTGCAGGTGTTAATAGCTGTGTTTGCGTGATTAAGAAAAATGTATTTAAAAATATTAAAAAACACAGATAAATAAAAAATCACCCATAATGCCACCACTTAAAGATTAATCAAGGAAAGATGCAGAGGCCTTGGCCCCTCTAATTCTGCCCTCCATCGTTCATAGCTTGGTTAAATTCATCAAAAGGTAAAGGAAGGCAATTGATAATGTTAATGAGAGTTAATAATTAGAAGGACTAGATGACATGGTATTGGTTGTTATAGGTGTGTGTGTGTATGTTCTTTTCTGTCATAAATATATACATTTACATATACATACATATGTACAGTTTTAGAGCTGACTGATTCAAATCATGCCTTGAACTACATCTGAGCCAAATTAAGAATGAAAATTGGCTTTTAAAAATAAAACTTCATTTTATGGTTTTTAAAAATTTCTTCTTTCACCTAAAGGCTAAATACAGCTGAAGTCAATGTCTTCGGTTTCATTTTGGCTTAGACGTAAAATGAGGCAGAGTGTACACAGGAGCGAGTGTGCACCTGTAGAGAGGTGGCGACAGTGCACTGACCCATAGGGGACACGGGGATCTACAAGAGAGCTCACAGAGCACGCCCTTGATATTTTTCTCCATAAAACCTGTTTCTCCTCTTGTCTTCCTCATCTCAGGAAAAGGCAGCTTCTGTGCAGTTGTTCAGACAAGAACAGAAGAGTCGTCCTTACTTTATCTCTTTCCTGCAGTTTCCATGTGCAACCAACCCATCAGCAAGTCCCCGGAACCCAGCCTCCAAATAGATCCCAAATCCAACCACCTCTTCCACCACCATTATCTTTATCCAGGTGACCAGCATCTCTCTATACTGGAATAGTCTCTCTGCTTCCTGTCTTGTTTGCTATAATCCTCTGTACATAGCACCCAGAGGGACTTTCTTATTAAATATAAATTCAATCATGGCAGTCCTCTGCCTAAACCCCCATCCCCCAATTGCTTCCCATCACATTTAGCAAACATTCCAAATTCATTTCTCTGGCTATAAAGCCCTCGATTACTTGACCCTGACTACCTCTTCTACACCCTCTTCTAGGCTTTCCCCAGCCATCCTGGCCTCTGGTCTGGTCATCTCCGTCACCATTGGTGCCCACCTGGGAGCCTCTAAGTTAGTGGTACCCTCTGCCTGGAATGTCAGTCACACTCAACTCTGCATGTCCATGTCCTTCTTTTGATTCAGCACTTGGCTGAGACATCACCTCACAGAGAGTCCTTACTGTATCATGTGAAGGAGTTACTCTCCATCCCATCACCTTATGTTAATTCTCTATGTAGCGCTTGTATGCTCTGATTTCTCTCTTGTTTCTTTCGCTTTCCCTCTCTCTTGGTTTCTTGTCTGTCTCCCCTACCAGAACACAAGACCCCCTTGTTAAGTGCTTAATCCTCAGATCCTAAAACAAAGCCTGATACATAGTAAGTGTCCAATAAACATTTGCTGGAGAAATGAAAGTGTGAACGATTAGTGGCCCCAGACAATGAACATCAACCGCACTGACTTTTGCTTGTACCCAAACTCTCCTGGTCCTCACTGGATAATGTCAGTCTTTTCATGTTGTGGTAATGAGCCCAGCTCTGAGGTCTTGTAAACTACCGAATAAAAAGCCTAACTCTCAGGGCAGATTTGTGAACATGTGTGAAATCAAGCATGAAAAAGAAACCAAGACTTTCTTACATGGGTCTAATTTGTGGAGATAACTGCTAAGAAACTAGAATAGGCTGGAAGGAAACATCAGGATCAGGCAATTCCCCATTTGCTCTCAACATCATCAGCTCTCAGTCTGTTAAAATGCCGTCACTGATAGAGGCAGCCCAAACCAGGAAACATGGGCGGCTCAACTTTATGAATGAATCCTCTGAGTGCCTGGTGTTCCTGTGGTGGTTGTGAGTTGTACTGGAATTGGCCAAATTTAACGGCACCAGGTGAGAGGGATGAATTGATCCTTTATTCCTAAAGTCACCGTCCTGAATAAAACTCCAAAAAGATTCCTACTGAATCAAATCTTTTAGTCAACAGTTTATTAGGTACTTACCACATTACAGCCATTTTCCTAGGTATTTTTACAAAAATATCATTTAATTCTCATTCTATCCCTATGAGTTTCCCCCTTTTATAGGTGAATAGACTTGGTTCCAGAGAGGTGAAATTATTTCTCAAGGTCGCACAACTAGGCATAGATGGAGTTGAAATTTGAACCCTGACTTTTTTTACAGAATAATTTTTCATTATTGAAGTATAGTTGTTAGTTTCAGGTGTACAGCACACTGATTCAGTTATATAAATATACTTTTTCAGATTCTTTTCCCTTATAGGTTTTTACAGAATATTGAGTACAATTCCCTGTGCTATACAGGTTATCTATTTTATATATAGTAGTATGTATATGTTAATCCCAAACTCCTAATTCATCCCTCCCCCGCACTTTCCCCTTTGATAACCATAGGTTTGCTTTCTATGTCGGTGTGAACCCTGACTTCTTAGCTATTAAGCTGTCACTTCCCTTGCTTGTCCCAGCCTTCCAGTCATAATTTGGCATGCTGTGTTGACCCACAAGTAGGGTTACAATTCTCAAAGTAAACTACTCATTTTGCACTCTGACGTGGACAGCAACGTCTGGAGTGTCTGGTCAGTGGGGAGCAGCCCCAAGAGACCAGTCATCTCTAGGGATAATGATGCCTCAGAATTTCTGGACCCACAAAGCTGATGACAGCACCTTATGACCATGCCCCAGCCCCACCCAGGTGCCCTGCTCTAGTGGCCCTCAGCCTCCCGAGGTGACAGTATTTCTGTACCTGCACTGCAGATCAGGTTTCATTGGTAATCCGCCCACACCATCTCCCCAGCAGTCAGTGAATGTCTGCTTTTAGGGAGAAACCTTTGCTCATCTTTCCTTCTTAAACCAACTTACAGTTAAAAACTTATGAAGGAGCTTAGTCAGTGTCCTAAACAGATAAAGCTTTCAAAATGTTATTTTTTTTTCTAGCATCTCTCTCTTTTGAGACTGAAGTAGTACCACATATCAGACAGGTGAGGGGCCGGGGAGGAGAGCAAGCCCTGTGACTCAGGCAGCTGGCACTGTGATAAGGGACACCAGACAAGGGCCTAAGAGCCGTGGACCACTGATCAGGCCCCACCTTCCCCGGGCCAGCAGCATCCACAAACGCTCCTGGGCAGCACAGTGGATAGACACTAGTTACAGAAGCAAAAGCAGATTTGAGCGTTAAGCCTTTTTAATGCTGTTAGTTTTACTCTGTATCAACTCATGTTCCACCTGGAGCTCTGACAACTGGCTAAAACTGCTTGTTAAAAAGTACACATTCTCCACAACTGAAGAAGGAAACATGTTAAAACAAAGGCCCATCGGCTTGCAGACAATAGAGAAAATAATCTATTTATAATTGTGGAAATATCAGTGCTCTCAAAAGTAATTTTATGGTTCATTCAAACACTGAAGATAAATCATACTTTTTAAAAATAGTGACCATGTAGAGCGGATTTTAAACACACGAAATGTCATTAAATGAGTGGATTTTAGTTGAGCAATGCAAAATGATTTTTTAAGATGTTTTTAGGTGAGTCATCAAGCACTGTATTCACTAAACTCTTTTAATAGCAAAAAGTCATCTTTTACTCCTTTACTAAAGGTTTGTTCTTTTATCACCTAAAATAAAGTGGCCAAGTTCTATATAGAATTGATTTAAAAGGTAATTCAGTTCAACTAAAGTGTGTTATAGTTACTATGAGGCACTTAGATACAGTCTTTGATAATAATAGCATTTTTTTTAAGTTAAGAATTTAACTGGCTCCAATTTCTATTTTTAAAATTAGTTTTGGAGTAGAAATCAGGCCTGTGGATTCTGGTGGCCTCAAAAAGGGATGGAATCACTTTCAAGTTGATCACTGACTTCCATTAAACCCATCTGCTGCCCCCAACATTCCCAGAACATCCCAGAAACACCGAGGCAGTACCCAGGAAAATGAACTCTGTTACTAATGTCCTTGCTCTTTGTTGGGCTTCAAGGCTGGGGTCCTTTGGGTGTTCTCCAAGGCAATTACAAAATCAAAGAATTGTTTAAAATGAAGCGAGGCAGAAAGAAGACAGAAGAAAGTTACTGATGGAATGGAATGGAAATTAACATTGCAAAATGTTTTTTTAAACTAGAGGGGGAAATAAGCCTTAAACGGGGTGTTTCTGTTGCAGACAAACTTGCTTAAAAGTGTTAGCATTTAAATGGTCACACCTCAGGCTTTGAACTTAACACTCCATTAAGGGGCTGAGGGAGCTCACACCTCTGTCTGTGATGCCTTTCACTCTTGTTGAAGCCCAGGGAAGAGAAGGGGAGGAGAGAAGAGGAGGAAGGGGAGGAGCGTCCACAAAGGGAGCAATGGAAAGGTTATTCAGAGAAGGTGACAGTGCTGGTTGTGCCCGCTGTCCTTGTGCAATTCCTAGCAGCATCTGCTTTCAATCCCGAAGTGTCCTGATTTGGATAATTAATTTTGTGGTCACCAAATAGGGTATAGAATGTCTAAAACGATAGTGGCAAAGTTATAGTCATTAATGTCTGTAAATAACCATGGAAATAACATTTGTTTTTGGACAGTAAGCTTTGGTTCAGATATTTATTTCTGTGTCATTTCACATGCTAAGACTAAGTGTTCCTGAGCAGATTCAAAGAGTTAAAGTATCCTGGAAAGGGATCCTGGAGGCTATATGGTTGTCATTTCACAAATGAGAAACTGAGGCTCAAAGAGGTTGACTTGCCTAAGGCCACACAGCTAGTTAAAAGAATTGCTGGGAATAGGACTTAGGTCTCCTACGTGTAAATTATACATTTTCAGTGTGTCAGATATTTTCAGGGAAGTAAATAATGTTTTCAAGATGGAGGCATAAAATATAAAAGTTGTGATAAAGTATCTTTCTTTAAGTCAGAGGGCTGAGAGATCAGTAGAAGGGGTTGGGGAACACAGAGAACAAGCACTGGCTCCTAGGATGAAGTTTCTGATGCCCCCTGATGACTTCAGCTGAGAAGGAGACCAATAATTCTCTTGGAATGAACAGAAGCCAGGAATCAAATTGGTTTCTGGCTTAGCAATTTAATAGCTGATTTATTCTGGTCAAAGTTCCTGAATGTCTTTAAAACTCCCATTTCCTTATCTATAAAGTGGGTATAAAGTTAATATTCATCTCAGATGACTGTTTTGAAGATTAAATAAAACAGTCTATAAAGCACTTAGCCCAGTGCCTGGCACATGGTTATACCTTCAGAAATCCTTAGCTATCATTATCATCATCACCATCATCTCCATCATCACAACCACCAGCAGCAGCAGCTTTTTTCCTTCTCCTCTTCCAGCCTGAGTGCTCTGACAACTGATTTAACAATACACTCATCCCTTTCTCTTATATAATGCTCTACCTTAATCTCGTTTAGTTCCACACATTCACAGAGATCAATATTATTGTTCTTTTTTAGATCAGGAAACAGTCACAGAAAGATTAAATAATTTGTTCAAGACCACACAACCAGTAAGTGATGGAAGCAGAATTTAAACCTAACTTTTCTTATCTTTTCGATCTGTCTGTCCCTGGTAAGAAATTATAGGGTGGAGTGCTGAGATGAGAGTGAGGAGGGGGGGAAAAGGCAGCTGGGAGTTGACCTTGCCTAGACGGTAGATGTGTTGGAAAAGTGACATTAGGCAGATCACTCTTTATCACACTGTTCTGCAGGTGTTGCCCACATACAATTAAGATTTCTTTGTCTATGTAGTCAGTCAAAGAATGCAAACTTAAAATCTTGAGATAGCGTGGACTCAGCCTTCAGAAAGAGAAGAGATGTTATTTGTCTCCTTAACAGAAAACACCCTCATAAGACCCAGAAAAGAAAGTCAAGCTGGAACAGTAGTCCCAGTGTCCTTGACGTCAGTACCTCTATTGAGACATGACCCAGCCAAGTAAAGAGACTTGGGCTCTGAGGAGTTCCTGGGGCACTCTGCTCTTTTCATACCCTTTACTTGGGTAGAAACCAGGTCAGGTACCCAACTTCTTTGTGGTTCATGTTTCTTTGTCATTTTTTTGGAATAGGTGGGATTAATTTGGTTGCCGTTAGGACCTTCCCATGAAAAGATCCTTTGTATCATCACAATTAGCTGATTTGGAGTTATTTCTAATCATACAGTTAGGACTTCCAGTGAAGGGCAGAATAATTCTACTAATAAAAGCTAATTAGTAAAATCACAATCTAAATAGAGGCCAAAACAAAGTGACAGGAATCCTTCTCTATTCACATACCTCAGAACACTCACAATGAATAGACCAAGGGTCCTCACATTCCCCGACACCCCCCCAAGAGTTCTCTGTTTTGGTTCCATATGACTGTCTGTAACTTCCAGTAATTCAGTAATTATGAGTGCATGTTTTGGAGTCAAAGAAACTTGAGTATGAATCTTATCCCTATCCTTTCCACCTTGGGACAACAGACAGGTGATTCAAACTCTCTAAGCTGTCATTTCCACAAGTTAAAATAGTGATAATACTAACCTCATAATGTATGCCATGTACTTAGTTCTGTCCTGGCACATAGTAAATGCCCAGTAAGTGGTAGCCATCCTAGTCTGCTTGCATCCTTGCTGAAAGGTATTTGAGCTGTGGTAGAAGAGTATACCTCCCCACAATTCTCCCACCCTTCCAGTCACCTCCGTCTTTGGGGTAGATCTACCGGATTAGCTTAGGCTACCGGCTGCTTTAGCATTAGGTAAGCAAGTAAGGGAACATTCTCTCTCTTCCTTCTACCTTGAAGGTCCTTTCCTTCACTGTACCCTGATTATTGTATCAATTAACTCATAAAAACTGTTCATCAAATCTGCAAATTATACCAAGCCAAGAGAAATGGCTAACACATTCAAAGAAAGAATATGAACCAAAAAAATTCCAAAAGTTTTCAAAATGAATAGAATCTAACATGATAGAATGTAATAGGGACAAGTACAAGGTTCTTCATTTGAGTCCAAACAAACCCCAGATGCATGAGGATCAGACTATAATAATAATAATTTAAAAAAACCCTTAAACTTTCATTTTGAAACTAAACTCAATTTAGTTAATATTGTGATATTTCTACCAAAAAAGGGATATAACTTTGCCTACTATGTAGACACATGGTCTGGGAGCCTAGAATGAGGGGCATCGTCCATTCAGGGTTGCTGGATCAGGCAGACCACCAGACCTGGTACAAGGGGGCAGATTTTAACTTTTTATCCTTATTTCAAGAATCGAGGGAGTTAGTGAATTTGGTAACATTAGGGTTGTTCAAACATCAGCTAAACGAAGATTTTGTTGGGGCATTCATTGTTAAGGAGATTCAGGTATCAGATAGACGTTTGGACCAGAAGTTATTACGGTCTCTTTCAACCAGAGAGCATACTTATGGTAATTTACCATCTCATAGGGTCACTAATCTTCTTATCCAAACATATATTTGATCTCTTTATAATTTCCAAGGAAGTGAGCAAATAGATAGAAGAGTCCAAGGTCACAGGTGTAGGTTTCTTCATTATTTCGAACAAAAAGCTTCCCTGAGTCTGATTACTCTGATTACCCCATTTGGTTCTTTCTCAAAGAAAATTGCTTTCCAAAAGTAGGTATGACCTGGCTTCTCTTGACCCTGCAGCATCTTAGTCATTTCCTCCTTTGGGCTTGTGTTCAGCTACCCCTGCCCTTTTGATTGTCCCAATATCCTCACTCTTCTAATCCATCACCTCCTTCAAATTCTGGCTTCATGCTGGCCTTCTCTAAGAGAACTTCCTGGTTTCATATATTCTTCTAAGCTCCTCAGGGGCTCCCTGTTGTACACCCACACTTGCTTACATGTTGCCCGTGAATCATTCTCCAGTTGTTTCATGTTTCTGTGACTCTCCAAAAAAATTCTAAACTCCTAAAGGGCAGTGAACCTCTGTCAATGGAGATAAAAAAGAAGAAGGGCTCTGGATTTTCCTAATGATCACAAAACACTGGGCACAAAGCAATCTCTGGGAGCCTAAGACCCATCAAACAACAGTGCAATTCCACTAGGATTAAGGTTAGATGGGGCAACCCAAGTTTCGGAAGATCAGAGACATTTATATTCTGTTCTGAGTAGTTCAACAGTCCTTCCAAATCACCAGGACTGCAGACATAAAAGTTTCATCTAGCCACTAGCTCTAGCTGAACATATCACAGGTTACTTAAAGTGCAATTTATTTTTAATAGAAAAATTGATTCTAGAATGAAACATGAAGTAGTCTTTTTTTTTTTTTTGGTAGTAGACTAACCTTTTAAAGAATAGCATTCTTGCCCTAGAGAGGGGCATAAAAGTTTAAAAGGTTATTTTCCACATTACACATAACCCGCATGCTCACCTTTCCTATCTCTTTGCCGGATCAGCCTGTGGCGCTAACTCACTGAAAATATCGGCTCCATTAATGCATGATTTACTTCTCTTTACTTGGCAAAGTACAGACCCCATCTTTCAAAGCAAATTCAAGCTTTTATAATTCACTACCTCCTCTGTGAGATGTGATGGTATGGAGTTTTCTCTTCAAAACATGAATGAGCAAAGCAACTGTGTTGCTGAAGTGAGGTCTTCCCTGACCCACCCAGAGGAGTTGGTTGCTCCCTGATATGAGTTCCTGTGGCACTTTTAACTTCCTGCTCTTCTTAAACTTACCATGGCTGATCATAATTATTTGCTTACACATATTTGTTACACTCATCTCTGTCACCTACTACAACTGCCAACTCAACGAGAGCAGAAATTCTGTCCTGTCCATCTGTTTGTAACCTCATGGTACAGGTGCCATGGTGTGCAATCCAGATCCCTCACAGGACAAGGCTTCAAGTCCCCAGCTGCTGGGATTGCTGCCTGCTGTCAGGTCACAGCCGAGTCTCTTTTCTGGAATTTCACACTGCTGAATAAAGCTGCCCTACCCAAGAATTCACCCACATCCAACAACTGGTCAATGTGAGCATACAAAGGTCTGGCCTCATTGCCTCAATTCAGGATAGCTCTGAAGGATCCCCTCACCTCCAATCTCTGTGCTATCAGCCAATCCTCAACTGCAAACTGCATCACAGCTCAACTTCTCTTTGTAGGGCCAAGCCTGGCTTCCCCCATTTCCTCATAGCTGTTGTTCCTGAGAGCCTTCTGCAACAAATCTCCTGCACACAAGTCTCCATCTCTAAGTCTGTTTCCCAGGGAACCAAACTTAAGACACACCAGACCCTAGCACAGTATCTAGTGCACAATAGGCTTTCCATTACTATTTGGTAAAAGAATGAGTGAATGAAGTACACAGGAAATTAACAAATAATAACAATTTTACATTCTAACATTTCACTCCCACTATTCTCCCTGCTCCATCCAGCCAGGTTATGATCCTTGGCAGCCAATGTAGACAATTATTAACTGAGCTTTTAAAAAAGCAAACATTATAATACAGCTATATTGTAAATGGGGCGAGAGGTAAAGGGACATAGAGAGATAAACTTTCTATACTTTACTTGAACTGGTAAAATAGTGACACCAATGTGTTGTATAAGTTATGTATACATAACGTAATACCTAGGGAAACTACTAAGGGGGTTATATAAAGAGTTAAATTTAAAACCACTACAGATGAATCAAAATGGAATTCTAAAATAAGTTCAAAAAACTCACCAGAAGGTAGGAAAAAGAAAACAGGAAAACAAAAAGAAATAAAATGCCAGATTTAAGCCCTAACACATCAATAATTATTAAAAAAATGTAAATGGTGTAAATATACCAATTAAAGGACAAAGGTTGACAGAGTGGGTTAAAAACCATGACTCAACTATATGCTGTCAACAAGTAACACACATCAAGTATAACAGTATAAGCAGGTTGAAGGTCAAAGTATATCATGCAAAGATATATCATGCAAATATTAATCAAAGGAAAGCAGGAGTAGGTACAGTAATACCAAATAAAGTAGACTTTAAAGCAAAGAAAATTACCAGAAACAGAGAGGAGCATTATATAATGAAAAAAGGGTCAATCTACTAAGAAGACATATACATCCTAAATGTTTATGTACAGAGCTGTAAAATAAGTAAAGAAAAAACTGTTAGAACTGAAAGGATATATAAGCAAATCTACAAGTATAGCTGGAGACTTCAAAACTCCTCTCCCAACAATTGATAGAACAACTAGACAGAGAATAAGCAAGGATATAGAAGAAAACACCATCATCAACCAATAGGATTTAATTTACACTTGTAGAACACTTCACCCAAAAAACAGCAGAATAAATGTCCTTTTCAAATGCCCATGGAACATATACTAAGATAATATGGTGAGCCTTAAAAAAATACTTAACAAATTTAATAGAATAGAAATTATACCCAGAGTGTTCTCCAACACAATTCTATAAACTATAAATTAATAATAGAGAGATAATAGGAAAATTTTTAAACATTTTAAAATGAAACAACACATTCCTAAATAATCAATAGGCCAAAGGTGAAGCTCTCAAGAAAATAAATATACATTGAACTGAATTATATGAAAAGACAACATATTAATATTTTGGGGACACAGGTAAAACAGTGGTGAGAGGGAAATTTATAACATTAAAAGGAATACAGAAGAAAAGAGGAAAAGCCTCAAATCAGTAATCTAAGATCTCACCTGAAGGGGACTAGTGCACCACAGCTAGCCAGGAGGGAGTCCAGGAAAAAGTGTGGACCTGCCGGGGAGGCAAGAGACCTTTCTTTCAGGGTGTGCAAGGAGAGAGGATTCCTTCCCATTGTGCCCACAGAAAGCAGAGCACTCCCTAAGCAAGCTCCAGAGATGGGCACAAGCCGCGACTATCCACTCGGACCCCAGAGACGGGCATGAACCGCTTCTGTTGTGGCCACTGCCACCAAGAATCCTGTGTGCCAGCGCAGGTCACTATCCACACACCCCCACGAGCCTGTGCAGCCCACCACTGCCAGGGTCCCGTGATTTAAGGACAACTTCCCCTGGAGAACACATGGCGCGCCTCAGGCTGGTGCAACGTCACGCCAGCCTCTGCCGCCACACGGTCGCTCCGCATTCCATTTGTGACTACTGTACCCCTCCCGCCCCCTGGCCTGAGTGAGCAAAAGAGCCCTGATCAGCTGCTGCTTTAACCCCTCCTGTCTCAGCAGGGAACAGACTCCTGAGGGCGCCCTACACGCAGAGGTGGGGCCGAAACCAAAGCTAAAGCCCAGGAGCTGTGCGAACAAAGAAGAGAAAGGGAAATGTCCCTGTTCAGCCGCAGGAGCAGCGGATTAAGTCCCCACAATCAACTTGATAAACCCTGCATCTGAAGAATAGCTGAATAGACAATGAATGTTTGTTTCCAAAATTGAGGCAGTGGATTTTGGGAGCAACTATAGACTTGGGCTTTCCTTTCTGTATCTAATTTGTTTCTCGTTTTATGTGTATCTTAGTTTAGTATTTAGAGATTATTATCATTGGTGGATTTGATTATTGATTTGGTTGCTCTCTTCCTTTTTTTTAATATATATAATTTTTTTTCCTTTTTCTTTTTTTGTAAGTGTGTATGTGTATGCTTCTTTGTGTGATTTTCTCTGTATAGGTTTGTTTTTACCATTTGTCCTACGGTTCTGTCCGTCCTTTTTAAATCTTTCTTCCTTTTCTTCTGAGCCTTGTAGCTGGCAGGGTCTTGGTGCTCTGGCCAGGTGTCAGGTCTAAGCTTCTGAGGTGGGAGGGCCGAGTCCCAGACATTGGACCACCAGAGACCTCCTGGTTCCATGTAATATCAATCACCGAGAGCTCTCCCAGAGATCTTCATCTCAACACTAAGACCCAGCTCCACCCAGTGACCAGCAAGCTCCAGTGCTGGACGCCCCACACCAAACAACTAACAGGTCAGGAACACAACCCCACCCATTAGCAGAGAGGCTGCCTAAAGTCATACTAAGTTCACAGACACTCCAAAACACACCACCAGACACAGCCCTGCTCACCAGAAGGACAAGATATAGCCTCACCCACCAGAACACAGTCACCACTTCCCTCCACCAGGAAGCCTACACAAGCCACTGAACCAACCTCACCCACTGGGGAGAGACACCAAAAATAATGGGAACTACGAACCTGCAGCCTGTGAAAAGGAGACCCCAAACACAGTAAGTTAAGCAAAATGAGAAAGCAGAGAAATATGCAGCAGATGAAGGAGCAAGGTAAAAACCCACCAGACCAAAATATGAAGAGGAAATAGGCAGTCTACCTGAAAAAGAACTCAGAGTAATAATAGGAAAGATGATCCAAAATCTCAGAAATAAAATGGAGAAAATAAAACAAGAAACATTTAACAAGGACCTAGAAGAACTAAAGAGCAAACAAACAATGATGAACAACACAATAAATGAAATTAAAAATTATCTAGAAGGAATCAATAGCAGGAAAACAGAGGCAGAAGAACGGATAAGTGACCTGGAAGATAAAATAGTGGAAATAGCTGCCGCAGAGCAGAATAACGACAAAAGAACTGAGGACAGTCTCAGAGACCTCTGGGACAACATTAAACACACCAACATTCGAATTATAGGGATCCCAGAAGAAGAAGAGAAAATGAAACAGACTGAGAAAATATTTGAAGAGATAATAGTTGAAAACTTCCCTAATATGGGAAAGGAAATAGTCAATCAAGTCCAGGAAGCACAGAGAGTCCCATACAGGATAAATCAAAGGAGAAACATGCCAAGATGCATAGTAATCAAATTATCAAAAATTAAATTCAAAGATAAAATATTAAAAGAAGCAAGGGAAAAGCAACAAATAACATAAAAGCGAAACCCCATAAGATTAACAGCTGATCTTTCAGCAGAAACTCTGCAAGCCAGAAGGGCGTTGCAGGACATATTTAAAGTGATAAAAGGAGAAACCCTACAACTAAGATTACTCTACTTAGCAAGGATCTCATTCAGATTCGACGTAGAAATTAAAACCTTTACAGAGAAGCAAAAGTTAAGAGAATTCAGCACCACCAAACCAGCTTTACAAAAAATGCAAAGGAACTTCTCTAGGCAGGAAACACGAGAAAAGGGAAGATCTACAATAACAAACCCAAAACAATTAAGAAAATGGTAATAAGAATATATGTATCAATAATCGCCTTGCATGTAAATGGATTAAATGCTCCAACCAAAAGACACAGGCTCGCTGAATGGATACAGAAACAAGACCCATATATATGCAGTCTACAAGAGACCCACTTCAGACCTAGGGACACATACAGACTGAAAGTGAGGGGATGGAAAAAGATATTCCATGCAAATGGAAATTGAAAGAAAGCTGGAGTAGCAATATGCATATCAGACAAAATAAACTTTAAAATAAAGACTATTACAAGAGACAAAGAAGGACACTACATAATGATCAAGGGATCAATCCAAGAAGAAGATATAACAATTGTAAATATTTGTGCATCCAGGATAGGAGCACCTCAATACATAAGGTAAATGCTAACAACCATAAAAGGGGAAATTGACAGTAACACAAAAAAGGTAGGGGACTTTAACACCCCACTTTCACCAATGGACAGATCATCCAAAATTAAAATAAATAAGGAAACACAAGCTTTAAATGATACATTAAACAAGATGGACTTAATTGATATTTATAGGACATTCCATCCAAAATCAACAGAATACACTTTCTTGTCAAGTGCTCATGGATCATTCTCCAGGATAGATCATATCTTGGGTCACAAATCAAGCCTTGGTTTTTTTTAAGAAAATTGAAATCATATCAAGTATCTTTTCTGACCACAATGCTATGAGACTAGATATCAATTACAGGAAAAAAAACAGTAAAATATACCAACACATGGAGGCAAAACAACACACTACTAAATAAAGAGATCATTGAGGAAATCAAAGAGGAAATCAATAAATACCTAGACACAAATGACAATGAAAACACGATGACCCAAAACCTATGGGATGCAGCAGAAGCAGTTCTACAAAGGAAGTTTACAGCAATACAATCCTACCTCAAGAAAAAAGAAAAACCTCAAACAACCTAATCTTACACCAAATGAATTAGAGAAAGAAAAACAAAAGAACCCCAAAGTTAGCAGAAGGAAAGAAATTATAAAGATCATATCAGAAATAAATGAAAAAGAAATGAAGGAAACAATAGCAAAGATCAATAAAACTAAGAGCTTGTTCTTTGAGAAGATAAACAAAATTGATAAACCATTAGCCACATTCATCAAGAAAAAAAGGGAGAAGACTCAAATCTATAGAATTAGAAATGAAAAAGGAGAAGTAACAACTGACACTGCAGAAAGACAAATGATCATGAGCGATTACTACAAGCAACTATATGCAAATAAAATGGACAACCTGGAAGAGATGGACAAATTCTTAGAAATGCACAACCTTCTGAGACAGAACCAGGAAGAAATAGAATATGAACAGGCCAATCCCAAGCACTGAAATTGAAGCTGTGATTAAAAATCATCCAACAAACAAAAGCCAGGACCAGATGGCTTCACAGGTGAATTCTATCAAACATTTAGAGAAGAGCTAACACTATCCTTCTCAAACTCTTCCAAAATATAGAAGAGGGAAGAACACTCCCAACCTCATTCTACGACTCCACCATCACCCTGATACCACAACCAGACAAAGATGTCACAAAAGAAGAAAACTACAGGCCAATATCACTGATGAACATAGCTGCAAAAATCCTCAACAAAATACTAGCAAACAGAATCCAACAGCACATTAAAAGGATCATACACCATGATCAAGTGGGGTTTATCCCAGGAATATAAGGATTCTTCAATATATGCAAATCAATCAATGTGATACACCATATTAACAAACTGAAGGAGAAAAACCACATGATCAGCTCAATAGATGCAGAAAAAGCTTTTGACAAAATGCAACACCCATTTAAGATAAAAACCCTCCAGAAAGTAGGCATAGAGGGAACTTACCTCATTATAGTAGAGGCCATATATGACAAACCCACAGCCAACATCCTTCTCAATGGTGAAAAACTGAAACCATTTCCACTAAGATCAGAACAAGACAAGGTTTCCCATTCTCACCACTGTTATTCAACATAGTTTTAGAAGTTTTAGGCACAGCAATTAGAAAAGAAAAAGAAATAAAAGGAATCCAAATTGGAAAAGAAGAAGTAAAGCTGTCACTGTTTGCAAATGACATGATACTATATGTAGAGAATCCTAAATATGCTACCAGAAAACTACTAGAGCTAATCAATGAATTTGGTAAAGTAGCAGGATACAAAATTAATGCACAGAAATCTCTTGCATTCCTATACACTAATGATGGAAAATCTGAAAGAGAAATTAAGGAAACACTTTCATTTACCATTGCAACAAAAAGAACAAAATACCTAGGAATAAACCTACCTAAGGAGACAAAAAGCCTGTATGCAGGAAACTATAAGACACTGATGAAAGAAATTAAACATGATACAGACAGATGGAGAGATATACCATGTTCTTGGAGTGGAAGAATTAACATTGTGAAAATTGCTATACTACCCAAAGCAATCTACGGATTCAATGCAATCCCTATCAAACTACCACTGGCATTTTTCACAGAGCTAGAACAAAAGCTTTCACAATTTGTATGGAAACACAAATATCCCAAATAACCAAAGCAATCTTGAGGAAGAAAAACGGAGCTGGAGGAATCAGGCTCCCTGACTTCAGACTATACTACAAAGCTACAGTAATCAAGACAGTATGGTACTGGCACAGAAACAGAAATATAGATCTATGGAACAGGATAGAAAACTCAGAGATAAACCCACACACATATGGTCACCTTATCTGTGATAAAGGAGGCAAGAATATACAGTGGAGAAAGACAACCTCTTCAATAAGTGGTGTTGGGAAAACGACAGCTACATGTAAAAGAATGAAATTAGAACTCTCCCTAACACAATACACAAAAATAAACTCAAAATGGATTAAGGACCTAAATGTAAGGCCAGACACTATAAAACTCTTAGAGCAAAACACAGGCAGTACACTCTATGACATAAATCACAGCAAGATCCTTTTTGACCCACCTCCTAGGGAAATGGAAATAAAAACAAAAATAAACAAATATGAATTAATGAAACTTCAAAGCTTTTGCACAGCAAAGGAAACCATAAACAAGATTAAAAGACAGCCCTCAGAATGGGAGAAAATATTTGCAAACAACTGACAAAGGATTAATCTCCAAAATATACAAGCAGCTCATGCAGCTCAATATTCAAAAAACAAGCAACCCAATCCAAAAATGGGCGGAAGACCTAAATAGACATTTCCCCAAAACAGATATACAGATTACCAAGAAACACATGAAAGGATGCTCAACATCACTAATCATTAGAGAAATTCAAATCAAAACCACAATGAGTTATCACCTCACACCGGTCAGAATGGCCATCATCAAAATAATCTACAAACAATAACTGCTGGAGAGGGTGTAGAGAAAAGGGAATCCTCTTGCAGTGTTGGTGGGAATGTAAAGTGATACAACCACTATGGAGAACAGAATGGAGGTTCCTTAAAAAACTAAAAATAGAACTACCATGTGACACAGCCACCTCCTGAGAAAACCATAATTTAAAAAGTGTCATGTAACACATTGTTCATTGCAGCAATATTTACAATGGCCAGGACATGGAAGCAACCTAAGTGTCTGTCAACAGATGAATGGATAAGAAGATGTGGCACATATACACAATGGAATATTACTCAGCCATAAAAAGAAATGAAATTGAGTTATTTGTAGTGAGGTGGATGGACCTAGAGCCTGTCATACAGAGTGAAGTAAGTCAGAAAGAGAAAAACAAATACCATATGCTAACACATATATATATGGAATCTAAGAAAAAAAAAGGTTCTGATGAACCTAGGGGCAGGACAGGAATAATGATGCAGATATAGAGAATGCACTTGAGGACCTGGGGAGGGGGAAGGGTAAGCTGGGACGAAATAAGAGAGTGGCATGGACATATATACACTACCAAATTTAAAATACATAGCTAGTGGGAAGCAGTCACATAGCACAGGGAGGTCACCTTGGTGCTTTGTGACCACCTAGAGGGGTGGGATAGGGAGGGTAGGAGGGAGACACAAGAAGGAGGGGATTGGGCATATATTTTTATGTATAGCTGATTTGCTTTGTTATACAGCAGAAACTAACACAACATTGTAAAGCATTTATACTCTAATAAGCATGTTTAAAAAAATGTAAAAATAAATAACAAGAAAATAAATAAATGAACCTAAAAAAATCAAAACACAATGACACACTACACATGAGATGAAAACATTTGCAAACCACATATCCAACAAAAGACTCCTATCTAGCATATATAAAGTACTCTCAAAATTTAGAAGCAAAAAATAAAATCTAAATAGGAAATGGACAAAACATGCACAGACATTTCACTGAAGATCATATATAGATGGCAAATGAGCACATAAAAAGAGGCTAAGCATCATTGGTCATTTGAAAAATGCAAGCTCAAATTACAATGAGATATCACTACACACCTATCTGAATGGCTGTAAGAAAAATTGTGAAAAAATTTTCACAAATTGGTGGTGAAAATCTAGTACGGAGAGAAACTGTATTATTCATCAATTGTTGGTAGGAACATAAACTGGTACCGCCCTCTGGAAAAGTGGCAATTTCTAAAAAAGTTAAACATACAACTAGCATATGCCTCAGCAGTTATGCTCCTTGTCATTTATCACAGAGAAACAAAAGCTATGTTCACACAAATCTGCCCATGAATGTTTATAGCAGCCATATTCATCATAGCCCCAAGCTGGAAATCACTTGATGTCCTTCAGTGGGTGACTGGTTAAATAAACTCTGGCCCATCTATACCAGGGAATACCAGGGAATTCAGCAATAAAAAGGAACAGGCCAGTGATACATGCAACAGCCTGGATAGATCTTCAGAGAATCATGCTGAGTGAAAATAAGTCAAACCCAAAAGTTATACATTGTATGATTCCATTTATATAATTTCTTGAAAGGACAAAATTATAGAAATGGAGAAGAAATTAGTGGTTTCCAGGGGTTAAGGAGGGGTGAGTGGGAAGGAAGTAGTTGTGTCAGTAAAAAGGCACCAGAAGAGATCTTTATGGTGGTGGAAATGCTCTATATCTTTACTGTATCAATATCAATATCCTGGTTGTGTATTGTACTATAGTTTTGTAAGATGTTATCACTGAAAGAAAACACTTGATTTTTCTGTACTATATCTTACAACTGCATGTGGCCCTACAATTACCTCTGAATGAAAAGTTCCATTATAAAGGGGGACAACATTGGACTTGTCAATGATATCTTGGATATGACACTGAAGGTACAGGTAACAAAAGAAAAAATAGACAAATTGAAGTTCATGAAAATTTAAGACTTTTGTACATCAAAAACACTGTAAAAAAGAAACACCAAAAATGGTGTCAAATATTTCAAATCATGACTCTGATAAAGGATTAATATCCAGAACATATGGGGAACTCCTAAAACTCAACAACAAAAAACCCAATTCGAAAATGGGTAAAAGACTTGAACAGACATTTCTCCAGTGAAGACATACAAATGGCCAACAAGCAGGTGAAAAGATGCTCATTACCACTAATCATTAAGGAAATCCAAATCAAAGCTACAATGAAATACCACCTCACACCCATTAGGATGACTACTATTTTTTGAAAAATGGAAAATAACTGGTGTTGGTAAGGATATGGAGAAACTGAAACTTTTGTGTATTGGTGGAAATGTAAAATAGCATAGCTGTTATGGTGGTTCCTCAAAAAATTCAAAATAGAATTACCATATGACCCAGCAATTCCACTTCTGGGTATGTACCCAAAAAGAATTGAAAGCAGGGTCTCAAAGAGATATTTGTACACCCATGTTCATAGTAGCATTATTCATAATAGCCAAAAGGTGAAAGCAGCCCAAGTAGTCATCAATGGAGGAATGGGTAAGCAAAATGAGGTACGATTGACCCTTGAGCAATGCAGGAGTTAGGGGCATCCACCCCGCCTCGAAGCCTAAAAGCCATGTATAATTTTACAGTTGCCCCTCCACATCCATGGTTCTGCATCTGTAGACTCAGCTAACTATAGATTGTGTAGTACTGTAGTATGTATTTATTGAAAAAAATCCAAGTATAAGTGGATGCATGCAGTTCAAACCCATGTTGTTCAAGAGTCAACTGTACATATATACAATGGAATATTATTCAGCTGTAAAAAGGAAGGAAATTCTGACAAATGCTGCACATGGATGAAACTTGAGGACATTATGCTAAGTGAAGTAAGCCAATTACAAAAAGACAAATATTGTATGGTACCTAGAGTAGTGAAATTCATAGAGACAGAAAGAAAATAGTGATTTCCAGTGGTGGGAGTGAGGGAGGAATGGGAAATTATTGTTTAATGACAAGAGTTTCAGTTTTGCAAGATGAACAGTTCTGGAGATGGATGGTGGTAATTGTTCCACAACAGTATGACTGTGCTTAAGATTACTGAACTGTACATGTAAAAATGGTTAAGATGGTAAATTTTATGTTATATGTATTTTGCCACACACAAAAAAAATGAAAAAAAGAAAGACGTCACAGACTTTATTTGTGTTTACTCATATCTATCCAGACATGGAGGAAAAAAATGTACTTGAATGCATTTGATTAAAACTGGGATAGGTTATCAGGCTTTCCCAGAGCCTTGGTGAATTGCCTCTCAAAACCATCCCACTCCCCCTGCTCTCAATCTTTGCTCACCACGTGGCTTTCTTTTTTTTTTCTTTTATGTCTTTTTTAATTTTTTTAAAATAAAAATTGTATGTATTTAAGGTGTAACACATGATGATTTGATATACTTAATGAAAGGATACAACAGTCAAGCTAATTCACATATCATCTCCCCGCACAGTTACCATTTTTTTCATGTGCTGAGAGTACGTGAAATCTATTCTATCAAATTTCCAGTATTCAATAGAGTATTATAAACTACAGGCACCGTGCTGTACATTAGGTCACTGGACTTTTTCATTCTACATAACTCCAACTTTGTACCCTTAATTAACGTTTCCCCATTTCCCCCACCTCCCCTCCCCTCCCCTCCACTGTTCTACTCTCTGCTTCTATGTATTTGACTTTGTTAGATACCACATGTAAGTAGATCAGTTTTTTTCTTTCTGTGTCTGGCTTACTTCACTCAGCATAACATCCACGTTGTCACAAATGGCAAGATCTTGTTTTCTAAGGCTGAATAATATTCCATTGTATACACAATTTCTTTGTTCATTCATCCAGATGGACACTTAAATTGTTTTCATATCTTGGCTGTTGTGAATAACGCTGTAATGAACATGGGAGGGCAGCAGTATCTTGGAGATACTGATTTCATTTTCTTTGGGTATATGCTCAGATGAGGGATTGCTGGATCATATGGTAGTTCTATTTTTAATTTTTTGAGGAACCTCCATACTGTTTTCCATAGTGGCTGCACCACTTTCCATTCCCACCAACGGTGCACAAGGGTTCTCTTTTCTCCACAACCTCACCCACACTTGTTACCTTTTATTTTGTTGTTATAGCTATCCTAACAGGTGTGAGGTGACATTGCATTTTGGTTTTGATTTGCATTCTTCCAGTGATTAGTGATGTTGAGCGCTTTTCCACGTACCTGTTGTATGCATTCCATTTGTATGTCTTCTTTGGAAAAATGTCTATTCAGGTCCTTTGCTCATATTTCAATCAGGTTATATCTCTTTTTTGCTATTGAGTTGTATGAGTTCCTTATATATTTTGGATATTAACCCCTTGTGAGATATATGGTTTGCAAATATTTTTTCTCAGTCTGTAGGTTGCCTTTTCGTTTTGTTGATTGTTTCCTTTGCTGTGCAGAAGCTTTTTAGTTGCTGTCCACTTGTTTCCTTTCACATGCAGCTTTCTGATTTTAGTGGCCCCTTAGGTGAGTTTCCCACAGGGAAGAGAATCTGCCTTCAGACCTAAGTGGTCCAGGCCCCTTGGCAGTTAACGAATCTCGCTGTAAATGAACATACTGGCACATTAATCATGTAGCAGTCTCTTGGGAGTAAAGCTTGGGTCCCCATTGTGCCCACTCACTTCTGAGTGCTCTGAAGGGAAAGGGTCTGGGGCTGCGAGCTGAAGGCCAGGACTTGGGCTGCAGCACCTTCCCCACCCCCTCCCCCCGCCCCCTCCCCGCTGCTGCTCTCCTGTTCTTCCTGGGCAGCCAGTCACCCTTGCTCCCTGCCTTTCTGTCCTAGCTTTTGGGCTTTAACTGAGACATTAATGTAGAACGTTGGCTTTGAGGGAGCACTGCAGCCTACATCTTTTATCCTAAAAACAGAGAAATCTGCCTTTGAGACAGCAACTCACAGTCTATGGCTGGCTTATTCACGTTTTGTGAATTCTATACCATGGTTATAATTCTTTTCTATTCTGAGTTGCCTAGCAGCCGACATTATGTCTTAACATAGACACGTGCATATATCATATATGACAATATAATACATTTCCTTATTTCTGTGTCTTTTTCTGTATTCACCTATGTCCTGACACATAGAGACTTGGAATCTGATTCTGATTCTCTTCTCAGACGGGGCCAGTTGCGACTCTTACCATATAATTCTTACCTTTCCAGGTCTATATATACGTTTTACTTTAAGTTCACATCTGGAAACTCTCCTCCTTGACACCTACTAATCTGTAAGTGGGTCATACAAGGACCAGTGAGAAAGGTGGTTCTCCTAGGGGCACAGGCCATTTCAACCTACCCTACCCAGTAACATGTTCTAAGCAGGCACTCCAATGCCTGGGGACTGACTCACTGATTGAGGCCTTCTGGGGCTTTAGATTTTTCTTACCCAGAAAATAGGATCAACACCACTGCCATCATGAATTATTCAACGCCTGCCTGGGCTACTCCCTAGTGAACAATAAAATAATGGAAACTGACAAAATTGATTTGTGGTGAATTTTTAGTGAAGCCAAGTTCATGACAAGTGAGCAAGGGCAGGCAGGGCTCAGACGAACCTGACCACAAGAATGGTCAGCCCACAATTCCCCTGGGAACACCACCACCTGTCCAATAGCACAGCCAGGCCAGAGGCCCTGCAGAAGACTCCTTTTCCTTCCAGGGTTAGGGGGAGATGAATGCTGTCTCCCACTGAAAAAGCACAACCAGTTGGGCTCACCAAGCCAGTTCCCCAACCAGAAGGATGGGCAAGGCTCGAAGCATTTCATGAAGCATTTGAATTGCTGGATAATTAGAAACTCAGTAACAAAATCTCTGAACATAATTTCAGCTGTTTAGCAGAGTGCTTAGAAAGAAAAGCTTCAATTCAGCATATTTTGAATTCTACATTAAGGCTTCACTAATTAAAAGGGAAAAAGTATTTGTACCGTGTCTAATCCTTTCATTAATCTCCCTCGACATATATTATGCTGCCTGTTATTGTATAATCATTAAATGTAAAATATTAAACTGGACATTTGACTTTACTGATCTCATTATGGACTAAGGATATAGCAAGTAATTATCCGCCAAGACAGATTCACTGATCGGTCTGTCACTGAGAGAGTTGAAATTGACACATTGTTGATTATTATTCTAGTATACAGTTTTCATCAATTATTTTGTCTCATTCTCTTTCTCATCAAGTATTCTGTGTATATAGTTAGTTTCTATTTAAAAACTCAAGGGGCTTCCCTGGTGGCGCAGTGGTTGAGAGTCCGCCTGCCGATGCAGGGGATGCAGGTTCGTGACCCGGTCTGGGAAGATCCCACATGCCACAGAGTGGCTAGGCCCGTGAGCCATGGCCACTGAGCCTGCGCGTCCAGAGCCTGTGCTCCGCAACGGGAGACACCACAACAGTGAGAGACCCACGTACAGCAAAAAAATCAAAACAAACAAACAAAAACTCAAAAAGCAGACTTGTTACCCAAAATCAGATGGGTGGTTTTCTGTGTAGATTAGAATCACTGCAGTCTAAGTGTGGAGACTTAGTTTCGTAGACTTGAGCATTTTATCTGTTCTAATACCAGGCAATTTGGGACTATTGTTATATCTCCCTAAACCTCAGTTTCTCTATTTGAAAAATAATATTATCTCTTCTGGACTTTTTCCTCCCTTACTCTGCTTGTTTCTTCAGCATTTACAATTCTGTTCAGTTTGCTAAAGAGGTGTGGAGCCTTCCCAAATTCCAGGTACTGTGTAAGATGCTGGGGATAACAAGATGGGTAAGACAGAGCATCTGCCCTCAGGGGAGCTAACAGCCTAGTGAAGGACACCTACCTGGACCCAAATAAAGTGTGTGGAAGAGGATTGAGGCTGTAGAGGCTGAGTGTGTGCAATAATTGGAACTAAGCAGCCTCCTGGTTCATTCTGATGCAGGGTAGCCTGTTTTAAAATCCTGTGCTAACAACAGGGTTAAAGTTGCCTACCATATTCTGGGTATGGAGAACAAGGTAGAGGGAAGGATTCTTTTTAAATGCCATCCTGGGACACACAAGAAGGCTGTTCTTAGAGTTCACCTCTTTCAGAATGTAGCAACTGACTTCATGGATGATTTCCAACACAGACCAGAGTTCCATGGAGTTCCTTTCTTGGCATTGATTTGTAGAGAAGTCCCAATGTGTTGTTTGATCTAACCCCAATGTGGTTAGGCCATGGATATATGGTTGTGTAATGTATCTTCCTACATATAGTTCTTTCCATAATTAATTTTATATTCCATATGGGCAGAGGCTATGACTTGCATTTTTTTTTTTAACTCTTTCTTCCCATTCTCTTTAACTCTTTCTTCTCATTCTGAATGCAGAATGTGTGTCTGCATTTAGTAGGTAATCAATTAATGATATTAGAAGCCTCTTTGAGGTAGAGGGTAGTGGCCCACTTGAACAGCCCAGGTTCCATAAAGCCGAGTTCTAAATTTCAATTAGAATAGTTTTGACACATGGTAGATGGGCATTAAACATTTTTCAGTTTTTCTCTGACAAAGGAGATCAAGTCATCTTCAATAATGAGGGCTTGATGGCTGATTGCACGAATGAATGAGGCTGAAATCCATTTCACTTAAACATCTTTCCAATGGTGGTGTCATGGAAACAACATTGTACACAGGTTAGGAAACCTGGGTTTTGGTCTCAGTGGCCCTAGGAAGTGACCCAACCCTTTTAAATAAAGTGGTTGGGACAGATACTCAGGAAAGGCAAGTCTCACTCAAATTCTACCATTCTATTTTGCCTTGAGTTAGGTAGACCAGTTGTTAGCATTCACAACAGCAATTAAAAGATAAAGCAGTGGAGGCTTCCCTGGTGGCGCAGTGGTTGAGAGTCTGCCTGCCGATGCAGGGGACACGGGTTCATGCCCCGGTCCGGGAAGATCCCACATGCCGCGGAGCAGCTAGGCCTGTGAGCCATGGCTACTGAGCCTGTGCGTCCGGAGCCTGTACTCGCAACGGGAGAGGCCACAACAGTGAGAGGCCTGCGTACCGCAAAAAAAAAAAAAAAAAAAAAGATAAGGCAGTGAAGCAAGCTGTATTATCCAAGGTCATAATTCCAGGAATTCACAGATTACACAAGAGCCTATATCTCTTCACTCCTACGCAGCCCAACTCAATAGCTTTTTTCTCACTTCATGTATTTGGCTAAAGGAAAGAAAACATGAATATACTTCATGAACTCTGCTAAAGAAATTTGCTGTTAACTTGTCATGACTTAGGTTTTGGAAAATACTTGTGAATGAGAAACAATTACTTTGAATTTCCAAGTAAGTCTGGAGTATATATTTCTGTACCATTACAGAACTGTGGAGACAGTCTTTTAGACTAAAACTCCACAAATCTTAAGGCAGAGCATCTCAATCTTTTTCTAAATATCTGATTGAAACTGTGAGCTCTTTCCCAGAACAGTGATGGCTCTCATAAATACAACATTTTGCTATAATTTCAGGGTAGTGGGAGGGAGCTAGGGGGCTGTTCCCAGGTTAGGAATCACCCTCTAGCCCTATTTTAGGGCCAAGTTTTGATCTGACGCCAATACTTTTATACTTTTACTCTCTCAGCTCTGCCACCTGCTAGCTCTGTGACCACAAACAAGTTACTTCACCTTTCTGACCCTCCTTGGAAACAAAGGGATAATAACATCTACTTGCAGTTGGTTGGGAGATAAGTACAGGTGCTATTGACTAGTACAGGTCAAGCACCTAGCACCGGGCCTGTCATACAGCAACAGGCACTGAGTTACTGAATGTTTCTTTTCTTCCCCTTTCTCATTGTCTTCCTCAATCTCAGTCAATTTTGCTTAACTATATGCTTTCCTTTGCAGTTTGGAATCCTAATTATTTTTTGTGCTGTCCACAATCCTCTTCACTACCACCCCTCAACATTCTGCTCTAACTCACTATTTGTATTGTTCAACCTTATATAATACACTTGAATTTCTTCCTTTTTGTTAAAAACATTTTGACTATTTAGAAACAGCACCACTGTACTTTTTTGCCAAAATGGGTTCATTTTTAATTCTCCAGATTCGCTACTTCTAAGGTAAAGCCTTAGTCACATTAGCATGGCCTGGAATTTCCCATTTAAATCTTTCCTGGGGCTGAAAATTAATCTTTCCTTAGGCAGTACCTAAAGGGTATATGTATTGAGTGATCTAAAGATCAATTAAACACTGACTGAGCTTCAGTAAAGAAACAATTTCTCTAAACCAAAGAGGCCATGATAATGTAGGGAGGATCCAGGAACATAAAGTTAAGTTTGCCTAGGCCCCTTGAGGAACTCTAAGATAACTAGGGAAGCTGCTGGGACCCAAGCCGAGTGGGTGACCTTGGGCCTCCAGAGTATAGGAGATAGAGAACTGACATTTATTTGTTTATTTTTTTAACATCTTTATTGGAATATAATTGCTTTACAATGATGTGTTAGTTTCTGCTTTATAACAAAGTGAATCAGCTATACATATACATATATCCCCATATCTCCTCCCTCTTGTATCTCCCTCCCACCCTCCCCATCCCACCCCTCTAGGTGGTCACAAAGCACCAAGCTGATTTCCCTGTGCTATGCGGCTGCTTCCCACTAGCTATCTATTTTACATTTGGTAGTGTATATAAGTCCATGCCACTGTCTCACTTCCTCCCAGCTTACCCTTCCCTCTCCCCTCGTCCTCAAGTCCATCCTCTACATCTGCGGAGAACTGACATTTATTGAATAATAATTATGTGCCTGGTGGAAGTCAGAGGTTGCAATATGGAAGCCTACAGCCCAAATGTGACCCACAAATGTGGGGTTTTCTCTGTGTTCTAATAAATCACAAATCTACCTTTAGGGGTAGAAGTATTTCATATACATCATACACACACACAAGGATCTTGTGGTTTCTCCTGAAAAATTAGAATATTCAGCAACACCGAGCTCAAATTCTCACATGGCAACAATAAGAGGAAAGCAGGAGACACTGTCGTTAGTGGGGTACAAGCTTTCAATTCACCACAATTATTACCATTCACTTAAGTTATATGTGTGTACATACTGCACCTGGTCCCCTCACTTCTCATTTTCCTCACTGTGTTAAACTTTTGAAAATATGCCTCTCTATCAATCTCTCTCTCTCTCTCCCTGTATATATACATACATCTGTATATATGAATATATACACATATATATTTGTGTGTATGTATATATATGTGTGTATATTACATGATGTAAATGTATATATGGGTGTGTGTGTGTGTATATATATATATATTACATATGTAATCTGAGTTTAACTTATTTGATGCAGATGTTGTTGGCTCTATTACAAATGAGAAAATGCACAATTGAAAGGAGACAGTAAGGAGTGTTACCTGAACTTGCCTATCTAATGTAGCCCTAAAGGACTCATTCTCAACCATGGATAATTTTGCTCCCTGGAGGACATTTCCCACTATCTGGGGACATTTTTGGTTATCACACATGGAAGGCATCTAGTGGATGGAGACCAAAGATACTGCTAAACATCTTAAAACGTATAGGACAGCCCACCATAACAAACAATTATTTGGCCAAAATGTAAAAATCAATAGTGCCAACGTTGAGAAACCCTGTCCTAGAGGGCTTTGACCAAGCCTACGAAAGCATCTCTCTCTAGAGAAGCTTGTCACTGCCTTGGGAACAAGGGGCTCCTGTCACCAGCCATCTGCAGCAGCAATGGAGAAACTGAGCTGTCAAGCGTCCCACTCTCTCCTGCCCCAGGGAATTTCATTAACGTTTTAGGAGGTGGGAGACACGCAAGAACTGAAAGAGTTACAACCAACAGATTCTCACCATAGGAATTCTCAAAGGCTGTACTTGTGGAAGAAGAAAAATGATTCCAGAAGGAAAGTCTGGAATGAAAGAAGAAATGGTGGGAACATTTAAAAGGTTAACAATATATAAACAATAATGTCTAAAAGGAACAACTTCTAGGCAACGGTAGCATATACATGGAGAATGGAAGGAATCAAAAATAGAGGAAGCATTATCTAAAGCATTTACTTACAGAGCTGTTATCCAGTAACCCAATTTGACAGATGTATCACAAAGAGAGAATGTTGGTGGGAAAAAGTGATAAAGACATTCATTGGGAATTAAGCCTCCCCTACAGTTTTCTTTCTCTCACTTTTCTGGGTCTTGAAAATTACTCATTGGCTCAGGATTGAAAGCAAGGACCAGAATATTCTTTATGGTCAATGGAGAGGCTCTTCCTTAGAAATGTGGCTGGTATTCCAGATGGATGGATAACTTGCTTTGGCTTGAACCATGTTTAATCACTCTGTGTCTTAGCCAATGACACACTGTCACTGATGTGTGTGCCTATGTCTGCGTGTGAGAGGGATGGCTGTAGATTTAAAAGTTTTTAATTTCACCATCTGAGAGGTGCAGTCATCATATTTCTGAATAAGAGCTGTGTTTAAGCATCTCAGTGGTGAAAAAAGAATTAAACATTGGTTCATTTTAAATCCACTGCCTTTACAGTATTGAGTTAATTTACAACTCTTCTATGAGATTCACTTATGAAATTCAAACCCATGCTCTCATTTAATGACAGGCTCAAATGAACTGTCAGAGACAGAATGGTTTCTTGGTGAAATAGATTTGATAATGAAAGAATTTTTTACAGTACTAAATTAATTATTAATTTATTGACTATTCCAAGCTGTGGAAGGAAAGAAAATCTATCTGTAACCAAGAAATGTTTCTCTACTTAGATTTTATTTGCCATGATACATCAAATGGTCAATATAAAGTAAACATCTTTAACATATTTGTATTATGTCCCTTGTATATTATTTGTTATACATCAAAAATAAATGCTTGAGGAAATAAGACATATCATAAAGACATATTATATGTTTACAACTGACCATAGGTGTAAAATTTTCCTTTAACTGGTGATTTTTTTTCTTATTAAAACATTCATAAACCCAGGGGAGCGTCAATATTTCCTACATTCCTAACCCCAAATCTATGAGTATGTTCCTGGTATTGGATTAGAATTTGCATTTATACTACTTTGAAAAGGATTTGCTATGTTGTTTTACAGTATAAATAGATTACTAGGTCATAAGTTAATATGTTCTTAGAAAGCCCACATAATGGATGATGGCACTAATTATATTTAGATGAATAATTAATATGGTTATTATAAATAAGTCTCATCAATTTATGAAAACAGAAAGCAGAATTTACATCAATTCATTCATTTTTCATCCAGTCATTCATTCTTTCACTCATTTATTCAGCAGAAAGGATCAGAAACAAGCCCAGGTACAAACTGACAATTGTGCCAAAACTTAATTGTCAGCTTAGATCATAAAACCTTTTTTCTCATAAGTATTTTCATGGCACCTGACCTAGTGTTAAGTCAAGATCAATGTTTCCACAATGGGCTGTGGATCTCCTGAAACAGAATCCTTTGAGATTCCTGGGCTACCTCCAGCTCTCTCTACTAATTAGGATAGGTCTGTGTGTGGTCCACAGAAGTTTATAGTTTAATGGATTCTCCAGATGATTCTTAAAGATCTCAAGTTTGTGCCTCATCATTCTAGATATCCTTCTTCTTCAGGCCATCCATTCCAACCCTCTTTGCTACGTATACATATATAACCAAAATTGAACTTCAAAAGATGAAAACTACAATGTCTGCGGTGAAAAGTACACTAGCTGAAATTAACAAATTAGACATTATTTTTTAAAATTAGCAACCTTGAAGACATGCCAATAATTACTAGCCAAAGTGAAACATTCAAAGAAAAAAAGGTTAAAACAAATCAGTAAGCTGTAGGACAATTTCAAGCAGCCTAATATATATATATATATAGTTGGAATTCCCAAAGGGAAGAATACAACAAGAAAAGCATGATCCATAAAAGAGCAAATTGATAAATAGGAAGTTAAAATTACTACAAGCTTCTGCTCTTCAAAAGATCTTGTTAAAAGAATGAAAAAAACAAGCCACAGACTCAGAGAAAATGTCTGCAAATCATATATTTGATAAAAGACTTACATCTAGAATATACAAATAACTCTTAATGCAATAAGAAAACACAAATAGCAAAAGGTTTGAACAGACAACTTCAGCTCTCCAAAGATATATGGTTTGCAAATGAGCACATGAAAAGATGCTGAGTATCATTGGTCACTAGGGAAGTGCAACTTAAAACCACAATGAGATACTACCACACATCTATTAGGATGACTGAAAATAAAAAGACTAACCTTACAAAGTGTTGGCGAGGAATGTGGAGGAACTGAAATCTTCATACATTGATGGTGGGAATGTAAAATAGTACAACTACTTTGGAAAACAGCTTGGCAGTTTCTTAAAAGTTAAGCATACATCTATCATACGATCCATCCATTATGCTCCTAGATATGTACCCAAGAGAAATAAAATCGTATGTCTACACAAACACTTATATGCAAATATATATGGCAGCTTCATTTGCAATAGCCAGAAAACATCCCAAATGTCTATCAACAGGTGAATGGATAAAATGATAAAATGATATTATATCCCTGTATTAGTATGCTACCCAGTGGTAAAGAGGAATGAACTATTGATATACACAATCTATATGAATCTCTACGTAATTATACTGAGTGAAAGAATCCAGATAAAAAAGAATATATTCTGTATGATTCCATATATATAAAATTCTAGAAAATACCAACTAATCTACAGAGACAGAAAGCAGATCAGTTGTTGCTTGGGGGATCAGGGTAAGGTGAAGAGGACCAGGAGGGTGGAATTAGAAAGGAAAACAAGTAAACATTTGGGGGTGTTGAACATGTTCACTATCTTGATGCTGGTGGTGGCTTCACAGGTGTATACATATGTCAAAACATCAAATTATATACTTTATGTGAAATTTACTGTACTGAATATCAATAAACTCAATAAAGCTGTTAAAAATAATTTAAATGGTGGGAAGAGAATAGTGATGAATCAGGCTAAATGATTACTATTAACAACGCTGTGACCTGAAGCAAAAGTTGAGGAGGGAATCACTTTGTTGCTCCTGCCAAATGGTGCTGTTTTCGTCTTAACACTTTTAAAAAATAGTAATAAAGGACCAGGGCTGAAATACATTTGTCCACTGTTTAATCCCATGGCTATCCAAATATTGGGCATCTGATATTTTGTAATACTAAAAACTTTTAAAGGCTCTCTACTTTTGTTGTGCTAAAGAAATAAGTAACTAGAGGCCTTCACCTCTCTCTCGGTCTGGGTATGTTCCAGCCACGTACATGTTATGAAAGTATGTGAAACTATCTTAACTATCTTGACTTGGGAAGCTCAAGGAAGCTAGGCATAATAGTCTCAAGCATCTTCAGAGCCTTTAAGTCTGGTCAAGCTCTAAAAATAACCAAGGTTGTGATGTCATATGAAAACAAATTATTCCAGGGAATTTGCTGGTGGTCCAGTGGTTAGGACTCTGAGCTTCCACTGCAAGGGGCACGGGTTCGATCCCTGGTTGGGGAACTAAGATCCCGAAAGCCTCGTGGCTTGGCAAAAAAAAAAAAAAAAAGCAAAGCAACAAAAACCAAGATATTCTATTTTACACTTGACAACACCTGCGGATTACTCTTGACTTCTAACCTCATGAACATGCTCTAAGTGGGGGCCGGAAACCTCTCTAAGTATGAGCTCCCACTCTTCATGGCTCTTTCTGCCTCCTTAAAGGGACCTCTCACTTGAAGTCAATTTAAAAAGGACTCAATTGTCCCCCTACCTACCTATATTCGCCATTGCCCAGATCTGATTCTCAAAACTGAATTACATCGTAACGATGATTGCGTGTACAAATCACTTATTCATTCAACAAATATTTATTGAACACTTACTATGTTTGCACATGTTGCCTGAAACTTACAAAATCTCTGCCATCATGGCTATTGGGGGCAGGGAAGAGAGTGAAAATAAACAAATGTAGAATGAAAAAATATTCACAGAATTGAAAACATTACATTGAATAGGCGGGACTCAATAAGATCAAAGCAGAAAGCCACTTTATCCCTCTAGTTTCTTTAAACATATGTAGTGGGTTGGTTGGCCACAGAGCAGTCCACTGTAACCCCAAACACCAGGGACACACTCCAGCATCTGAATGCTTTCTTCAGACAGATTTTTTTCTCCTTGTTTCCTGCACTTCAGCCCTTCTGTACTGTCAAGCCGAGCAATGAGCTAAGGTTTGTGAACTCGTTTTCTGGCAGGCTGCATGCATGGCCTAGCTTCTGGCTTTGGCAGGAGGGCCTGATGTGGCACCTACGCTTTGTCCTCAGCCTCTATTCCTGCATCCTCAGCTGAAACTGAGTCAGAAAGCATGCTTCTTAGAGAAGTATAGATGGTTGACACTTTATAGCAGGAAACAACCAAGAAGATCGTGTCATTCAGGTGGAAAACAGGTTTTCTCTCTCATTCTACATTCAAATGGTTGAGGGTGACTGCCTGGAATGCAAATGAGTAATGAGGCTCGGGATCAAGTTGAAGAACACCACGAACGATGACCAGGGTCAGCCAAGGCCAAGGCCAAGGGCAATGATAGCTGAACGTGAGGTGTCTGCCATAGTCCCGTCATTTTCAGGATGAGGAGTGAGTACATAGAGAGGACAATTAGAGGTTGCTGCTATGTGCTCTACAAAATCAGGTTTAAACCTTTTCACTGATAATCAAGACTGTGACATTTGGCTCCAATATATACATGTCCAACCTTACCTTCTGCTGCTTCCCTGGCCCTCAACCTTGGCCAACTCCTGATACCTTGAGATCAGCAACAATGGACCACTTGTCTTTCCTTAAACTGAAGATGAACTTCTATGTCTCCATGATTTTGTTTATTTAAAGCCATTCCCTCTCCTCAGAAAGGCCTGTGCCCAGATTCCCTACCAGAATGCCAGTTCTTTCAGGATCCCCTCCCTAAGCCCCACAGATCCCCCCTCCCCCCGTTCTCCCGCAGCACTTGATCAGGCCTCTATTATAGCACTGGTGCATCCTGCCAGCTCCAACAAAGAGACGTATATGCGTTTGCAATACCCTCTATGACAGAGGCTGCTACACCTCTCCCCATATCTCTTCTCTGCTTCCTCTTTAGTGGTGAAATCCCGGATCTTTAGCTGAGTACATAAGTGCTAGGATAAAGACAAGATTTCCAAGTCTCCCTTTTAGTTAGATGTGTGGCCACATGCCTAAGTTCTGCCCTTGTGAAAGAAGCAGAAGTTTCATAGGCAACCTCTAGGAAATATCCTGAAAGGATATTTCTGTGTTCCATTTCTTCCCTTCATCTTTTCCCTCTTTCTGGAATGCAGTTATGATCCTGGAGGCTTAAGCAGGCATATTAGACCATGAGAAGAAAGCCACATGTTGAAGATAGTGGAATAACTTGATAGAAAGAGTAACAAGCCCAGGCTTGGTCAGATTATCTCCTGACTTTGTTTACCTAAGAGGAAATAAACTTTCCTCCTGCTTAAGCCATTACTTTGGGGTTTCTTTCTCTCACAACCAAACTGTAACTATTATACACTTCTCTCCTCCCCATGGCACTCCACTCCACACATTAGGCCACAAGCTCTTTGAAGAAATGAATTCCAGCAGGCATTTGCAAACTCAAAAATCTACACAACCAGGTAGGTAGCATTACTGTGTGAATGGTTTGGACTTGAGAAGGACCACGGAGAAGGACCATATACAAACAAAGTACAATATTTAGTTTGATGTTATGCACACATTCAATGAACTAATGAAGTTTTTCCAGGAAGATGTTTTTTTCCCCTTGACTTAGTAAAATTTTTCCTTTTTTGAACATACATAACACTATATTGTAATAGTATTTCAACCTCTCCCTATCTTTTATGATGATGACTTAAAAGCTCACCTCATACTCCTAAGTAATTTTTCAACTCCTTGGGGTCAGGGGCTGTATCTTATTGATTGCTGCGTCCTCCAGGGCACCTCAGGTGCCGGTAGGCACTGTTGGATTGCTTCTGCACTGATAGAGGTAAGGAATAGCTCAAAAAACACACTCAAAAAATGACTTTAAATCCATATTCATTTTTCAGCCTAGCCCAGCGTCTGGTCTAATCACTCTAGGTGGTACTGCTTTCTCTAATTTACTCCCAGTTGCTGATAAACAACATGCACGTGGACAGTCATCTTGGGATACAGATGCTGCAACTTGCAAGGCTGGGGCTTAGCGCTGACAAGGGTTAGCCCACTCAGGAGGGGCTTTGGTGCCAGCTTTATCCTGCAGAAACCCTCTTGTTTCTTCTAGTTGTTAAACAAAGTAAAAACCCACCTTCTCAGCCTGAGCAACTGTTTTCAATCAATAATTAAGTAACTTTAAGGTCCCGATCTATATAAACTTATCAATATTTTCACTGAAAAGGAATCAATATAGACAGAGGGAAGCAACCAAGTAAATCCTTTTAATGGCTGTGTTAGGGCTGTGAGAAGTAAATGAATTGATTAAATGAGTGGCCGATATTGGCCCGCCAATGCAATTCTTTTCTCACTTTCATAAACATGCCCAACAATCCGGTGTAACACTCTCCCTTGGTGTTATGTTGCTTTGATAAAGTTCTGTTCTAACTGTTCTACTCAAGAGGGGGCATTTGCTTATATTAAATGTAAGAGAGTTTCTGAGTTAATAATTATTGATATCTAAGCGATCATGTTAGTGCTTTACACAAAGCATTGAATACTGGCAAAACCCTATAAGATGCACATTATTGTTATTTCCCATTCTACAGATGGGACCAAGGCTTTAGAAAAGGGAAATAAATACTCGTCCCCATATCACAATAGCTAGTAAAGGTTAGAACCAGTACTTTCACCTTGTTCAAGTATCTCCTGTCCTCTTCAGTCTCCTCATCTCACTACATCATGTGCTAAAACCATCCAATGTGCTCTCTCGCCACGGCAGGCCCTGTTGCTCTGACTGAGTGCAGTGATGGAGTGTAGGCTCAGGGTGGGGGCAGCCATAAGGTGAAAGGGACTCCTTTCCCCTCTTTCCATTTTGGCCAATTACTGCCATCACTCAGAAGAGTCCTGGAGATTTGTCCTCAGAATCCACAGACACCACCAGCTCTGGAAACTCAGTGAGTTTGGGTTAAAATCGCAGCTCCACAATTTACTGGTTGTATAATCTTGGGCAAGTGAGTTACTCTCTCTGAGCCTCAGTTTATGTTTTCTCCTACTAGGGATAACATTCGGTGTGTTGTGAGGATTCAGTGAGATCATCAATGTAGTGTTGCATGGTGTTGCACATATTAGTGATTATTATGAGCTTTGGAGAGCAAATTTTATTCTGCAAGATTTCCTTAGAAACAAATCTGATGAAGGAAAGAGGACGATCCAGTTTAGGGTGGAGTTAATAACTAAAGGCAGCTCTAAAATGCTCCTGTAAGGTGTACTTGCCTGCCTTGCCCACTGGCTACTGGGCATTGCCAGGTCCTTGGAGTAAGTGTGCAGCCTCGCAAGGTGACCATTTCAAAGGCAAATACACATTAGAATATGTAATTTCTGGAAGTTCTTGAAAATCGCATCTCATAAGCAGTTAACCAGAGGTATCTCACAGAAAGCAGGCGGAGTGGAAGAGCAAGAGTGAAAACTGTATGACTCCATTCATGTGACGTGCCACAGCTGGCTAAACCAATCCATGGCGCTAGAAGTCAGAGTAGTGGTTGCCTTTGGGGAAGTGGCATTGGATTGGAGAGGGTAGGAGGGAGACTTCTGGGGTGCCTAGGATATTCTACATCTTGAACTGGGTAGGGGCCATGAGCATGTACACATGTGAAACTGTACTGAGCTGAGCACTTAAGATTAGGTACTTCACTGTATTTACGCCATGCCTCAAAACAATTTCTTTAAGTCATACTCTGCGTTTTTCATTCCACTGAGCGGCCTTCTCTCACAGCCTCCACTCCCTCTGCGCTCCTGACGTGGAGCTGGCCTCCTCCTGAGACAGCAGTGAAAGGCCGATGGAAACTTCTCAATTTGAGATGCAAAATTAACTGTAGGTCCTGCAATAGAAGCTGTTTATCCAGTCTGTTGTTTCTAAAGCAGTGCCAACGCTCATATTCAGAATTTATTTGTAGATTAGATTTCACGTTTGCAAAACAGAAGTGAAAATTCTGTGTCAGGCCCCAATTTCAAGACTTTAGATGCAATGTGTGTGTGTGTGTGTGTGTGTGTGCGCGCGCGCGCACGCGCGCGCACTCCTTTCTGTGCAAATACACAAACTGGCCTTCTTTCGTACTTTAGAGGAAGCTTTTCATAAAATGTGAATGTCGTCAGCATTTATTAACTAGACCACATATATGAAAGGATGGGACCGCATCTTTAACAAAATATCAGAGACCACCGAACTGTAAGAGACCTTGGCAGTAGAAGTCATTCAGCTCATCTTCCCACCCTGTCAGAATCCTTTTGGTGGCATCCCTGACTGAGGGCTGCGATATGACAATGAAGTTTAATTAAAACAACCAGAGAGTTTCTGTCTTGTTGGCCACTGGGTCATCTGAAGATGTGAGAGGCTGAAGAGTAGGTACGAGCCGAGAAAAGGGAAGAGCTTCCAAATAGCTTTTAGGTGTAATCAATACAGAACAATTCAACAGCAATAAGAATTGTGACACCTCTCCTTGGGCTCTCGCCTTGTCTTCCAAAGCAAGCCACGTTAAGTTTAGAGCACTTCAGCACTTGGATTGTTGGAAACAGGCATGTCAGAGAAATGCAAAAGTTGCACTGGCATTTTAGGACGGCTCTGCCCTTCAGCAGCAAAGGAAATCTTACCTCCCATTACATCTGCCCCCGTCACCCAGGACCCTTCGGGTGCCCTCCGCTGTTGGGAGCCACTGTACACACTTTCTTTCTTTGTAAATATTTTTTTCAAAGCTTTACTGTTTTGAAAGAATAAGTACACATTCTCATCCATAAAGGTTGAAACTGCTTTTCCATTTCTCTCTCTGCCCTTCTTGGAATTGCCTCTCCCCTGTGGAGCACAGCTATGAAGCGTTCACTTACGCTCTGCAGAAAAGGGTTTCCATGTGACAGAATGGAAAACCTCCAACTACAAAAGTGACCTGAAAATTGCACAAAGCACTTACTAGCTGCTGATGGGTCCCGGTCATGAATAATTATTGATCTGCGGGGTCTGAAAGTTGGGTAATTAATGCTTGAAAGGGTGCAAAACACATTTTAGAAGAAAGTAAATTATTTCCGTGTCCCTGGTCTATTCCGTCACATTTTAAGCACCTGCCATCATACATTTCTTTTAAAAAGGAAACAATCTAGTTAATATTTATATAGCAAAGATAACAATTGATAATGTGAGTCAGTGTTAAGCAAATCTCATATTTTGTCCTTGTAACAAAGCCAACTGGAGCAGTCATTAGAAAAATAGAAAGCTAACTAAATCTTTAGAAGGATATCAAAGTTAAAGTGTATATTAAAGTAGAAAAGCCCTTTTCCCCAGAATTATATGTGAAATATTTGCCTGGAACACTTCATCACCCTCCCCCCAAAAAATGTTTAATGCAATATTCAGTGCCCCAAAGCCCTGAAAACATAACAGCTACTGCTTCTGAATCTGGTGTTATGAATATAATAAGAAAAAAACCCAAGCAATCGTACAGCACAGAAGAAAGAAGGAAAACCAGCATTTCCCAGGTACCCGCTATGAATGAGGCGTCTTGCTAGGATCAGAGTAACATCAACCTTTTCAGATGTTGTAAGGATTAAATTAAACAACAGCCACAAAGAACATAGCACAATGCCTGGCATTTAGCAGAAATTTAATTAATTGTACCTATTTGTATCAGGCTTTATATGTAAACGTACATATGTATGTGTATATAAATATACACACTTATATGTATATAAGTGCATACACACACCCACATACATGTGTCTGCGTGTGTGTGTATGTATGCAAATATATACATAGAGTTTTCTTTTTCGAGACTACAACCATCTTATTATTTAAGGTTGAAACATTTTTTCTATTTCCTTGGCTAAAATGGTAATTAGTAAAAAATTCAAACATTACGGGAAGATAAAAGGGTAAACGCAAATGTCTCCCAAAGGCAGCTACTAGCAACATTTTGTTGAAAATCCTTCCACACCCTTCCCTTTTTACACACACACACACACACGTTTACATAAGTGACATCATACTGTTTATGCTTTTTGCAATCTGCCTCTTGAATTCAACATGTCCTGGTGCCTGCAAGGTAGATACTGTTATTTCCATTTGGGGGGAGTTGAGAAATCCGAAGCTCAGAGAGGCTGTGCACGTTTGCCCAAGGTCAGTCATGCTGCTACTAAGGGAGCAGAGCGGAAATCTGAAATTTTATTTGATCCAAATACATGCTCTTTCCAAGCGAAGAAGAAACATACAGTTATACCTAGTAACCACAAACTTCCCTTAAGAGAAAGTCAACGGTACACAAATTTACTCATGTACACCTTTTCAGCGACTTGGTTCCGGTACACATGTATGGCAGGCCAGTTCTGTAGGGAGTAATTTTAAAAACAGAGAACAGGGGTTTGGGAATCGAAAGGGGAGGTAAAACAGATGGCAAAAAAAAAGGAGACGATTTTGCACTGCAGCCTTGGGAAAGATAAGGGAAGATGAAGGAAATGCTTCCAGCCTCAGAACTCTACACGTCTCTGGGACGTCTGGGAGGAGCGGGGCGGAGGGACTGGCCACGCGAAGCAAGGCGAGAAGTTAACACGAGCAGACCTGAGCAATCTAATCCCGAGGCCGCTCAGGGAGAGATGAGCGCAGAGTACCTCCTCGGCGGAGCACAGTGGAGGCTCTCCGACTCCTTTTCCATCTCCGGCAGCCGAGTCGCTCTGACTCCACTGCACAGACTGGAGGTGACATCAGAAAAGTGAACTCCCAGCCACAAAATGAGAAAGGCATGAACTTTTGGCAGGAGGATGCGAATCACATATAGATGCTTGTTAGCAGGCGTGTTACCTTTAACGAAGCAAAGCAAATTGACAGCCATCCTCTTGAAATAGTGAGGAAGACAGATCCTGAAAAGTTTCAGGCAAACCAAACGTAAGAAAGACAAACAAATGTACCACACATCATTACTAATTTGGGAGGAGGGGGTCATTGATGGACTATATTTAATGTTTATTTTTATGGCTTAATTTTTTAAAATACAAAGGTATTTATAAGAGCTTTCATACGAATATTTCTGACCTTTGTCTTAATTTTATATTCTCCTTTAAGGTCTTCTTTTCCTCAAGAGTGAATCCTGTCATGGCAGGGGCTTTCCAAATCTGAAGGCCCACAGTTGAGATGGTTCAGCTTAAGTAGAAAACTATCATTTAGCCAGATTCAACTCACTGGGAATTTATAATAATCACGCGAGTTGTTTCAAACTTACTTTTGTACTAACCAAGCATTGAAGAAAATAAATTTATATTATATAAAATAAATTTATTTTACAATAAGCCTGGAGAAGGCACAATTTCATTCCATCACAAGCAGTAAATAAATATGTATTGAACGAACATTGTTGCTTAAGCTATGTTCTTCTTAGAGTCTTTGGCAATAGCTGTTGCTAACTTCAGATGGGCTTCTGCTGTATATTAGGACACGCTGGATCAGAACTCATCAGCTAGCAGAGCTGGCTTCATAGGTATGCGGTCCTGTGCAGTTGCAGTGTCCTTGGCCTAATGCCCTAGTGTCACTGTACTGAAATTCTTAATAATTTTATCTCTGATCTAGTGTTTTCTAAGTCAAGCCTAATGGAACAATGGAGCATAAGCATGAGTGGAGGACTGTGTTCTCCTTTCCACGTGACTCCATTTGCATATGGCATTCAGGATGCCACATGAGTACAGAATTCCTGTGCACCCATGTTGTGTGAGAGCTCAGCGAGACTGAAAGTGAGCACAAGGGAAGTGTGTTCTAGCTATGACTGAGCTGAACCCAAACTTGTTCCAAATGCAGAAAGAAGGCAATGGCATTCTGAAAAATACAAATTACCAAGAAACCCTATCATATCCTTTCTTACTCCCCAGTCACTTACGCTGAAAACGATGGCGTAGAAGGAAAGGGAAAGGTGGCAAACCATAATTCCTTTTGCTTTCAGTTCTTTCTTACTTATGAATAAGCCATAGGTAGAAAGTATTAGTAGAATGTACACATGTCAAGAAATGAAAAAA
The DNA here is from genome assembly GCF_964374135.1 of Grampus griseus. NCBI lineage: Eukaryota > Metazoa > Chordata > Mammalia > Artiodactyla > Delphinidae > Grampus > Grampus griseus. The sequence continues at coordinate 104,182,990 of NC_139017.1, forward strand.
AAACGTTAATTTTGTGCAGGGTTTCCACTCCTCTAGTAAAAACAAAATACATAAACATGTACCAGCTACAAAATACAAATGAGTAATTTTGGTGATTCTGCAAACATGGTAAATGCACTCATATTTGCATTTAAAATGGGCATTGCACAATATAATGATGAACAGTAAAATTCATGCTAATAATTTTAATTTTTTCTTTTCTCAGAATGACATTAAATACCAAATAAAGAACACTATGACAAACTGAAAGAGAAAGACTGCACAAGAAAAAAAAAAAAAAGCTTTATATTTTAGAACCTTTAACAGCATTATTTTTCCTGCTGTTTTAACAGGGGCCCCGTATTTTAATTTTGCACTGAGCCCCACAGTTTACGTAGCCAGCCCTGACTATATTCATCTGAGAGTAGAAATAGTTGTCTTATCACTTTTCACTGACTCACCGTTCCATTCATTTGACAAGTATTCAGCACTCACTATGTATAAGAAATGTGCTAGGGGCTGGGAATATAGTAATGAACAAAATAGGCACAATCTCTACCCCATTGGACCTCATAGTCTATTGTTATTACTTGAAATATGTCTATGCTTTATGTTTTAGTGTCCTCTAATTCAATGGGATTTTTCCTGTTAGGTCTAAATTAGTGAAGTTGAGTTTCCCGTTAATGATAGGGAGGAAAGCTTATTAGTATGTCTGAACTCCTTCTGCAGGAGTGATTTTATCACTCAGGGTAAATTAGCAGCCACACAGAGTGTGGGATCTGGGATGAGAATCCAGTGAGAAATGACGGCCTGGGAGTCCAGGTGCCTGGGTTTCATCATCATTCTTACCTCTGGCTAAAGCTATGCCTTATTCGCACCTGTTCTGATGGCCCTACCTGAAAAATGAGAATGTGCTACCGCTATCGAGTTCAGAGTGATGTTACAGCCATTAAAGAGCCACACAACTTCAGAAGCCTTCCTAGAGGGAAGAGTCTGCATACAATGTGGGCATTTTTGTGTCTCACAAAGACACCAAGAGCTGGCTTCTGAAGAAAGTGCAGTGTGGTCCACAGACTGGAAGATGTTGGGGAAGGGGGTGGAGGAAGGCACAGGAACCTGGAGAGCGCAGGTATCCAGAACCACTGGGGAGCGGCTCTCTTCTTTCAAGCTTAGGGCCTCTCCTGAGAGGGTGCATGCTGATCTGGTCAGTAGGGCCAGAGGACATCCCTCAAGTCTAAACTGCACTGTATGGTTACAAAGTCCAAGCCCATACGATAACTCCCATAATGTAGCCAACCAAGGCTGGTCACAGCCCTTCGAAATCACTGCCGATTTCTCCCCTTGATGTAGGTAGAGTTCTCATGGAAGAACAAATATGCCGTCGTGAGGGAGGTTGTAAAGGTGGAGCATTCATCCTTGCCACAGGGAGGATGGGACTGCAGGAAATAGTGCTCCAGCATCAAAATGAGAAGCATGAGATCAGGAGCCCGGACCCAGATTTCCCACTAATTAGCCTGTATGCGCTCAGCAAGTAGCTTTCTAGGCCTCGGTTTCCTCATCTATGACATGAGTGTTGAATAAGAATATTTCAGATATCAACTAAATCTCAAACATTTTTTCTCTGTCTTTTGTCTATTGTCTTCTCCAATCAATTCTTTTCAAAAACATGCCATTGTTCAGAGGTCAAGGACCACGTCCCTTTTGTCCTTGATTCTCCACTGTGTGGCACGGTGCCCAGCACACAGGAGGTGTTCGAGAAATGTTTATTGAATGAATGTGTGTTCGGACAATCTCTGTGAATGGATGTTGCTTCCTATTATCTCTTCCCAGAGAAAAGAGGCAGAAACCTATGGTAACATAATAAAAGGGGGAAAGCATTCTGATAGCTGATGACACAGAATACATTAAAGCAATGCTCAGTCACCATATATTAAGTCTTTTTAATGTAGCTTTTAAACAGCTTTTCTTATTAGCCAAATGAAATACAGTAATCCTTTAACTCTCCTGTGTCAGATTATCAGCTATTTCAAGTAAGTGTTAACATTTCTGTCACTGGCAAAAGTGAATTATGTTTTCCTTCCCAAGCTTGCATCAACATGCCCAACAAGCGGGCTACACACGCCTCTCTAATGGGACAGTGTGAGGTGCCACTGCTTGGTGATTAGGAAGCAGCTCGACATCTGAGGGAGGGGGTATGTCAGCCCCACCCGGCAGCCCCAGCAGGGCCAGGCAGCCTTTGCAGGATGAGTGAATGAATGAATTGGGGTTTCATCCCAGGTGAATAACAGGGCACCTACAATCTCTATGGCTTTGTTCTATAAGCAACCTGCACAGAAAAGTCTAGATGTTGTTATCCATTGTGTGTCTGTGTGTCAGAGATGCTGACAATACAGGGGAGACCAGTTACTTTATGAGCAAACTCCCCTTCTTTAGAAATCTGGAAAAATCTCTCCACCAGGAGAATTCAGCTGGGTGACACCAAGTTCTCATTTTGCAGACCAATTGATCACAGTCTATCAGAGGGAGATCAAATTAAGAGAAGAATTGCAGTAAAAATTCAAATTTCTTAGCAGGCGTTTAGAAACAAGACAACAAGTCCAAAGTGGCGTCACTAAGCCCCACATCACCGAACCAGGATTTGATTACAGTTTCGGCCGCCCCAGAATTGGAATCTTAAACCAGTCAATCAGGAATTGCCTGATTGGCACTAGTTAGGCCGTCTGCCTGCTAGACTTCTGCCATCCTCTAAAGTAACCTTGCAATAACCAATCCACGTTTTCTCCTAGAATAACTTCTTGGTCCCTGCTCCCCTCTGCCTGTAAAAGTCTTTCATTTTGTATAGCTCCCTTCTATCTGCTGGATTGGGTGTTGATTCATGAATCATTGAATAAAGCCAACAAGACCTTTAAAATTTATTCAGTTGAAGTTTGTTTTTTAATGCAGGTAAATGTGATCTGGCCCTTGTCGCCCCTCCTCCCACCCTGAGTCCCCGGTGGCCAACCTCCTCACGGCTGACCACACCTCGTCCCGTCCTTCTCTGCTCTTCCTTCATCTTGGCGTGGTCTCCCATGTCATGTGCCTGCAGGACTCCTCCTGTCCCCAGAGAAGTGCTGAAATGGAACCTCTGCTCCCTGCCACTTTGTACCTGCCTCTACCAGCACTTCCAAACCTCTATTTATTTTATTCTATTTATTTGTATATAATCTCATGTCCTCCGTGACATGGTGAGTTTCTTGAAATCAGAAACTGTATTTTAGTTTTTGAATTTCGAGTGCTCTGGTGTATATTAGAAGCCCAATAAATGCTGAATCAATTATAACAATAACTACTATTGATGGTATCTCAACTATTCACACTGACACACTGGAACCTAGGTATTATTACTCTGATTTGAACCGTAGACTATAGGATCAGAGATTTTAGATAACTTGCCCCAAATAACAAACTAGTGGTAGAATATCATATGTTCAGAACCAGGTGTCTCCAAGTCCAAGATCTCAGGTCCTTCCGTTACCCAATGCTCTGTTTTCTAATAACCCAGGTTTTCCGAAGAGCTACTTCACTATTGTAAGTGTATTCATATGCAAATTCTCATTGAAGCCTAACAACTGCCTTATGAAAAGCTGTCTTATCTTCCTTTTAAAAGTGAGGAAATGAAAGCTCGGAAAAGCTAAGTAACTTCCCTAAAGTTCACAGCAATGTCACATCTAAACCCAGTTCTTCTGAGTTCCAAATCCAGAGTACAGTATTATAAAGGAATCACAAGAAAGAATTGTGAAGCCATGTTCGCTGCAGGTGAAGAAGCCCACACACCCCAAATCCCACAGGGCTCCATGGTCCCTCACACCCATAGGGAACACTCAGGTCAGTGGTGAAGGTGCCCCAGGCCTTGCCCACGCTGAGCAGACAAAGACCTCTGCACCGGAGGGCTGCCCTCTGTTTCTCCCGGCCTAGTGTCCCTCCTAGCCATCCAGAGCGCCTTCAGCTCAGAAAACATTATCAGCAGGTGTCCATGTCCACCCCTATCGCCCACCCCAATCTAATCAGTGACATCAGCTCTTTTTACAGTTGAAATAATCAAGCTTAAAGCCAAAGATCTAACTGCTTTCCTTCCTTCCCTCATTCCTTCCCTCCTTCCTTCCTTTCTTCCCTCCTTCCTTCCTTTCTTCCCTCCTTCCTTCCTTCCTTCCCTCCTTCCTTCCCTCCTTCCCTCCTTCCGTCCTTCCTTCCTTCCTTCCCTGACAATAATTTATAAAACTTGACTATATCCAAAATATAGACCAGTTACTTCCTCCCTCCCTCCCTCCTCCTCCCCCTCCTCTTCCTCCTTCTTCTTCTCTTCTACCTCTTGCTCCCTTTCTCTGTGTCTCTGTCTGTCCTTCCTCCTGGCCCTGTAGACTATCCCACTATCTGCAGGCACCGTTCCTCCTTCTCAGGACTAGGAATTCCCTGTCTCCCTGATATAACGCCATCAAAAGGCAACATGACTCTATTCTCAGTTAGGACATTCAAACCTCTCCCCAACCCTGCAGATCTTTCTTCCTCACAACAGCAAGGGTGTGTGTCCCTTCCCCCAAATATTATGTATTAAGTGGGTCAAAACTGGCAAGGGACCACAGACACTAATGCAAATGGTTGGGTCTTCTGCCTATTGGGCCTCCTGGGTGGGAACAGGAAGAAAATTGAAGGAGCTGTTACACAAAAGCCACCTCAGATCAGGTTCTTCCGTACAAAGGTGGCTATGAGCAATGGCCATGCAGGTGAAGCCGTGTGAAGCCACAAATGCCTGGCTTGCTTTTACTATGACCCCAGATATTCCTGAGGTTATAGGTTCAGTCAATACCATTTATTCAAATACTTCAATAATGCCCCCTTGTAATTTAATCCATCATTCACTGTACAACCAAATTCTACTCCAGACGCTCCCCTAAACTGGACCTAACCCTTTCCTAAATTGGATCTAAAAAGACCATGTGTTTCTCCGGGCTCAATTTCTGTTTGCTGTATTTACAAAAGGCTTTTCTCATTATGACTTTATTGACAGGAGATTCACCACCACTCCATGTTTCTGGGGCAGCAGGTACATTTTGGATACCAGCTCTGCCCTTGACTCGCCTCACTTTCGTGCTCCCTGTGATGTAACACACTGCTGACTCCTCCTCATTGCCCTGTATGTTGCACCCACTGCCTCCCATGAATCATGGATGGAGCACATCCTATTTCTATAAACTAATACACTTCCCTCCTCCAACCAAAGGGATTTACTGCTGATCAATCTTAAGGAACACTAACAGTCGTAATACTATTAACAGTACTAATAAAATTACTAGCATTTATAATACCCTTACCATGGGCCAGGCTTTGTGCTAAGTTCTTTATGTGTATTATCTTCATTGCTTCTCACAATAATCCTATGTGGTAGGTATTACTTTTATTATTTTCATTCCACAGATGAGGCTCAATGAGGTTATCCAGGGCTATGCCAGTTATAATTATTTATGCCTTTCTTCAAATCTAGGTCCGAGTGACTCAACGCCCGATCTGTTTACCAGTTTCTTCTAGCTTAACCCCTCATTTACTCTCCTGAAACATTGGACAGTAGTCAAAATACTTAATTTCTAGTAGCAAGCATTGGTCATTAACCCCAATTTTAGGTAAGTTGCCATTTTCCAGATTCTAAAGTCTTTGCACCTTTGTGGCCTGCCTTCCTGGGAAGGGGAAAGGTGATTGCTTGGCATTTTTATTCCAGTTAAGTAAAGCTATGCTTGTTTTTCAAAAATTAAAACCAAAAACATTATCTATAATAATTGAAAAAAATCAGGTTAGATTGAAGGTACAATTTGTCTTGGAAAGAGAGGGATATAATGAGGAGAGTTGGAGTTAGAAGACCTGGGTCCATTTCCCAGCCCCACCTCTAAGAACTTCTGTGGTCTTGATCTTCATGACCTCATTTTCCTCATCTTTAGATGGAGGAGACTACTACCCAGCCATCTCTGAGAATACAAATAAGGATAAGACGATACCTTGCTTGGGAAAGGACTGGCACAGGGCCTGGCATGTAGCAGATGCTCAGGCTAGTCAGTTCTAAATCTGGATTTTTCTGAATTCCCTGTCGTATCTATTTAAGAGCAAGTGAAATCTGAAATGAGATCCTGATCTCTTTACATGTTCTTCCTCTAGCCCCATAAGTTAATAGAACTTTACTTTTTTTTTTTTTTTTTTTTTTTTTGCGGTATGCGGGCCTCTCACTGTTGTGGCCTCTCCCGTCGTGGAGCACAGGCTCCAGACGCGCAGGCTCAGCGGCCATGGCTCACGGGCCCAGCCGCTCTGCGGCATGTGGGATCTTCCCGGACCGGGGCACAAACCCGTGTCCCCTGCATCGGCAGGCGGACTCTCAACCACTGCGCACCAGGGAAGCCCAGAACTTTACTTTTATCAGCATTGTTTTCATCCCTGTGTTTGTATTACATGTGTATCACAAGGTGTGTGGTAAGAAAATTATCTTTCCCAACCTTATCCTTTGGGTCATCTCCTTGCATTAACCTTCATTTGAAAATCCTGGAAGCTAAGTATGAATAGAAAATACAAAGTTTGCCAAACTAGAACCCGGGTCAGTGTTTAGGAACCAAAATCTTGCTTTATTGATACCCATAGAAGGTTCCTGGGATTTTCACAGCAGTTCTCCAGTGCTTGCTACATCACAAGAATGCCTGCTACTCTCTGACCTTTTGATCAATTGCTCATCTATCATCTAACATATTCTGCTAAGCGAAGAGCAGGGTATCCCTGAGAGTAGTTATTAATTATTAATATGTATTAATAATACATAACATTACCCCTTCACTGGAGTGCTGGCTTTTGGATATAGTCAAGTCTTATAAATTATTGTCAGTTTGAATAAGGCAATTTGAATAGGCATGGCATTTTTCAATAAATCATTACAATCTGGATCAGTTTATCCCATGTACCCTCTGGTCAATTGCCCAGGGAAGAAAAATGCCTGGAGTAGTGATTTGATCTTTTTGTTCATTCTAATTCTATTCTTTTTTTTTCTGGAAACAGCACCCAGGGTTTGCTGGGAGATCTACCTGAGCTCAGCCCAAGTGGACCAACTAAGTAAGCTGATTCTTCCTCCCCAGAGGTGAGCATGCGACCCAGGCCTCACCAATCAGATTGTGGGAGCCCTTTGGTTCAGGATGGGCATGTGACCCAATCAGAGGCAATCAGAACAATCCCAATAATCCCAAGACTTTTTCCCTGGGCTCATCCCCTCATCTGAATCTGTGTGTGTGTGTGTGTGTGTGTGTGTGTGTGTGTTTGGGGAAGAGGACGGTTAGGTAAGACAGTTTATGTGTGTGTGCCCTGGTTAGCAGGTTAGCAGGACAAGGAGGCAAATAAGGAGCATGATCCCTGGACTTTAAAACCATGAAGAATCATTTCTAGAAAGATCTTTGCTACCATTGATAGAGGACTTTAACCTGTATTAAGCATTTTATATGGACTATCTCCTTTTAATTCTCACGATAACTCCATGAGGTAGATTATATTATTATTATCCACATTTTGCACATTAAAAAACTTGCCCAAAGTCACACAAATAGAAAGTGAGAGTCAGGATTTGAATTAAGGTCTGTCCTCTAGCTCCAAGCTCTTATGCTACACAAATTAGTTACTCATCAATCTAATTAACAATTTACAAAGAGCTCCTAAATTCCCTGTAATGTAGATTTGTTAAATCAGGTTTGTGTTAGATAAGAAGGGGAAAATATGTCATTTTATTCACTTGGTAATTGAAATATTTCGATCATTATACTTTCACAATGGGTGTTTCCAAGAGATAGATACGCAGATGAAAGCCTGTTTTATTTCGTTTTGTTTTCCAACTAAATTGGCTTCATACTTATAGGGAATTTAAGCTGTGGAGACTTCCCAATAGTCGTAGGAAACCTAGTGTTATGGGTTGTACTTACCTTCATTGATTAAAAAAAAAAAACCTTCAGAGTTAGAAAGGTGATTAGAAATTACCTTGAAATGTGACTTTGAATTTAGAAACCTAGAATGGAAAAACAGGTGATGGGTAATTTCGCATGACATGAATGGACCTATGAAATATGCATTTCTCTTCTCCTCATCTTGCCTCAACTCATTTGGTGTTTCAGTCTGTATAATAATTAAAACTCCTGGCAGAGCAGAGGCAGTAATTGCAAACAGCTGTAAAGGATTACTCATCTTGCTGATCAAAATGACTTCCTGCTAAATAAACCATGAAAAAAGCTTTTCCACCCACAGAGAAGTGAAGTGTAAATGATATATAGCCTCCACCATAAAGAGATCAACAGATTGCATTTTACTACAACTATGATCTTGTATAGCTACAGTCACTTTCAAAAATGGCTTAAAAACTGAGCTATGTTCAACAAAAAGAATTTGGGTAATAGCATTCACAAGGCAGTAGAATCCTGAGAAGTACTTGGCATTTCAAAACTTTTAGGAGATCTGTCTGGCTTTTTCTCTGACTTTCCAACTTGGCGAAAGCAACTTGCAGTGTGGCTTTATGTATGCTTATTTTGGGCACCGTTCCGTTTATCTTACCTTGTATCCAAGAAACATTAGCTAGACATCCATATCTTAGTCTTCTATCATGGTTTTGAAGTTTCAAATGAAACATGGTGGCGATAGCATTGACAATGGTGATGGAATTGACAATGGTGATGGCATGGCAATGGTGATGGCATTGATAATGGTGATGGCATTGCCAACGGTGATGGAATTGACAATGGTGATGGCATTAACAACGGTGATGGCACTGATAACAGTGATAGCATTGATAATGGTGATAGCACGGACAATGGTGATGTTACTACAGGCAGCATCTGACACAGAGTTTCAGCTCTCTGACATAAGAACAATCTGGTGCTGCAGTCACAGAGCTGACCTCTGATGTCACTCCAGCTATTTGCCCAGACTACACTTTGTGATTCTCTCAAACTAGGGAATTGGGCAATTTTTACTGAACTATACACGCAGACATAGATCTTTGTCCCCTACCTACCTTCATTCCCCAAATCGAGACTCATAAAAAACTTGCTACTAAACCTATCTTTCCAGTTTGACTCTTTAAACCTGACGAAGCATACACCCATAAACACATGTCAAACCCCTCCTCCATCATTGATTCAATGCCATCCCAAGTGGTAGCTCCTCACTCTTATCTTCCCTGGTTCTCTGTACCCCATTTGACTCCATATTCTAGCCTCAGGCCTTCCTATACTGTTACCTATTTGGAGCACTCAATTTTTATTCAGCTTCAGTACTTTCCTTTGGGAAGTTGTGAAGTGGTTTGGATACAGAATTTTTTTTTTTTACCATAATGTTACTTCAGATTTAAGAAACCCAAAGTAATACTGTTCGTCTTCCTGCCAAAGTCCTCCTTTCAATTGCATAACCTGTCGATGTCACCACTGTTTCCTGGTTGTGTAGGGAGAAGACAGATAACTCCAGCACCATAAATGTGTAGGTGCTAATAAATATTTGTTGAATAAATAAATGAATGGTTTTAAACAGAGAACACCCTTGTAACTGGCCTGACCATTAGTACATAGGTGTGAGTTTTATTCTCTAAAAAGTGAATGACTAAGAGTTTATACCAAGATTGTAAATATCCCTCAAAGCAGACTCAGGACATATATTGCAGAGTTACTGAACTTGTGGTACCTGCATGTTTCATAATGAAAATATCTAATGCCTTGTGTGTAAGATTTTTGCCAGCAGGAATCTGAACATCAACAACTCTGAAGGACTTACTCTACCATCTTAGCCATGTGCCCATCCCTGGGGAAAAGGCAGGACAGATAATATTGCTTGTATTTGACCAATGAGAAACTAAACTCAAAGAAGTAAAGGTCATATTGTATGTATGGCAGAGCAGAACCAGCTGTGTTTGTAAGACTCCAAGCTCAGTGTTCTTTCTCCTGTGAGTAATGCCTCAGCCCATAGAGGACTTTTATCAACCCCTTTGCCATGATGCCACAGAATCACAGCCATGCTAATGGTTCAACAACATGAAGAAGAGGCTAAATGTCATCTGCACCTAAAGCCTCTGAAGAGTTGTAAGGGGAAAATACTCTTGTTTCACTGAATATGTCTGTACTCCAAGTGTGTGTGGGAGGGTAGGGTTTCCCACATTAAACAAATCTCCGACACCAGTTGGGTTTCCCACAATTCAATTCAGTTCTAACACTATCTACCTGGAGTTAGGGTCAGATCCCATGGGTTAAGGGCTCAGTCCCACAAGCCCACCCTACTTCAGGTGCCAAACACAAGTCCCAGCTTGTCATTTGTACTTCTGACCAACCAGCTATAAACCAGGGTTTCCAGACCCTCTCCTCAGGCTCAATAATTTGCTAGAATGGCTCACAGGACTCAGAGAAGCACTTATGTTACCAGTTTATTATATAATAAAGGATATGACAAAAGATACAGATGAACAGCCAGATGAAGAGAAGCACAGAACTAGGTCCAGAAGAGTCATGAATGCAGGAGCTTCTGTTCTCATGGAGTTGGGGTGCACCACCCTCCTGGTACGTGAATGTGTTCGCCAACCCAGAAGCTCTCTAAATCCCATAGTTCAGAGATTTTTATGGAGGCTTCATCACATAGTCATGATCAATTTTTAACTCAATATCCAGACCCTGTCCCCTTCCCAGAGGTTGCGGGATGGGGCTGAGTTCCAAGCTTCTAATCATGGCTTGACCTTTCTGATGACCAGCCCCCATCCTGAAGCTATCCAAGATTGCTCTAAGAGTTGTCTCACTGGAACAAAAGATGCTCTTATCACCCAGGAAGTTCCAAGAGATTTAGGAGCTTTGTATCAGGAGCTGGAGTCAAAGACTAAATTTAGCACAAAAGATGCTCTTAGCACCTTTATCGCATAGGAAATTACAAAAGTTTTAGGAGCTCTGGCCAGGAACCAGGGACAAAGACCAAAATATGTATTTCTTACTATATCACATTATCACAGGTGTAATCGCCTGAGGTCAGGTTAAGGGGAGAGCAGTCCTTCCCCAGATGTGACTGAGTTTGTGTTGTACCCATTTGTCCCTGGTTTAAGGAGGAGAACATAGGGGAGCCAGACGCACACTCTGTTAGTGACTTTGTGCAGGACTCTAACTTCCTTCTGCGACAGCAGGTGCCCATAGTGCAGAGCTGGAGTCTTATGAGGAAGGGTTGATTTCCTCTCCTCCTTTACAATAGATACCTCAGTGTTGCAAAGGAAGCCACCACCCTCCTCTATAAGGCCACATGCCTCCAGAGAATTTGGTTCCTACTCTATGTCTATCCCCAGGAGATGAATTATGATCTGTCTCAGCCAGCCTAAATATGGGTGCTACTGGGAGTCAAGTGGGAATATTCTTTGTTGTGTATCCCACACATTAAAGCTGGTTTAGCATATGTGGACCTCACCTACTAAATGTCAGTAGCCTCTCCAGTCATTATCACCAAAAAAAAGAAAAAATCACCACACATTTGCTAACATCTTGATTTGGGAAACACTGTGGTTTTGCTCCCCTCACCAACGAGCAGTTTAGCGTAGTTGTGTGATGGAGTTCTAATCAATGAGACTTAAGGGGAGTATGGCTGGTGGACTTCTGGGAAAGTTTTCCCTCTCTGGCTGAAAAAAAATACAGAAAGAAATAGTCCCTCTTCTTTCACTGGACATCATCATGGTGGGTGTGATGCCTGGAAGTCCTGCAGCCATCTTGCAGCCATTGAGGAGGTAGTCTCAAGTGTGAAGGGAAATACACTGAAGGTGGCAGAACAAAAAGGTGGAAAGTACGTGGTCCTCGATGATGCCCCTGGGCCACTAAAGAACCAACCCTGGAACTTCCCTAGCTTGGAACTTCTGAGGAATAATAAAAGTTCCTTATGGTTTAATCCAAATGAGTTGGATTCTCCTCTTACTTGCAGTCAAAGGCCCAGTTAATAGAAGCCCTTGTTTTGGTTGCTGGGATGGGCTGATGCTATGGGAAAGCTCTTTGATACCCTGGAAAAGAGGGGAAGAACAGGGAAAACCCTTCTGGGGAGGAGAGAGGCGAGAGGAGAAAGTGCACGCCAGCACTTTTGTCCAACGTTGATAACAAAAGAGGATCCCATTCACGGTCCCACAGCCTTTCCAGGAGGTCAATGAAACGAGGACAAAAGAATATGAAGAAGAAGAAAGTGCTGCTGCCCAGTGAACTCTTGTTAACTACAATCTCTTCTGATTATTCCTTTGCTATTTCTTTTGAAATTTTAGGGACAAAATTCCCTGTTTTGAAAACTGATTTTGTTTCCTTTTTTCTTTTGAGCTTCCTTCCAAACAATAAACTTTGGCCAAAAATGAAGCATTTGCTCTTTCCAGAGCATCTGCATATTGACCCTGCAGAAAGTAGACGGTGATGGACACTTTCATTTTAATACTTCATCTTATGTATATTTCACAAATCTTTAAAAGATTTAATGACATAGCTAGTTCTTTTTATTTAGACAAACTTAATCCTTAAAAGGATATGAAGTAGGGCTTCCCTGGTGGCGCAGTGGTTGGGAGTCCTCCTGCCGATGCAGTGGATGATGCCCCGGTCCGGGAAGATCCCACGTGCCGCGGAGTGACTGGGCCCGTGAGCCATGGCCGCTGAGCCTGCGCGTCCGGAGCCTGTGCTCCGCGACGGGAGAGGCCACAGCAGTGAGAGACCCGCGTACCGCAAAAAAAAAAAAAAAAAAAAAAAGGCTTGGAACAAATTCAGAGACACTGGAGAGGTGAAAACTATTAACATGGAATAAAAGACACATGTAATAAAGACAGTAACTCAGAAGCTCCTTCGCTGGTTGGTTTACTCATTGCTCTATACTCTGGAGAAATTCTTATGCATGTGTATATTTATGTGTACACATCCACACCCTGGAGAAATCCCTGCATGTGTGTAACAAAGAACATATTAAAGGGTGTTCACAATACCGTTGTTTGAAACAGGAAAAAGTCAGAAATAACCTAAATGTTCCGTATTGAGTAAAGGAATAAATAAAATATGGCATATTGGTATGATGGATTACTTCACAACAGTTGAAGGAATGAGCTAAATCTATACGTATCATAATCAGATCTTGAAAAATGTGAAATGCAAGAAGAATAACTGTATCTACAGTATACCATTTGTGTAAATGTTTAAATCACACAAAAATATTTTTTACAAATGCACATATTTGTGTGCAAAAGTATGGAAAATGGACTCCAAAATACACAACAAATTTGTCTCAGTGATTGGCCATGGGAACACTGAAGGAGAGTGGGATGGGGGTGGTGGGAGTGGACATTAGCTAAGTGGTAATGTCTTTAAAAATAACTACTGAAAACAAATACAGGAAAATATTAACCTATGTTAATTGTGAGAATCGGGACTATAGGTGCTTATTATGTTATTCTTTGTATGTCTCTGTAGCTTTTAAATTTATTAAAATAAAAAGCCAAGAAGGGAAACATTTATTAAACTATAAAGGAGTAAGTAGTTGAAAACAAGAAAACCTAGTTCTGAGCATCTTTGCTTCCTAGCAACCAAAACAATCAGTGAAGGACACGCAATGGGTCACACAGTTCCCTGTGTCTACCACATCACCAGAAGGAATAAACTTCACCATAGGTCTCAAGTTTGGGTGAATCTTAGTATGAAGGACCTTGAATGTCCATAATGTACAAGGTCTTTGATAGCAATGCCACCCAACGTACCAAGATGTTTCAGTAGTGCTGTAAGTGTGTTGAATTAGCTCTCAGCAAGTAATCTGGAATACTGTGAAATTATACAGGCATACCTTGGGGATATTGCAGGTTCGGTTCCAGACCACCGCAGTAACGCAAATATCGCAATAATGTGAGTCATATATAAAAGTTATGTAGTCTGTTACGTGTGCAATGGACTATGTCTAAAAACAACTATATACCTTAATTTAAAAATACTTTATTGTTAAAAAATGCTAACCTCATATGAACCTTCAGCGAGTCATAATCTTTTCACTGGTGGAGGGTTTGAAATATTGCAAGAACTATCAAAACATGACACATAGACACAAAGCAAGCAAGCGCTATTGGAAAAATGATGCTGGTAGACTTGCTCAGCACAGGGTTGCCATAAACCTTCAATTTGTAAAAAACACAATAAAGCCAAGTGCAATAAAACGAGGTATGCCTGTGACTCTGTATAGACAATTCAACGTAAGGGATTAGTGGGACGTGACACAAATAGGTGCCTTTCTCCTGATCTGGTTTAGCATAAATCTTGGAGAATTGAGAGGAGTAAGGCTAGCATACCCTCGGTTCTCAGCCACTCTTCTTCACACAGCAGATGACATCACGTACCTGAAGGGTACCCAGTAGCAAGCACAGTTTGCACACCAGAAAGCACACCATAATTCCAGTGAAAATGACGTTCTCTGAAAGTAATTACACTCACATGTATGGTTATGCAAGTATGAGTACGAATCCTTCACAAGCACCACTAATTTAATTAGCAGTAATAATAATCTTCTTGGGACATTTCTTTTCTTTGAGACAAAATTTTGTTTTGATGCTGTGGTTGGAACTCTTGTCTTAGGCCAAAGCTCTCCCTTATCTGTTGTTTTCTCCAAGCTTTTAAGAGTTACTTTATGTAGGCAAGGAAGGAACACTGGTAGAGCAGAAGGTTGCTGTCACTGTCCCTTCCTGTCCCTATGGCCAAGGAGGTAAAAGGTGTCTGAGAGAGACACCACAGCTGCCACGCCCAACTCTGAGGTAGACCTGCTCCTGTGCTCGGGAGGGGGCTTTACGATCACGGTACAGGAGAAAGAGCGCCCAGCTAGCCGTGAAGCCAGCTGGTCTCAGCTGCAGCTCTGCCTCTAACATCTTGGGTGACCTCGGGCCAGTCACCCTAATGGTGGCTCTCCCTGTCCTTCTCTGTAAACTGCAAGGATGGAAGCAGACAATGGCTTCTAAGCTTCCTCCCAGCTCTGGGGCCCGGGATGCCAGAAAACCCAGTGGTGTTGGCAGGACTGGCTCCGTGATATATGGGGCCCAGTGCAAAATGAAACAGTGGGGCTCCTTGTTCCAAATTTATTAAGAATTTCAAGATAATAACAACAGAGCATTAAATCAAGGGCCCTTCTAAACTCAGGGCCCTTTGACTGCAAAGATCCCAAGCCCATAAAACCAGTGCAGGTATCAGCCTCCCATGGTGGAGCTGGTCTGCCTCTCGGGGGTAGTGGGAGGGAACACATGAGGCTAAAGGCAGCCAGAGACAGCACAAAGCACCAGTAAGAAGGGCCGAGAACAGTGTGCCCTGAGGAAGAGGACAGGGTTGCAGAGGAGCTCAACCCCACGAGATCATCTCCTCTGCCTCTCCAGCTCTCAGTCGTGGTAGGACTGCCCCAGATTTCAGAGCCTTCGAAGATCTTAACTTTGTTCTGAAACCCAGGCGAAGTCTGGGAGTGTCAGGTTGCCCAGCAACTTGTGTGCGGAAACCCAGTGGACACCCCAGTTAAGATGCTCAAGAAGCAGGTAGGTGATGCTGCCCCTTCCTGCTGAAGGCACAGCCACTCGGGGTCAGCATGTCGGCAGAGGTGTCTCGGGCCTTTGACGCGTGAGAACAGACTTCACTGTTGATGGTCGGAAGCATCGCTCTTATGCCTGAAGTCATGCGTGGTGTTCAGCCTCACAGTGAATGCTCTCACTTCTATGCACATCCCCAGATGTCAGCGAGGATCCTTGACCAGCCCCGCCTCGGTTCATGGGATGTGGATGGGACCTCCCTTAAGGCCCCTGTCTGCCACCCCCAGGAGCTCCCTATCAGAGGGATCGGCTCTGGTAATTGTCTGATCCACGGCAGGATATTGTCAGCAGACTAGTCAGGTCCACATTCAGTGTTTCCCATAATGAGGTCTTTGGTGTCAGGTGACATTAAAGAAGGAGAGTGGTGAAGAAACACCTCGGGTAAACCACTTTCCGATAGCCTGAGAAGGTGGCTTTCAAATCACTTCCTTTCCTGGGCTTGAAGAAATGAGGGTGCTTTCTAGAGAGAGCACAGGGCTGAAGGCTGGAGGACCTGAGGTTCAGCCTTCAATTCCCATTTACACGTTGAATGGCCAAAGATAAGTCATTTGTTCTGCTGTGTTTCAGTGTTTCAACTGAAAAATGGCAATAAAATACCTGCCTCATGGGGATGCTGTGGCCATAAAATGAGGCAACAGATAAAATGCACACTTAAAAATAAAATCACTGTGCAACTACGGGGTATAACCTGGGCTTCTTAAGACCCCAAAAGCTTCATGGATCCAATGAAATGAGTCATGATGATGATAATAATAATCTTTTGAGCTAGCCCGCAGGTAGAAACTGCTGTAATTCCAACCCCCCAATCCCTTGTGAGGCACTATGTTTATCTGTACAATCTAGAAAGGGACGCACATGCAAATTAGCAAAGTCACATCAAAATCTGGAGAAGAAAAAAAAAGAAAAGAGGTTTAAGAGATTTACCCCACCAATCTTTTAGTAATTTTCGTGCTCATTATCAGTAAGCTGTGTTTTTCTTGTAAAAGAACTACTTGGGCGTGCAGTGACTTGAGATAATTAAGAATGCATTTACATTTTATGGAGCCACTAATGCCTTCGGCATTCAAGGATCTTACATTAGTCACCCATGATACTTTCCCCCAATCAGTGAATATTAAAATATTTAACCTGTGGTCAGGCAATAACCTCCTAAGACACTGGGATTTGATGCAGCAATGTTAAGAAGTCAAAAGGGGATTTGTCAACAAAGAAAAACCATAGCTACTCTCTGAATTCCACTTCCGCAAGTG
The DNA here is from genome assembly GCF_964374135.1 of Grampus griseus. Lineage (NCBI taxonomy): Eukaryota > Metazoa > Chordata > Mammalia > Artiodactyla > Delphinidae > Grampus > Grampus griseus. Next base: position 104,199,829 of record NC_139017.1, read on the forward strand.
TTTTTCTCCTTTTTTTAACTGCTTGAAGGATTTCATTAAAATTTCCCAGTTAAAACAGAAATTGGAAGGGCCACAGAATAACTTAGGAAAGGATAGCTTTTCACGGTTTCCGAGTGAAAACACACACACCTAAAAAGGAATGTCGCAAATCATTGGCCCTCTGAAAAATGAGGACCAGCTGTTCTTCTGAAGTCCCTTCCAGCTCTAACACCCATGTAGTGTACAGAGATTAGGATGTGTGATTATCCAGTATCCTAGGGCTTTGAGTCTCCTGGAGCACAAAGATTAAGACTCTCCTTAGTGCCATGCAATTGTGCCTGGACCTCACCTGCAAAGACAAGAGTCCTGCCACAGGTAGCTCCCGTGAGCCGTGTTCTCCAACGACAGAGGATGGAATCCCCTTTGCAAATCTAGCCAGCCATCCTGCAGACTGACATAGGACCTGGGGATTGAGATGGACTGAATTGTACACCTGTGCTACATTGCTACCCTCTTATTTGGGCAAGTGCACATAAATAATTGAGCAAAATAAATTGCAGCCTAGCACAGTCCACACAGCAGCAGGCAGTCAAAACCATCTGGGACCAGATATGTGAAGAAGGGAGTATAAAAACAGAGTATTTAGAAGTCTGATCCATCTGTGGTTCTAATTTTCAAAGTCAGAAGAGATGAGTCCCCTAGGAGACCGGACCCTGCTTAGAAAGACATCTGAACTAGGCAATAAAATAATATGAAAATACCAAAAAATAAAAATAAGGGAGAGAAATAGATATGTAACTTCATCACGGGACTCCTGTGGTATCTCACAACACCATGCTTCATGAACCCCAAAGAAAGCGAAAAATCCAGCTAGTGTTATAAATCCTGGTCAGCTGAATTATTTCACATGTTGCAGCCTGACTTAAGTTATTCATCGCAGAGGCTAGCAGTTCCCTGATGCATCCTTCCATGTCACTGGACAGGGTAAAAATAATAAATTGGCCATTGTGAGACACTCCGAGTTCCTTGGGGTTGAGCAGAGCATATTTTATATTCTTCTCTTGGAACTGCCTCTTGTTGGTAGTAAATGGTTGCCAGCACTGCTGTTTCTCAATAGACAAGTCCTAGAAGTACAGATAATTCAATTTTCATTCACTCTTAGGTCTCCTGCTACCCATGTTCTTCCTTGACACCGACAAGACTGTACCTGTCTTCCCAGCGCACGGCCTGAAGTAGCACTGCTATGGTTGGCGCCTTGCCAGAAGATACCATGGGCCACTCTGAAAAGCCTCTTACCTGGTGGATCCAGTGAGCAAAAATTGTCCAGTGGTCATTTTAGCTGGTTCTTCCTCCTTAGCTCATTTCTTCCCAAGAACAAAGATACCAAGGTGTTGGCTCAGCAGCAGCTCCTGAAAGATGATAATCAGTTGGGTTTGGTTTAAATTTTTTGGGGTCTCCATTACAGGAGAAAATATCATAACAGTGGTAGCATCCACTGTTATATTGAAATTAAATTACTACTCTCATTCTGTTGGAGTGGCATGTACAAGTCCTGCACCTCCTTGGAAAACAATATGGCAAGTTATTAAGGACCATTAAAATGGCCATACAGTTTGAACCAATAACCTCACCTATGAAACCTCATTCTAAGGTTATTATTCAACAGTAAAATAAGTGAGGTATTGTGCATGTTTCTTTCTGTGAAAACAACAACATGGAACTTATTAAACAAATTTTGATACAGATGGTGACATGGAACAATGTATCACATAAAATGTTAAAAGATAAAAGCCTAGAGAATAGAATATATTCTATGATGTAACTATGAAATAAACATTGATCTACATAGGGACAAAGATGATTAATGTGCAAAAATGGGTCTTAGGGCAATGGGATTATGTGTAATTTTCCTGCACTCAAATTTGTCCTCAATATTGCTTGTACATTTTTTTAAAATCTTAAAGATACTGAGAATGCCTTGATCAGTGTTTGGCATTGCTCCAAAACTGGGTCTGGACAACTCAATCTGTTCCAATATTTTGGAACGAGATGAGTAAGGAAGTTTACCTTTTCCATTGTTTTTAAATAACCAGGCATAGTGTCTTTAATCTCACAGTTGGCTTCTTTGAACACTTCGCCTTCAATCATTTTCATGATCCTCCACATGATTTAGAAAAGCTGAGAGGTATACTTTGGTGTTTCCATAGTCTCTCTCCTCTACTGTCATGGGATTCTTAATTAAATGAGTTTTAAAGAGCCACCATCCTCCATTTCTAAAGATAGAATGCAGAGACAAGAGCTGGCATTGTGACAAACAGCCAGCCAAGAATTCAGACCACAACACACTACAAACCACTCAAATAAGATGCCCTCCATCAAAGGCCATCATTGGACAATATGAAATGTAAACCACATGCCCCCAAATAGCAAATATTGTGGGTGGCCATGGCACTGGTAGTTGGAAAGATGAATAAATGCAATTAAGAAACCAGGCAAAAAAGTAAACATGCCATGTAGCTTACAAAAGGCCAGCCACATTGTGTTTATTTTAATATTGTTTAACAGTAACACCTAATAAAGAGAGCATCATGATTGTGTGAACTAAATTTTCAGTCATAATGAATGCTACAAACTTAACCTCCCAAGTTTAAATAGGCTACAACGTCTTGGGAAAAATGCAAGAAAAATTATTTGATAAAGGTGATGGTTTTTCACACCTGAAAATAATGTTTTTCTTCCAGCCTATCTTGATCAACAGTCGGCAGCAACACATTGCAGATATAATCTCAAGACCTTGTGGCATGTACTTGTCACTACATGCATAACTTACTATGGACAGAGGATCACGGAGATTTTGAACATAATTTCCCACACAACAGGAGATTAAATAGACCACACTGGAAGAAGGCAAGAGGAAGCTAGGTCTCTGGAGTACCAAAAAGTAAACTTCAGCCAGTTCTGGAAGCAGATAAACAGCAGGAAATATACTTTCAGACAGGCTACTTTCTCAATAGCTCCTGCTTTCAAGAATTCTAGGGAAAGGATGAGTTACTGGGTTAGAATGTAATAGGAAAAGGGCCTTCCCTGGAAAGATTTGGAGTGGAAGGAAATCAGCATCTCCTCATTTGTGTCTTATTTTCTCCTCTCCCTTTGTGCTGCCTCCTTTCTCAGGGTATCCCCTGCCCCAGAATACCTTGCCTATCACCCCATCAGAACCTACTCTTGAGACTGCATTCCTGATACCTGTAGTGAGGTGTTAAGTCAATGCCATACCTTTCGGTGTGTATATAAATATTAAGCTTTCTTTCTACGCTGTGTCTTCCAATGAAGAGCATCAGACATCAGCAAACAAGTAGAGAAGACACTGAGGTGCAAGACAACTTTCCCGTATCCCAGAAACCATTCTTCCCAGCGTCCTCCAGCATGACCTTGGACCTGCTGTGCCTCGTTTGCTTATTTGTAAAAACCAAGCACTCAAACGTATGGACACCAAGGGGGGAAAGCAGAGGGGTGTGGAGGTGGTGGTGTGATGAATTGGGAGATTGGGATTGACATGTATACACTAATATGTATAAAATGGATGATTAATAAGAATCTGCTGTACAAAAAAATAAATAAAATAAAATTCGAAAACAAAAAAAACACCAAGCACTAATAGTACCTAAGTCACAGGATTATTGTGCAGATTAAATGAGTTCATCCTTGGAAATCTGTAGCGTCATGCCTGATGCATAGGAAGTGCACAATATGTATTAATATTATTATCATTTTCATCATTTGATATAAAAACTTTCTGAAACAAAGAAGTCACATGAAAATATCATCAGTCAGAAAATACACATGAATGAAAGCATGTATGGAGCTGGTTTATGATGCAGGGCAGGATAGTGGTAACAAAACAGGTTTCGAAGGTCGGCCACCTGGGCTCAAAACCTTGTGTTGCAATATGACCACTGTGTGACCCTGGGCCTCAGATTCCTAACCTGAAAAATGGGGAGACAATATCTATTCCACAGAGTTGCTCTGAAGATTAAGCCAGCTAAGAAATGTAAAACATCGAACAGTGCCTGACACAAAATGAATGCCCAATAGATGGTAGCGGGAAGAAAAAGAGTGATCTTCAACTAAAATTGTATCCCCAGAAATTGTTCTGAGAAGGAATGAGTGTTTGAGAATCTTACTGTTGGAGCTGGGGACTACAAATAACCCCCAAGATGTGAACCAAGATGGAGAAATCAGGTATCAGAGTCAGCGAGTCCCTGGACTAGAAAACATATCACAGATGTGAGGGCCCAACATCCCAGCCCTGAATTGGGCAGAACTGCCCTTTAGTCCTTGCCAAGCGGCACTGCAGGCCACCTATAAATGAAGGAATGAAAAGCCAACAGAGGCTGAGTCTCACCAGCTCAACTAATTCTTCTAAACACACTCCCACATAAATCTCTCCTTTTCCCAAGGGGAGGATTGAGGGAGTTTGTGTTGAAAGGCTGGAAACTTTCCTTCCTTATTTTTCCCTCCTGTAGAGAGGAATGGAAATGTCATGCCCTCACTGGGAACTTGCAGATTACAGAAATTTCCCCCAACATTTGGCCTTCCCTAATATATCTATTTGTCTTGAATATCCACATGTTCTATATGGAGAAACTAAGTGGGAATATCCTCCAAAATAATCTGATAGACATAAGTATGAATATCGTTTGCTTTCTTTGTGATACTTTGTCTTCAAGATGACCACCACCAATTCCTTCCCTCTCTATATGGACATGTCATTCCTCCACCTAGAGCTGAAGTTTGTTCCTCCACCCCACAGATTCTGAACTAGCATGTGACTGCTTTGACTGGTAGGACAGAGCAGAAGTGATGCTGCTTGGACTCTTAGGCTAGGTTCCTATATACCTTACGACTTCTGTCTGGCTCTCTTGGAATGTTTGCTCTGGGAGAAGCCAGCTTCCATGTAAGAACCTGACTGCCCTGAAACTCCCATGCTGTGAGGAACCCAAGTTAGCCACGTGTAGAGGGAAGCCCAGCCAGCCCCCAGCTGTTCCATCCATCCCAAATGACATGTGGGAGGAAAGAATCCATTTTAGATATCAACTCAGTTCTTCAGATGACTCCAACCCCAGCTGCAGTCCTGAGAGAAATTCCAAGTGAAAACCACCTAGCTGAGCCCAATCAACTCACAGAACCATGAGAAATAATAAATAATACATAATGATTTCAAGTGGCTTCGTTTTAGGATGTTAGTTATCCAGCAATTGATAACCAAACACTGCCTTGATCAAATTTTTCACTGAACTTGACGTTTTTTATTTTGGATCTCACTCAAATGGCACTTGAACACCTGAGACTAATTTTTATTCAGGGAACCTTAACATTAAAAATAGGTAGTGCTTGGCATTTGTTTTGATGTTATCTGATCAAAACAGCAAAATTCTCCTATGCATTCTCTACAAAAGATTGGTTTCTAATCCTCAATTAAAATGCTCTAGGAAAACAAATGAAATTGGGCTCCTTCTACAACCTAAATGTCATATCTCTAATGCAAATAATAGATTTGATAACAGAGAGAATGAATATTTACCATGAAACTAATTTCCTATCATTTGATGCCAATTAAGATTGTAATTGCTTCCTCAGTATCACCAGATCATTCACAGTTTCAGGAAGTACGAGTATATTTGGTTACATTTATTTAACTTGTGTAAACCCTTGTGATTAGTTATTTCCAGAGGAAAATGGAATTTGAAACAAGAAAGACTTCTGATCTAATTTTCTGCAGATGTAGACCTTAAAATCAGATAAATTAGTTAAGCTAGTCATGCAAATGAGTCCATGCTCACAAGTTTGATGTTCAAAGGAACTTAGAAAGACAACCAAAGATAAAACCAATTTCTAATTTATTTAGTCCTCCTTGCCTATGAAAATCCCTTTTATAAATATGATTTTTTTGTGAAATACGTTCTTTTAATGTATGGCTATGATATGGATTTATATGGAGGAAGACAACCACATTTTCCAGCTAGAGTTATTTTTCTAAAGGCCAAAGATATTCTGTCTACAAGACTGCTTATATTTCTCTGGCCTAGGAAAGCAGGGTACCTGGGACTTGCAATCTTTCAAGTCCTTTGCACTCAGGGTTAGCCTCTTTACTTCTCTGAGCTTCTATTTACTGTCCTGGGGCAAAAAAAAAAAAAAAAAGAAGAAGAAGAAAAAGAATTAGAAGGATATGTGGGATTTAGGAATTAGGCACATGAACTCATTCATGTAAAAGTGACCAGCGTGAACTCTGACTTTTACAGTAAATGACATATACATAAGAACACAGGAAGAGGAGAACTCTCCAATTCCCAAAAGCCCATGCTCTTCGGTTGAGCACTTTGAACACCACTGGAAGCAGCTTATGTTAACTCTCATGGACAAGTAAATTGCTGCATTGGTGTAACTTCTACGCAAGAGAATCTGGCCAGGATCAGATCTCTGTTCAGGGCTGATGTCGGTTTCTGTCCCAGGGGACATTTCTGCTGTTTTAAACCATTCTACCCCCAATCCTACCATTCCGGGTCATCTCAACCCACTATCCAACCAAACACGGAGGGCAGAGCAACCCTGCCTTAGTTATGGTAGCAGACGAAGTGTCTGGGGCAAGCATACGAGAGCCTCCCCACCGTGGGCCTTATAAAACGGGATGTGTGTACTCTTTCTGCATTCTGTTCTGGGTATGTTGTTGAGTTTTGTGATGAAAGATACTGAGCATTTATGTAGCAACTGACATATGGGGCTTTCGTAAGGACCCATGAATCACTGCTGATGGTCTGAAGCATTGTACTTGGTTGGTGTTCGTAGCCCTGAGACATTTAGGACTGCTTTCAGGCCTCTCCCAGGAATTCAGAACCATGTGAAGGAAAAGGTGACCGAGTCGGGGAGACGGGGAGGGAAACATATAGAGCAGGAAGTTTAGACAAGGCTGTTAAAGAGGTAGTTGCTGTGTGACTAATCTCAAAGGTACCAAAAGACAGGCTTTTATTTGGACATGTGTTTGAATTATCACTGTTACCACAAATAGAACCCAACTGTAGACTGAGAGAATTGAATTAGAATTTTAAAAATCAGTGTTCTGAGCAACTCTAAATTCTGCAAATATTGAGATGAACACACAAGTTTCTGTAGGAAGCAAACATGACCCAAGCCAGGTAGACGTTATCAATGGTAGAGACAGCCCAAAGTGATCATATTTTGCTTTGCTTTTATTCTCTATATGAATGGGAAATTTGTGATTTTTCACCAGTAACAAATTCAATAGAACTGTGACTTACATTTCACAATTTAAATGGCTGATTTATACACTTGAAAATACAATCATATTTTCTACAGTTTCTTGTTCTGGAACGTTACAAGGGGACACATCTCAGCCTTTGCTCCATGCTCTGTGAATGTTGTTGTCCTAATGATTTTTCTGCAATTTCTCTAAGGAGCCATCAAGACATGTAGATTTTTACCTTATGTTGGCTTTGGGCAAATAGAATTCAAAAGGCAAAACAAAATATAGAGTAGTCAGAAATTTGAAATCCTATAAAAGCTTGTGGTGGTTAATTTAAATGGAAGCTATTTTGATTGTCACTGAAAATAACAATCGAGTACCGTGCTGACACGGGTAGTACAATAAGCTCTTGGCAATCGTGGATTTAATATCCATGGTTTTGAATGTGCTTAAATGACTCTGAAAGCCCATAACATATAGTAATTTGTACTTTTGCTGAGACATGAATCTGAACTGCCTGAACTGGGAGGCAGGAATGAGTCATTTAACTCAATCCCTTGACTTTATTCTCTACTTGGTTCCTTGTAGAAGTTTTATGGATTTGGGGACTTGTAAAGGTCTCAGGGACTCCTTCACAAAAATTCTCATATCTAACATAATGTTTTAACAGTAGTAAAGGGGTAAAGGGGACAGATACATAGAAACCATCGAGGTAATATAATTTCAGTACAGAACACTGAAATGTGAAACCTCAATGAGTACTTATTTTATTGATTTCTCATGAACTGGAATAATGTATGTTAAGTATCTAATACATAATGGAGTGTTCTTTATATGTTAATTCCTTTTTTTTTTTTTTTTTTTTTTGCGGTACGCGGGCCTCTCACTGTTGTGGCCTCTCCCGTTGCGGAGCACAGGCTCCGGACACGCAGGCTCAGCGGCCATGGCTCACAGGCCCAGCCGCTCCGCGGCATGTGGGATCTTCCCGGACTGGGGCACGAACCCGTATCGCCTAACATCGGCAGGTGGACTCTCAACCACTGTGCCACCAGGGAAGCCCTATGTTCATTCCTTTTCTTTGCTTCCTGTTTGTTATTGAAACCTTTATATGGTAGTTTCTACTTACAATGAACTTCCTTTGAATTAGATAAAGGGAGAAAAATATCAGAGGCTACCACTGGGTTTTTGGGGGGGTTTTTTTGTAATTTTTTTAGGATTTGAACAATGTTTAGTGCAAAGTCTGCCTAAGATAAGGAGTCTCTCTCACAAAGCCTGCCCGCACTAGCTTTAGCAGTCTATATTTATGTGTAGCGACAGAGGCATTGTTTATACATTCTCTTAATCTGCAGCCTCACAGTGTGACAGGATTAGGAATCTGGGCCCATATGCAGATGTTTGGGTGTGTGGCAAAACTGAGACACTTCAAAAAATTTGCTTTTGAAGATTAGGAATGGGGGCTTGGTACACGCATTTGGTTTTTCTCGGTGTCTGAGCACAGAACCTTAGTAATCCTTTTGATGGAAATCTCATTAATGTGTGTTTCAGATCACATTTTATTTATCCATATGTCATGTCTGCTTAAAAATCAAATAAGGGTTATTTTTCATTAAGATGGTCTTTTTTAAGTGAGTGAATATTTCAGTAAATGACACCGAAGTCACTCTTCTCATAGATTTGGTAATTTACATATTTTGTAGATATGCACATGAAAGATGATCCAAAACACAGCCATCATTGTTCTAGAGCTCAGGAAGCTGAGTGTCATTTGCTGCATCCTTGTAAAAGATTGTCATAATGAGAGGAACCGAAGATTTTATCTTCGTGTTTGGACATTTTGGGGGTGAAAGACTATTTTTAATAACACCTTCCCCCCACCCAGGTTTCTAAAGTATTGCACTCTCCTAGGAGTGACAAACAACAGAAATCAGCCAGCTGTTTGGTCATCAAAATCATGAATATGGTAATTCATGCCAACAGGAATACTGAGTTACCTTTCTTTCAATCAAAATAATGAGAAAGCAGTTATATATTTGCATGAAAATAGAAATTTAAGGTGGCATTACAGTTTTTCAATTGTAATCTGCTCTTCCACCGCCCCCCACCCCTTAACAGGCTTAGGTTTGCAAACTGCTTCAGCAACCGTCAGCCAAGAAATGTACATGTCATCTGCAAATCACAGATCTTGACTCGAGTGACTGCACAAAGAGAAGTGCTGAAGGGTTCACAGTGGCCAGGATGAGACTTAAAAGTGATACGAAATAGGGAGCAAAGAGGGCTGCAATTGCCTTGGAGCCTAAAATAGACTGAGCTTCAATGCCATAGAAAAAAATCACCAGCTTCTCCATCATTGCTTTAAAGGTCAAAATTTTTGTAGGTGGACTGGGAGAGCAGCGGATTGCAGATGCGTTTAACAGCAGGATATTTTCCGCTGCCATGACCAGTTAAGGAAGATTTTCAAAATCACATCTGCTGGTAAACAGTTTGGCCCTACTCTGGGTCATCCGCCTTCTCTGGTTTCCTTGCTGCATGGATTCTTACCTGGGTAGAATCCCAAACCTCACATCAGTCAAAGTTAGGCTTTCAGTACAGTCCATTACATTTCTTAGAGAGGTACCTGGGTGGCTTTCAGGGAGGTTTTATGATGTGGGGCTGCCTCTTCCCAAATGCACGAAGCACACACATGAGGCATGCAAGCACAGAGCATGGACTCGCACCATTTCCGCTTCAAGCTGCTGGTCAGCAGGTGGGCATCAGTGCCCAGCCTTCACTACCAACTGCCCAGTGCCAGCCAGCTAAGCTCTATCGCTTCCTCCAAGGAGTTCCCCAAAGGACCTTGAAGGGCCCAGTTGTGTGGCTGCCTTTTAGGGAGGTCACCCAATGCTCTACCATGTTATACTCAACTCTTGGCTACAGTAAACAGGTAAGTCATTCAACAAACCCAACTTAAGCCTGCAGTCAGAGTCAGATTGAGCGGTGGGAAAACTTCTGTACTGCCCACATTTCCACATTGGTCTCCAGGGGTGCATAGCAAGAATGATAAAGCCCTAGGAGCTCCTTCGAGAAGCTCTTCCAGATGACACCCATCTCACGGGTTCCTCATGGGGAGTACATCTCTAAGTGGGAATGTGGGAAGATAAGATCTCAGTATAGCTAAATAAACAAAGTCTTTCCTCTGGGCCAAAGGCATGTAGAAATCACAAACTCGCTCTGTCCCAACTACCTTGGGTTAGAATGAGATCCCAGTGCCAGTTAGACTTTACACCTTATTTGACCCTCCTGCCTGCAGCACCTGGCAACACCCCTACCTGCAGATGAGTGTGACCGTGTGTGGGTCCCTAGGAAGAAGGTGTGTGATGGGAACTTATTGTTCACAATTTTCTCAAAAATATTATCCACAGGGCTTCCCTGGTGGCGCAGTTGTTGAGAGTCTGCCTGCCAATGCAGGGGACGCGGGTTCGTGCCCCGGTCCGGGAAGATCCCACATGCCGCGGAGCGGCTAGGCCCGTGAGCCATGGCCGCTGAGCTTGCGCGTCCAGAGCCTGTGCTCTGCAACGGGAGAGGCCACAACAGTGAGAGGCCCACATACCGCAAAAAAAAAAAAAAAAAAAAATATATATATATATATATATATATATATATATATATATATATATATATATATAATCCACAGTTTTCATGTAGCCATGCATTCAGGTTGGGATGGCAAAGTACTTTGTGTCACCTGTCTCCGCAATGGGAGAGGCCACAACAATGAGAGGCCCGTGTACTACAAAAAAAAAAAAATATATATATATATATATATATATATATATTATCCACAGTGTTCATGTAGCCATGCATTCAGGTTGGGATGGCAAAGTACTTAGTGTCACCTGTCTGGACAGGGGGCTCCCCGAGGATGACTCAGGGTCTCACACATTCCAAAAAAGATGTTATCAGGTTAGAGAGGCTAAATGTCATAAATCCTTTCCCTTGGAAATGGCATAAGATGTTCTCCCTCCAACACTTTCCAATCCCCAATTTTCCATTTGGCAAGGAAATAATAGGAATTAACATCAGTTCCTTATATAGTTTCCTTATTTGATCCTTTACCCCAAGCAGAACCGTGGTGACTAAGAAAGGGATACATGTAGTTGTATAACCTTAGTTCAGTTACTTGAGCTCTCTGTGCCTCTGTCCCTCACCTGAAAGGGAGGAATAATAGCATGTCCCCACAGCGCTGTTGTGAGAACTAAATGAGTTAATGTGTGAAAATTGCCAAGAACAGTGCCTGGCACGTAGTAAGTGCCCAGTAGAGAGTTCAATTTAAAAGATTTCTGTTGTTGCTATTGTTATTCTATCTTTGCAATATGTTATCAACCATCTTTCGCTGTCTAATGACAGGGGTGGGGTAAGGGCAGTTAAAGATAACGATCTGGGGAGTGGAGGGGCAGAGGGAGGAGGTTTCCAGGTATAGCACTGGTGGCACATCAGCAAAGAATCCTATGGAATTTCATTCATTTGCAAAGAGCTGTATAGCTTCTGCTCTAGCTTTCTGTTTTACCTTTTCAACTCCCATAACCCACCTTCTCTCTTTGCATACATCTAGGTCTTTCATAGGAACAAAATATGATCCTTTCAAGAGTTCCCACACATCAGTGCAGACATGAGAATGAGTAAGACCAGAGCGCACCGATGCGAGAACTTGTGTGGGCCCAGGAACAGGAGGTGGTACTACAGAGCTCAGGGTCCCAGGGTAGAAGCTCACGTCACAATCTGTGATCCCTGTGAATGAGAACACAATGGAGAGGAAGGAACTCATGTGGATTTCTTAGCCCTTAATCATTAAGGGATCCAAGCAAAAATGCTGTCATCCATCCTGCGAGATGCAGAGTGGCTCACTACTTTGCCAGGCCTGCCTCTGCCTGCTGCTGTAAAAATGCCTGGAGCCCAAATCTGGGCGAAGAGCAAGTGGTAGTTTACGCTAAAACGCTATAGCAATTTGAAAGCAAATGCATACAATACAGAAAATTTAAGCAGCTGGTAGTTGTCATTACATTCATTTCTCAAGGAGGCCTGCCTTCTGGTGACACCAATCAAAGAATTGGGTCATCTCTCAACAGTAATTTTCTTGGAGGCCATGAAATTCTTACATTGATTTCATCCCCCTTTGGCTGAACGCGCACTGAGAACAGTCAAGCTGGTGAGGACTCGGGCAGCCCATGGGGCTGTCATCAACTCCATCTAAAGAGTTTATACCCTTAATGGGATCAGAGGTCTTATCGGCGATTCTTCGTAAGTGCAACAGAGAAACTATCTTTCTCTCACTACTGATTCCACACCTGACAATTCTCCTATTTATCAGTTAACAATTATTGTCTGAAAGCAAGTCAGATTACAGTGAGGAATTTATGAAGTTCTTAGCAACTAAGAAGCGTGATGGAATCTAACCATTCTCTTCAGAAGACTGAAATGTGAACTGTCCTGACTTCACACACATTAGTGCCACATCGTAATACGAATCAATACGAATCATTAGGACATTGATTCTTGCGTTTCTGTATGCATCCAACAAGTTACAGCTATGTATAGAGGAAAACAAAAAGTGTATGGTTACTGTCAAAGGGGCCATTAATCCTGGCCCCAAACCCCCTCCTCTGTGAATTCTTCCCACCACCCCAGGAAGAGGAGGTTGTGCTCTTCTCACTCTCTTCAAATCTGTGATATGGCTCGGAGTTTATTTGGGGTGTTGTCTGTTTAATTTTCTTTACCACTGACTGAGAGCTCTCTTTGAGGAAAGGAATCACATCTTACTCAACCTCTATCCTCAGTATCCAGCATGAGTGTGGCACATAGAAGGGGTTTGAGAATATTGGTCTAATAGATACGTGGATAAATATTGGAGTGAGTATACAAACATCAGCATTTAGAAGTGATTCCCTGTCATTTTCTAAAGCTCTGGCTAACAAATACTCATTGGACAGCTAAGTAACACCCTTGGGTCCATGTTGTACCCTGAATTCACGGAATTGTCTCCAAGAAGCTTCAGAATGAAACATTCTACATTTCCAACTGAACTGTTAGACTCTGTAGATGCTGTGACCACCACCCCCATCTCCGGCCATGGAAAGGAAGGAACTATTTTTTTAATTTATTTTATTGAAGTGTAGTTGATTTACAATGTTGTATTAATTCCTGCAAAGTGATTCAGCTACACGTATATATACATTCTTTTTCGTATTCTTTTCCATTATGGTTTATCACAGGATATTGAATATAGTTCCCTGTGCTATATAGTAGGACATTATTGTTTATCCATCCTTTGTATAATAGTTTGCATCTTCTAATGCCAAACTCCCACTCCATCCCTCCCCCACACACCCCCCTTTGGCAACCACAAGCCTGTTCTCTATGTTTGAGTCTGTGCCTGTTTCGTAGATAAGTTCACTTGTGTCATATTACAGATTCCACATATAAGTGATATCATATGGTATTTGTCTTTCTGACTTATTTCACTTAGTATGATAATCTCTAGATGCACCTATGTGGCTGCAAATGGCAGTATTTCATTCATTTTAATGGCTGAGTAATATTCCATTGTATCTATGTAGCACATCTTCTTTATCCATTCCTCTGTTGATGGACATTTAGGTCGTTTCCATGTCTTGGCTGTAGTAAATAGTGCTGTTATGAACATAGGGGTGCATGTATCTTTTTGAATTATAGTTTTGAAGGAACAATTTTTAATAGTGCTTTGTGAGGGAGTGCTGTCCCTTGTCCTAGACATTGCCACAACCAGGTGGAGCCTGACGACACCTTGCCTCAGATGCTCGTGTCACCTCGCTTTGTGTCCTGGACTGCTCTGCCACCAGGGATTGGACATCTGCTGGGCCCGCTCAGCCAAGATGGAGAAGACAACCCTCCCTGTGGTGGGTGGGGACCTGGGAATGAATGCGGCTCGCGGACAATTTTAAGGCACACTCACAAGGTTTCCTAGGCTGCCCTTGAGAGGAGGGAGCCTGTTTCCCACAGGGGTAATGAGCTCAATATCATCCCCCTGGACAAGTCTTCCTTCTATGCTTCACTCTCCTCCATTCCCCACTTTTGTCTCTGGTACTACTTCTCTGAAGAAACCTCCTGTGAGCGAGCTTTTGTCAGAGGGTCTCTCTTTGGGGAAACTCAGGCAAAGTTCAAGCCATGAGGTGACTAAACCACCCATAACACCTCCTCAAATGAAAACTTTGACTAGGTTCAGGATGGATCATGATGACCGAAAAAAAAAAAAAAGCAAGAAATATAATGCTTTAGTCTTCATCCTCATAAAATACAGGGAGTGTATAAAGATTCTATACTTAATTGTATAAAATTAATCATTCCACAAATTTTTAACAGTCCTTTAGTAATTCATATTCTTCCTTTAGATTGATATAAAAAATGAGGCCAATGAAATGTTTTCCTAAGTACTTACTTATAAAAGTGAATGAATAGCTATTTTCTAAGAAGCAACTGAACTTAAAATGTTACTTTATCCCATGAGACAGAAACTGACTCATCCAGGCTAGAGTAAAAGCCACATTGACTTTGCCTAGGTTTTTCTCCCCATCAAGCTCCCCTTTAATGCTATTCATCACACTTGAAATTACTTGCTTAAGCCCTATCTGTTCCACTAGACTGAAGCCCCATCACGGCGAGGACTATATCATTTGAAAGCATATCCTTAGCTCTGCATCTGGCACACAGTGGGTCCTCAATGGATGGTTAATGAGTTTAACTGAACAAAATATAAAACACCTGACTGAATCCTTACCACTCACTTGATGACTCAGAGACCTTCCCGTACAGTATCAGTCCCCTTGTGTTCATGTTAATTAAGGAATCCCCTTGCTGAATCAGTCCACAAGCCCCTCATACAGTGGAGATGTAGCGAAGGTTCGGGCTGGTCAGGAGAAAACCGAGAACAAAGCAACCTGATTTTCTTTACATCTAAGGGGAACCCTAATATGAACTCTTCTCTAGCTAAGTCACTCAGTTTCTCTTTGCCACTAGTAAAGTTGGAATAATATTAAATCTTGAATTTCTGAAGTTGGAGAGCGAATTCAGCCAAGCACTCAATGGACCTAACTGGACGTACAACTGAGAATTTGTTACCACTTGAATTTCAAAAACCTTAAGACCAAGATATTTGTCAATAATCACTAACATTGTTTAAAGTACTACCCCAAAGTTCTTTATGTTCAAATAAAATGTTTCCTGCTAAACTCTCTGTAGAATAAGTCTGACCTTCACAGAAAAGGGGAGCAAGTAAAACATTCTTATAAAAACTCTTTTCCTCTCTCTTTTCTTCTCCCCACAAAGTAACTCCCTTCATCTTGAAAACTCATATAACACATATCCTACTCAATCGTTTAATCGTATTGGACTCCTTTAGCTTTCTCCATGTTTGCTGTCTCTCCATTTCTTTCTTGTGCTGTGAAATCACTTCTAGAACCATCACTTTAATAATGCCACTGATAAGTAAATGACATTATGAGTCTCAGAATCAAACATGGTAGAGGAAGTAACACTTGTCCAAAGACTCTAGTTTTAGTCTTTGCTCTCCCATTAACTGGCTCCATGGCCTTGGGTAGATGATACACATTTTCTGAAACTCGCTTTCTTCTATTGTAAAATAGGAGGAAAGAGGATTGATTTCTATTTCACCTCTCAGCTTAAACCGTCTGTGAATATTTTCAAAGATGAGTCTTGGTAGATGTTTTGTTGAGTCAAGTTTTGTTCTGTCAATTGTACTGTGTCTGCGAAGTATTAATCAGTGTGCTTAGTCTGTCTTGTGCCACTAATGACTGTCTTCATCACAAATGATCATTCTTTTGGAAGTTGGAATACTTCCAGCAAGTTGGTGGCTTTACCACTTCAATTTCAAGGAGCAGGTGTTTTTTCTGAATTGGTGCTGGTCTGTCCAGGAAGGAAACCTGGATGAAGTTTGAAGCCTAGAAGCGTCTAGAATCTCCTCTTTGCAGAGCTAGAGGTGGCTTGCAGAGGACTCAGTTTGTAGCTTGTACACATTTCCTTCTTAGCCCTTTTCCCTGACTTTTTAACTGCCAAGTTGGGCAAGAAGTAGAAGCAACTGGTGCTTTGTGACCACCTAGAGGGGTGGGATGGGGAGGGTGGGAGGCAGACGCAAGAGGGAGGAGATATGGGGATATGCGTATATGTATAGCTGATTCATTTTGTTATACAGCAGAAACTAACACACCATTGTAAAGCAATTATACCCCAATAAAGATGTTAAAAAAAAAATAGAAGGAACAATTTAGTCTTGGTCTCCATACCAGAACCAGATCATAACCATTTAGTGATAGGTTGTAAATGTTATTAACAAGCTCAAGCTAAGAGGGCAACTGGTGCTGTTGTATGTGGGGTATGGAATATATTGAAGTCTCAGAGAGGAGGTAAACATTAGAATATAAAGGATAAAATATATCCTGTCAATAGCGATGGCATCACTAAATCCCATACACATCTTGGAAATGATCACAACATCAAGGCCTGTGATTTAAGATGAGATTACATGTCAAATCATAAGCAGACCACACCAAGTCACGTATTCATCTCACTTTTTCCCCAGAGTGACCATGACATAAGAAGGAATTGATACTGTGATTCCCAAATTGTCCTTAAGATGGAGATACTGAGGCCACAAAATTTCAGTCTCAGAAATTCAGAAAGAAGTTAATTAGATACTTGGGAACACTTTCCCACATGAGAGAATTGTGATTTGCTTTACGTATCCATTTTAAAGAAATTCAAAGTTGTTTATCAGAAACAAGGAATTTTTTTTTAAATTTCATTTGATAGTTGTAAAAGAATAATAATTTGGGGGCTTCCCTGGTGGCACGGTGGTTGAGAGTCCGCCTGCCGATTCAGGGGACACGGGTTCGTGCCCCGGTCCGGGAAGATCCCACATGCTGCGGAGCGGCGGGGCCCGTGAGCCATGGCCGCTGGGCCTGCGCATCCGGAGCCTGTGCTCCACAACGGGAGAGGCCACAACAGTGACAGGCCCGCGTACCGCAAAAAGAAAAAAATAATAATAATTTGAATAATCTTTCCTCCTCAGAGACACATACTTGGTCCTTTAGGGTAAGATCCTTTTTCTTTTTTCTTTTTAAACAACTGATTATCAACTTATTAAAAATGTTGATTTAAGCATCTGCAGTGGCGGCTTCAACCTCGACTCCTGGCTCAATACTGATGGAAGTGTTCTGCTTGACAATCTCAGAGGGACTGTACAGGTCAATGAGTCGCTTGTGGATCCTCATCTGAAAACGATCCCAAGTCTTAGAACCTTCACCACAAGTTTTCCTTGTAGTTATTCTCAGAGTCTTGGTAGGTATGTGTCCATTTGTTGCCAAGTTAAGCTCCAAGACATTACTTTCTGACCGAGGTACTGTTAATAATAGTTCTTAATTCATTTATTTTGTTAATGAATGTTAATTAATTTTAATTATGTGTATTGTTATTAATTACATTATTGTTAATACATTATTGTTAATTAATAATGCACCATCTAATAAGTGAAATAATTCACAAATAACTCAAAAAAACTCAAAAAACAAGGGAGGAGTTTTCTAGAATTGCATCAAATACTATAGAAATGATTGATGACTTTTGTCCAACTGATGGATGATCAGATTGACCCATTTTTACATTACAATTCTAAATCTTCTGAGGTAGAAGCCACTGTATCATTAATTAAGTTATTCAGGTATGTTTCTCCAAATCTTATCTGTTCTTTTCCAATATAACTGATACTCCTTAAAAGTTATTTTTGTGAAATATTTTAGACACAAAAGATACAGAAGGAAATGTAACAAATACTTTGTTCCTTGCTTCTAGGCTTAAAAAATAATACATCACAGCTACAATTGAAGAAGCTCTGTGTACCCTTCCTTATGCCATTCCCTTCCTTCTCCTACCATCAAACACCCATCCTGTGCATGTTTTTATACCTTTACTACATGTTAATGTATCCCTAAAATATTTGCCACTGTTTTAAGTGATCTAAAACTTTGTACAAATGGCATCATACTCTATGTGTCACCAACTTATTTTTATTAGTTTAATATTGTATGTTTGAGATTTATCCATATTGATATATGTCAGTTTGTTTATTCATTTAAGCTGCTAGGTAGTACGAATTTACCTTAATTTATTTATTCATTCTCCTCTTTATGGATATTAAATTTTTTTCTATTTTCACTTACAAACAGTGCTACAATGAATATTCTTATATACGTAACTTGTGCAAGAGTTTCTTTAGGGTATTCATCTCGGAGTAGAACTTCAAGAACCCTGAGTTGGTATCTTCAACTTTATTAACATTACCAAATTCCCCTCTCAAGTATAAATTACCCCCATTTACACTCCCACCAGCCTGTGTGGTTCCCCCCAGCCCCACCTTTTCTCATCACTTGCGTTGTCCAGCATTTTCATATTTGCCATTTGATAAATGTGAAAAGACATTTGACTGGGTTTTCATTTACATCTCTCCCCAGCTCTTCTCTTTAGGAAAATATCAGCCCAAGCATAAGATATTCTGAAAGTTTTTGTCTTCACCATCCCACTCCCCATTCTCCATTCTGCTGGGAAACTCTGAGAACTTACGTATCAGGGGACACTTCAGATGTTTCCTTCCATGTGGAGGTGTGACAGTTATGATCTCTCCTCCTCAGTGTTAAGTAAGAAACTGTGAAGGGTCTGAGATTTTACCCTACTTGGAAGCTAACAAGTTAGCCTGCCATCGTTTTATATACATAAACTGACAGAAGACACAAGACCCCTGGGTCAGAGAAACAGACCATTTATGACTCACAGCACGACTCCTGTCTCATAGAATTACTCAGTAAGTCATATACACAACACTGTGCACTAAAGCTGCCCACCATCGCCTCTTGTTCCTTCATACCTAGGATAAATTTCAACTTCATGACCAGTATTGTAATCTCTGCTTTCCTAGACAATTAGGAGAAATCCATTATGGTGAAACTTGTTCCTTTTTATTTCTACAAAAGCCATGTATATCAACGGAGAAAAATTTTAGTATAGTATTTTCAGTCCCTTGTTTTTAGTTTAGCCAATTACAAGCTCAGCATCATGGCATAGTGGACGCTGTCTAAGCACAGTTTGATCTACTTTTGAATACCGATTCTGCCATTTTATACCTGGATGGCTTTGGGCAAGTTTCCTAATTTCTCTGAGATCCAAAGACCTCATCTGTACAGTAGTCATAAAATGCTTGCATCAAAGAGTTGACAGACTCGGATGCACTAGTGCAGGTAAAACACCTGATACATGATAAATACCTCAGTGTTAACAGTGATTATTATTCTAAAAGGCAACCTCCTTTGGTGGAAGGATGTTTATTTCCCTGAATTTAGTAAACACCCCTTGCCCTGATGTTATTCCATAATTATTGCTCCCAGGGATATTTTAGATTTGACAGAAAATAACCACTGCCTTTATTGGGTACCCACAGGCTAGATGTTTTTTTCAAGGTAGAAATTATGCTACACACTTTACAGATGAGGATACGAAGCAAGAGAAGTTAGGAAAATTGCCCACAGTCACACAGTCAGTAAATGTTAGATCTAGGATTTGAACCCACGTCTGTTTACTTCTTAGCCCTGGGCTCCTGTTTATTTATCAATACAAATTAGGATGTATACATTTTAATAAATCATCAGGATATTAGAGTATTTGACTCATTTTACTTAGTCATGAATATGAATATGACAGTAAATACATTCACAGTTTTGGGATAGAAATGATGCCAAAGTCTCTTGTGATTTTTCTTTACCAGGGAAGTGTAGCTCTACTAAACACACACAAAGTGTCCAAGCTTCCTGTGTGAGTTTAGTAGTGAGCAAAGCCTCTTGAGAAAATGAAACAACCAAAAATCAGTAATGTTTTTAAGATATTTCCTTTTTTACCACTTAACTAAAAGTATTTTGAAAATCCAGTTACAATTCTAAGGAAGCTTCTCCAACACAGAAAACAATCCCAGGCCAGAGACCCTTGAACTCAGGCACTTTACAACCAACTTCCTTTATGCTTTTCACTTTTTACCATCCTTCTGCTGAGCAGTAAAATGAGTGAGCAATACAGGAATATCAGAATTTTTAGTGTTTTCCTATTCCATTGGAAGGCTTTATCTGATCTGAGCGATGCTTTAACTACGTTAACACAGAAATACAGCCTCAATGTCGGTGGCTTACATGTAAAGAACCATGCTTAGGATGGAATGGCATGTTTAACTTCCCTCTTTCTCATAATCTAAAGACTTATTTCAAGTTATACAATCAGAAAAATCAATGTTTAAACTCTAAAGGACTATTAAGTTCAGAAATCTCCCCTCCAAAGTCCTTCATGTTTCACCAGGTCATTATTTTAATATGCAATTAAAGCACTGTAATGCCACAACTGATGATGGGAGACTTTCTGTGGGATTAGTCAACCCACATTTAGCCTTCCATCCTTTGTTTCCAGATTGAGCAGAATCTTGCAGTTTCACCCCATCTCTGCCTGTCTGTCTATTCCTCCAGTTGATATTTAAAGTTAGTTTCAAAATAAATAATTATAAGCACCTATGTGTGTCATCACCCATACTATACATTTTCTTCTTTCAAATATTCTTTCTCCTTGATGCTCAGATTGCTTTGCCACTCTAAACCAAACTGGACTACCTATGAATGCATCAGGAGGCAACCCATTTCCGTAGCTACTTAAGGTATGGATAAAGCCTACAGCAATTATGCACTTTCATTTTAGGCAGCCTCTTAGATTTAACTTTTAATTACTTCCTAGGAATGAGTGCCTCTACCCAATTCACTTAAGCAGATGTAACTACAACTGCAAAAAACACTGTTGACTGGTGTCCTCCAGAGACCTGTTCATTACCTGTCATTAAATGTTTTAAAAGTTTGCATAATTGATCCAGCCAATAAGTCATCATTGATTTATGGGGTTCTGTGCTGAAGAGTTGCTCTTTAAAAATTCATAACACTGGTATGTGTCTTTACAATCCATTAGCTGTTTACGTACCCACAGCCTTAGCATTGATTGACCTTGGACTGAGATTCTCATGGACTTCTTTTTTTTGCAAGTCCTCAGTATAGAAAAGCAATACTTCAGCCTTCTCCCTTGACAGCTATACTTTGATTTTTTTCCCCCTCCATCAAAACAGAAACTTTACTTGAAATGATGAATAAAGCATATTCCATAAACAGCTCTTCACTATTATTTAAGCTTATGGGCTGCGTTGTGTGAATCTCCTTTCCCCACCATCAGATTCAAGTGTGTAAATGTTCTAAAAGGCTTTGAAAGTTTTATGATGATTTCAGGGGATAGAGGAGTAATAGCTGAAGAGTGAAGCTATTAGTTTTAATATTTATATTGAGTGCTCTGAAACATTAATGTGACAAGATGTAAGATCAGTGCAGTGGGATATATTTACTTCACAACCATTGCCACGTGACCAAAAAAACCCGTGTGTGTGTATTTGTGTGTGTGTGTGTCTGTGTGTGCGTGTTTATTTTCTAAAACTTTTGAGGCCAAGGTTCAAACGTTGTTTGCAGCTTATTATTTTTTCTTTTTCATGAGATTTAAAGTTCTGATTGATGAATACGTTAGCTTTTCTTGAACTTGAGCTATTTTTAGGAAGCAGGAATGGGCTGCCAGACAAAGGTTGATACATGGGTTTGTTAATTTGTGTGGGTCTGCATTCCAACAGTACTCTGAGCCCACCATGGTGAATACCATCCACCAGATTAGTAACACTTTCTCCTGCCTTCACTTCCTACTGTGTCTTGGGGAATCTAAAGAGTGATGATTATAAATCTGGACTGAGAGGACTTTGTAATGAGAGCCACTCCAGGTGATTTCATATGGAAAAGAAATGAGGCAAGGAAGTTTTGAGCTCTGGACTCTGTCAGTTCCGGATTCAGCCTCAGCTCCACCCCAACAGGCTTTGTGACCTTGTGCATGTCTCTCTACATTTTCAAGTTTGATTATTGATTTTTAAAAGGAGAATAATAATTTACCAATTCACATACTTCTTGCAGTGATTAAGAGACAATCCCTGTAAAGACCTGGCACAGTAAATATTCCTGAGTATTATTCCCACAATCAAATGAGCAAATACCTTCAGCGTGCCTGTAATGTGCAAGGCACTGAATTTTCACCAATTACTAGATTTTTAAAGTGTGATATATGGTTCTCATTTTCAAGATATTAACCATCTATTGGGAAACCAAGAACATTTGACCAACTGAAATCTCAAAACAAAGGCAGAAGTGTTGTTCTAGAACTAGAGCAGACCTAAAAGGCCCGAGTTTAAGTCTAAGCCCTGCCATTTGCTGCCTGGACAGCACCAGGCTTGTCAGTCTCTCTGAGACTCTATTTGCTCGAATGCGAAGTAAGAGTATTGATACTTCACCTCACATAGTGGCCATGAAGATTCAAGAACATAACGTTAATAATGTTTGCGGTAAATGGTAAGCTACTAAAAAGGTGGTACATTCAGACAATTCCAAGTTTGGAGAGTTTAGACAAACCTGAGTGGCCAGATGACTTCCTAGCTAATTTTGGATGTCCATAGCAATGAAGGCATTCTTCATGACATAAATGAGACAGAGAGTAGGTAATGATAAAGATCAGCGAAGGAAGACCTTATTTTCTGCAGGGTGATCATGGCAGAGTGGGACTGGACCGGACATATAAGGTCAATTTCAACATCAATAGGCAAAGAAAAGTAATTAACTGTGAGAGTAGTCAAAATGCGATGAGTAAAAGGAACAAAAAGCAAAGGAAGAAAAGCCAAGGTCCGCGGGGAGGGTAGAAGTATGGTGTGGGCGTGGGCGCTAAACTGTGGGAGCTAAAGTTACAAAAGTGATCTAGGGAAGATGGCAGCGCCTGGAGCGCCAGGATGGAGTTGTTATTTTGACCCTGTAGCCCAGTGGGGTTTTTTCCTTTCCCATTTTAAAAAAGCAGTATATTTTAATAAAAGTTAACTTTTTATTTTTTAATCTAAGTAAAATATATCCATAGTTTAAGGCAGCAGTTTTTAACCTTGGATGTATATCAAAATCACTTGGGGAGCTTTTATAAATTCAATACCCAGGCCTAACCCCAGACTAATTAAATCAGATTCTCTTAGGGTGGGACCCAGACATCAGTCAGCATTTTTAAAGCTCCCAGGTGATTCTGCTGCAACCAAGGTCGAGAACCACTGGTTTCAAGTGTTCATTTTGCACTACAATGAAAAAGAGCTATTCCTCTGCTCCATTCCACCCCTCCACTTAGCCCCATAGTATAAAGGCCATAACTTGTGTCTTCTGTTTTCCATATATTAGTCTCTTGTATTTCGAAGGTTTCCCTCAGATCCATAGGAATCCTTGACCCTCTGTTCGTGTTTAAGAGTGAGATACTAAAAAAATTATGGAACGTTCCTTTGCATGGATTTTGCATGGCTTATGGAAGATTCCTTCGCAATTGTTGGGCTTTATCGTAGGTAAGTAGTGAGCTAGCTTTTTAGTTGAAGGAACTTCATATGTCAACATTCATAAGGCTTTTCTCTGGGATTCTTCATTTTCTTAAGAGAAGACTCCTCCAGACTCCTGCCTGGGCACTTTGCATGACTTGGTTCCTTTATTCTGTGAACGGGGCAGAGGAAGGATGCCAAGATCCCGCTCGTCAATAGGCCAACTGTCACTTAATGCCCTTATTTTTTGCCTTTGCACCTCATCTTTTGCCCTCGGATGTGGCCATGTTCCCCAAACCAGAGCCCCCTTGGTTCAGCTTTTCTAGAGATTAAATTTCTGTTTTCTGAGGTAAATGTAGGGGAGGGTGGTGTATGGTGGGAGGTGGGGGGAAGGTAGAGGCGAGGAGTAGAATCTGCCTGTTCTAGACTGTGCAGTGGTCCTGGGAGTCCAAAAGCTTCATATCTTAACTCACCTTCCACTAGTTCTCCTGATTTCTGCTCTGTCTCCTGATTTCCTCACCCCATTAGGTGGTACCTGATATCCAACCTTGATGTTTTTCCTGGGGTTTTATTGACTGAATCTGCTCATTTCTTATTGGTATTTATCCTCTGCAAGTCCTTGTATTTTAACTTCCTCTGCTCTGCTGAATCATTTACCACTCTCCATCTATTTCTGATCTTGCAAAAATATCTTAGCCTTTCTTTTCTGTTGTCCCCTCTCCTGCTTCTTTGACCTTGTGGGTTTATATAATTTTGGTTTTGTTCTTTGAATATTATTTTAATGGAAATAAAATAAAGAGAAACACATGTGGTCAATCTGCCACGTCTAAACAGAAGTCCCAGGGGAATGGGGGAAGAGTTGTGATTGTTTTTATAAATATTGTGCAGAACTATTAAAAAACAGTTAGAAACAGAGTCTATTCATGTAAATGAGGGGTAGAGATCCCCTTCCCATCCTCTCCCTTTTCCTTCAAACCCAAACAAACTCCGAGAATACAGATGGAAGAAAGTCCTACTGTAAACAGGGAGTGGTCAGAGGTGAAGACCGTGGTCTCCAAATGCTTCCCTTCTGGGTCTTTTGCCAAAATATGGAGTGACCAAGGAGCCATGAGGGAGTTGTCTTGTTTCCTGCTATGATTTGTCATGGTCCTTTTGCAGATTTCTGTTACTCAACAAAAATTCCTTAAGTACTTTATTCCTAAGGAAGATTAAGATTGCCTGTGGGACACAAAAATCAACAAAATAGCCTCTATGCTCAAGGAACTGATAAGCCAGTGGGGAGGCTGGTGGGAGAGTGGCTGTCACATCATACGCCCTTTCAAAAGCTCTGTCCCATCTCACACATCCTCCAGAGCTGAGAGGGCCTCCTACCAGTCCCCAGCTTCACCTCTTCATGATCAAAAAGCATGAATCTCAGGAAGTTCTGCACAGGGATATTCACAGAGGGCGCAAACAAATGGTGAACAGGTGGGTGCTGCCCCTACAATCCAACCAAGCTCCGATTCCAATCCAACTGCCCCCCACAGCTCCCCGGCCTCAGCAGAGACCTTGAAGGATGGATGCTCTAGGCCAATGGCAATTCATATCCTCATATTCAATAAGTATTGTTCAGGCCTCAAATTCAAAGCGGGAAATATGTATCAGCAGATGAAAGTCTTGATGAGCACATTCTCTTTTTTAACTGCTTTTCTATCCTCTCTGTCTTCCCCTACATGCCTACTCATGCTTTCCTCATTTAAAGGATTCACTTTAAGCGCCATCCCAAATGCTCACACGGAGGCAAATAAATATGCTTTGTTTGTCCCCAGCTATGAGTTCTCTAATGTAAAGGTTACATGGCAAATATTTTCTATCCCAAATGTCAGAACAATCATGGACTTCCCTGAGGGGACTGTTTTTCAAGAACTCCGTGAAATCAGGTTGGCGGCCAGGAAGGACAGAGCGCTGTCACCACAAGTATCCCTTGAAAAACTGCAGTAAATGGTGTACTCACAGTCCACACAGTAACACTTGGGAACACCCCAAGCTAGGGCTCTTGGGGCTCAGGAGGCATCATGGGTGGCAGGTCCAACCACCTGCCCACCCACTCCCAGTCAAGCCTGTGGCCACTCACACTGTCGGCTCATTTTTCCTGACAAATCTCCAGACGTACACACCTCAGCCACAAGGAATAATTAGGCTTAAAAAACTTTCTGTGGGAAAAACTCCCACACATTTGTAGGTTTGTCCTGGGGATACCAAGCTCCACTACGCAAATATAATAGTATCAGCAGCTTTCTTGCATGTGCCCTTCCCTCTGTGGTCTTCCAAAGTGCTGTACCCACCATGGGACAAAGCTGGCACGGTAATTCAGGTTGGTGGGCAGACTCTGACAGCCTTTTCACAGATCCTGCTTCTCCCTTCTTAGTAAGGGGACAGGAGGAAGACAGAAAGGAGAAGAGAAGATGTGAGAAAGTTATTAACTTGGCCCCAGACTTCCCTTCCCTCTGCCTGACTCAGGTTTTGGGATCTTGTCTGCTTACCTGACCTCCTTTCCTGAGTGTTCTGAAAAAGGAAGCGTAAAAGTCATACTGGAAGATTCTATAGAGAAAATCAATAAGAATAAAAGGAAAACTGCACCCCCCCAAGGGGCTGTATGAAATGAAGGAAATGTGGCATATTGGGAAAGATTGTATGAGAGGGATCCTGGAGAAGAGAAGTGATATAAAGGTAAACATAGGGATAATCAATATTTTTCTGGACTAAGTGAGTAAGAAATTCCTCCAAGTTCCCTTCAGCCAAACAATGGAAGACAATGGGTGATGTGACCATACTTTGCTTTGGTCTATGTACTTGAACATCCTTAAATGACTGAGATACACAGAGAAGATCTGAATTTTTATTGGCACTATAATTCTTTAACTACGACACATTGTAGAAGCTTCCTAAGCCTGCCCAGAGAGTAGCTCTGTACAAACTTGAGCTATACACTTGTCTCTTCTGTAACCTACAGTGATATTTTGTCCTATTCAGCTACTTCCCGTAGATTAGCTTTCTAGGCTGTCTTTCCCTTCTCTTCCTCAGAAAATGCACCCTTGACCTTGAATGGATTCTATCCAGAGTACTCACTGAACCGAGCATTAACCAATAAATGGAGAATAATGTTTGAACCAATGAAAAGATAAGGACTCTTTGATTGATATGCTTGATATCTTTTGTCTGCCCTTCCAGATTTACCTTTCTCCACCCTGGTCTAGGCCCCTGGGGGCTGACTTGCATGGCCTGATTAGTGAAACACCTTGCTCTGACTTCCAGTTGAGTTTGGCCAACCGGAAGCACCAGAATGAGACCTAGGGATAGGAGTTGAGGCTGGTTGTTCATTCCCCAAACTCACTTCCTGCTCTCCAGGAGTGTTCCTCAACCGAAGACTCAACCTCAGTCTGGAGACCCTCTCCACCAGCTCTCCTCCCTGGGCTATGATAACCATTCCTCCCCTTTGGCATTCAGGCTTGGAATTCACTAGCCCTGGAGTTCGGTGCTACCCTTTGTGGGTTTTCCCGGCTCCTCACCCACATCCTTGTCAATAGTCTCATTATTAGACTCTCTTCAAATTGTCCAAGTCGAGCCTGCCATCTGTTTGCTGCTGGGACCCTGACTGACAAACTTGGCAGAATGAAATTTAGCCCACCCAGAGGTGAAAATAAAATAATGTGCATTTATTAAGCAATTATAAGATAAACATAGGCTGAGAAAAAAAAATCTTGTTAGACTTAAGATATATAAGAAAACATTAAATTATAACAAATAAATCATATCAATAGTATGGGTTTCCTATACCTAGGAAGCTCATGATTCCAATCACTGTATTACAAGAAAGGCTGTTAAAAATCTTATACAATCATCTTTCTTTTTAAACTTCTAAAAGAAAAAATCCCCTAAAACAATGATTCAACAAAAGAGCTGAGAAGGGTATAATTTAAGCCTAATAGACTGAGATGAGAAGGATGTAGCTGGGATAAGTAAAAATTATAAAGAAAATAAAAATGAAATAGAAGAATTAAGATCTGCAGTAGTAGAAGCAGTCAAGAGCAGAATTGTCATTGAATAAAATTAAGTCAGTGGTTGCAAAGAATTCACTTGAAGAGCTTTATCATAACACAGAGGAAATGTATGTAGAGAATCAGCCAAAGATCAGCTGAGATCTAAGTGAAGTTACTAAACAGGCGACATACAAGATAAATGTTCAATAAGCAAAGTTTTCTAATATATCAGAATAATTACTTAGAAAATATAATAGGAAAAGATTCCATTCATGTTAAAGATATAAATTAATTAATGTATTTGTTTATATTCATCACAAACTGATGTATGGGGTTGTATGAAGAAAACTACAGAGCTTTATTTAGTTATAACAGAAAGTGGAATGACGTTGTTTTAGTGGATAGGAAAACTCACTATTGTAAAAATATCAATTATTCCCAAATTAATGTGGAAGTTTACGTGCAATAATAATCCAAAGCCGAATGGGACTTTTGTTTGGTGTGGCATGGAGAAGGGCAAGGACTTGACAAAGGATTCTGTATTTATAGAAGAAAGTGTGCCAAAAAAAATCAAAGAAAATTTTGAAAAGCGAGCTCAAAGGAAAAAGGCTGTTATACTATAAAGTTATAATTATTAAAACATTGTATTACTTTTACAACAATGTAAAATAATGGAAAGGGGCAATACATGAAATAGAATGGATATTCCAGACATAACAATCTCTATAATATATAATGAGATGGTACCATAAATCAATGGACAGAAAAGAGATTATTCAATAATTTGTACTGAAACTAGTGGATACATTTTAGAAAAAATATGTTCAATTTTACCTCACCTACCTACACCAAAACCAATTCTAAATGGATTAAAGAACTACACTTTAAAAATTATACCATTAAAAGCTAGAAAAAATTGTAAGGTCTTGGATTGAGAAAGAATTTTCTATGTAAATACAATAGAATATTTCTCTGCCATAAAAAGGAACGAAATTGGGTCATTGGTAGAGATGTGGATGAAACTAGAGTCTGTCATACAGAGTGAAGTAAGTCAGAAAGAGAAAAACAAATATCATATATTAACACATATATGTGGAATCTAGAGAAATGGCATGGATGAACCTATTTGTAGGGCAGGAATAGAGACGCAGACGTAGGGAATGGACATATGGACACGGCAGGGGGTGGGATGAATTGGCAGATTGGGATTGACGTATGTGCGTTTCCATGTGTAAAACAGATAGCTAGTGGGAAGCTGCTGTAGAGCACAGGGAGCTCAGCTCGGTGCTCTGTGATGACCTAGATGGGTGGGATGAGGGGGGTGGAAGGGAGATCCAAGAGGGAGGGGATGTATGTATACATATAGTTGATTCAGTTTGTTGTACAGCAGAAACTAACACAACATTCTAAAGCAATTATACTGCAATTTACAAAAGTTATGAGAGAAGTCATAAAGAAATACTTCATTAGTTTTAAAATCAACTTCTATATAACATAAGGTATTTGAGTTTGGGTAAGATATTAGAGTAACTGCTGTAACAAAAAGTCAACAATATAATTGCTTAAAGAACAAAGCGTTTTATGTGCTCTCACGTAAGTGTCCAAGATGTGTCACTCAGGTTCATCTAGGTTCTCTCAAATTCCTTGATCTGCCACCTTCTAAGGCATTGTTGCCTGTGGTTAAACCTGAGCTTCTGCCACATCTGGATCTCCAGCTGGAGAAACAGGGGGAAGAGCAGGAAGGACGTATTTCCACCATCTTAAAGACCTGGCCAGACAATGGCAACCATCACTTCGGCTCACATTCCATTCTGGCTCCATTTAACTTCAAGAGGGGTAGAATATATAGTCCCTAGCTAGGTAGCCACATGTCCAGCTATACTGGACTATGAAAAAGGGGAGAACAAATTCAGGTGGAAAATAGCAGTATCCACCACACCATCATAAAGACAACTGAAAGGCAGAGAGAAAACTGAGGAAAAATCGTGCAGCAAATATGGAAAAGCTTGTCATCATTATGACATAAAGAAGTCCATAGAGGAAATTCAAAAAGAGCTAATGTACCCATAAAAAATGGACAAAAGACATAAGCAAACAATATAAATGTCCCATAAACATGAAAATTAGCATTGGTTGTAACAAAGGAATTTAAATGGAAATGATTAAATGCCATTGTTTATCAATCCATTTGTCAAGATCTTTCTTAATGATCATTCTCAATGTTGGCAGTGTGGTGAGACCACTTTGCTGGAGTATAAATATCAGAGCCTTCGGCCTTTGTAAAATGTAATATATACCAAGAGTTCAACCATGCTCTTCTCCTGGAACCCTGAATCCATGTTAAGAATCTACCCTAAGGAAATAACCCAAGAAATGGTCAAAGAGGTGTGTACAAATATGTTCACTCTAGCACAAACAGTTGTAAGTAACCTAAATGTCTGACAATAAGAATGGTTAAATAAAGTACGTGTAGGGAGAGCACTGCTGCTGTCTTCATGTCCCCATCTCACCTATAGACAACTTCTTTCCACATCCCCATTTAGGAAGTGCTGGCAAGGAGAATATACTATATTTCTTCAATCCTTACTTGTTTCTTTCCCAGAGAAAAATACCTTATTTGCTTTCAGAGAGCATCATATCAATGGGCCATATGCCACACAGATAGAGTTGGCAGGAAGCATCCTTTATGCTCTCACACTCAGGATTCTTAGCAAAGTCCAGGCCTCCACCTCTGCTTCCTCATAAGTGGTGTGATGTCTCAGAATCAAGACCCTCAGTCTCCCAGATTCTCCCAGATTCCACGGAAGTGACTAGTTAAGTGTCTCAGAATTCACTTTCTAAACTCAATTATTCAGACGGAAGCATCCAACGTCAGGAGATGGGGTGGAGCAAGGGGGCAGTTCTCAGACCCTACTCTCTTTCTCCAAGCTAACTTCTCTGGGAAGTTCCAAATTCTGGGAATTATTAGGCCTTCATTGATAAGGGTACTTTGTTCCCTACATGGCTCCCTATCCCCATTTTCTACTGGTTAAAACATGGAAGGAGTAGTGCCCTAAAACTCCAATACTAGGGGATATCTATAAGTGAAATAATATCCATTTTGTTTGATAATTATGTTTATTTTTACAGGAAAATGCTATATGATATCAAACGGAAAGGCAAGTAAATCAGACCTCATTTCAACAATATGGAAAGCCAGAATATGATATCTTTGCAGGAAAAGGCATATGAAAATGCCAGATAATTCTTTTTTTAATCTTTTCAAGCTTAGATGAACTGGAATGAAAATAAGTGAAGTCCTCAGGTCATAATGGACAAAAGAAGGGAAGTACCCAATGAAGCTGGTGGCTTCGGTTTTAATAGGTTATCGGTGGCTTAAAGGACAAGATCTTAGACCACATACAAGGTAGGAGTTGTATCAGAGACCCTACCGCATAAAGCTGGGACCACAAAAGGCAACTCTTTGGATGGCTAAACATGGAAAATTTCTGCCGCCACCCATAAGGAGGTAATTAAGAAAAATTTCCAATCTCAGCCTTGACTTGTAGGGAACAGACAAAGCAGCACTTTGTAACTGCAAGCCAGTCTTCACATGGGTTTGGGGCTGGAATTCGTATGATGGCCCCAAATACCTAAGTCATGAATTTGGTTTAAAGTGTTCCCAAGCATCTGGTGGAATCACATACTAATCCTCTCTGGAGAATCATACCACAGAAAAAAGTTCCAGGATCACGGATCATGAGCTCTCTCTCTCTCTGTCTCTCTCTGTCTCTCATACACACACACACACACACACACACACACACACACACACACACACACAGGTGCACAAGTGCACGCACAGACATGCACATATTTGAGATATCGAGCCACTGTGAAAAATTGCGCATAGAAACAGAAATCAGGCAATTAGATTTGCAAAGATGGTGGATATTCAGATAACCAGATGCAGAATATAAGTTTAACATTTTTAAGTAAATAAAAGAAATGAATAAAAGCAAGACTAAGGAGTAAGAGACTATGAAAAATGAACAGGCAGGCAGATAAGAAAAAAGAGAAACAAAATTTCTAGAAATTAAAAAACACAATGAATACAGTTAGAAATTTAATGAATGGATTAAAAAGCAGATTAGACGCACAGTAATTCCAATCTCGGGAACTTATCATAAAGAAACAAATTAACAGAAGTAAAAAAAATCTGTCATAGACATGCTCACTGTGGCAATGTCTACAAAGAAAAGCATGGGAGTAATCTTTATGGTTAAAGATTTTACATGGTTAAAGATATCAAATCTTTAAAAATGCTTTCATTAACTAAACATTTAAGCTTTTAAAAAAAGCAAATTAGACATATCTGAAAGAATTAGTGAATTAATCAATGAGACAACTTGTGTTAATATCTTCTAGTAATATCTACAAGTATATGTTTTTATATTATGATTTAGTATTATGTTTTATATTATGATATGTTTTATATTATTCTTTAGTAGAGATATGAATGTCTATATAATTAGCCTTTGATTTCAATTTGCAAAGAACTTTTACTTATAAAATGGCATTATCCTGAAAATAATCCCGTGGGATTTTTAGAGTAGACATTAATTCCCCAAATAGATTGTAAATTCATTGAAAGCAGGGGCTGAAATGTATTTTTGGTCTCCCACAAATAATTACATGCAATCAACAGATATTATATCTGTTGAATAAATATAGTTAAATCCATTCAGTGCTTCTCTAGTCTGTAATGCATTTGAACAAAATATCCACTCTTTCTTTAAAAATCTTTCTCCAGCTTAAAAGTAATTCTTTTTCACAAGTGATTTTGAAATCCCAAAACTGAAGTTTCTAGAAAGGAAACAACATGTGTAAAGACCATTTAATTGGGTACCTAGAGACCCAGATCTGCCCTGATGTAGTTATTTGAACTTGGGCAAAGGAAGAAGTATAGTTGAATTAGGTAAATATTGATGGAGTGTCTGCCAAGTGCCAGACATTGTTTGGTAACTTACATATGTTATGATCTCAACAGTCTTTTGAGAAAATGTCCCAAAGTGATCTTTTCTTGTGTAACACAATGTATAAAAGAATCATCACTTACTAGGTGCTGTATTTTGTGTCAGACACTGTGCCAGTTCCTTGACATATATTTTTGTCCTCAATAGTTAACCAATTGCCTCAGCATTTACATGGCATTTTCTCATAGAAATCTCTCCTGCAAGCAGTAGTGTGCCAATGGAGTAACCCCTCAAGTCTGCTGTGCCTCAAATGCTTCTTCAAGATTCATGGTAAGAAGAGGGACCATAACGAAGAGAAAGTCCAACCAGCCTTCCCCCACAGCCTGCATTAGAGGGGAATAGGGGGCTGATACTTCTACTCCCCAAAATAACAGTGGGGAGTAGCAACTCAGTGGGGACGGCAGGAATCACAGACCAAAGTCCACTATTGTAAGAGCCTGTAAGGGATCTGCAGCCTTTTGCTTACCTTTTGTTTTAACTTCATTTGTGCAAATCATCTCATATAATTAGGCTCTGCCAGAGCTTGCTGGAAAAACCCAAATAAGTCACTCAAGAAAATAAAACCTAACATAGATTGAGGGGGTCAAGAACAATATGAAACCCAAGCCAGGATCATAGCAGGAGTCCAGCTGGCCTAGGATATAGAAGGAACAGAGCAACGAAGTCCAAGTGGACACAACCCTCCCATCCCCAGAAACCTAGATGACAGCTTTAAAAAGAGTAATAACAATAGCAAATGCCTATATGGTGCTTACTTTATGCCAGGCACTGTTTATATATATATATGTGTATATATATATATATATGTGTGTATATATACATATATATATATATATATGTATCCATATATTTTCTCTATTTAATCCTTTTTGGTGAGTGTCTTTGTTAGTCCCAATTTTTAGATGAGGACACGTCTACTAATATCAGAGGTACCCCCTGGCAAAGCCAGAGTTCAAGTGCAGGCGATCTGGCTTCAGAGTCCAAGCTCTTCGTCGCTAGCTCCACCACCTCTCACATACTAATCAGACACTCTTATTCCAGGGATGTACAGAGGTCTTTGGTGACTAAGACATACATATGTGACACATGTATCCACATTAGTTGCACAGTACTCATAGACTGAGACCTCCCAGGAGACTCACTTTTCACCTCACTTGCCCGGTAAACCTGGGCGAGTGTGACTCTCAGTAAAGAGCTCAGCTTCTGTGTCTGCCGGATCAGCCCTGCACTCATTCGTTCAGATACCGTCACAAAACAGGCAGAGCTCCGGTGCCAGCCTCTCCCATGCTCACACTGTGATC
Source organism: Grampus griseus (assembly GCF_964374135.1). Lineage (NCBI taxonomy): Eukaryota > Metazoa > Chordata > Mammalia > Artiodactyla > Delphinidae > Grampus > Grampus griseus. The sequence continues at coordinate 104,233,914 of NC_139017.1, forward strand.
TGTACCTGTGGTTGCCTTCCCCTGAACCAAGCATCAAAAGCTGTGTGTCTGGCTTTTCTTTAACCCGTGGCTCCATGATAAGGAACCCTTTCCGGTGCAGCAGGAGTGACAGAAGATCATTTCCTTTGTTTGCCTAGAGGTTTACCCCTCTTCTATAAAATCCTCTTCCTCTATTCCCATTGCCCCTTGGTCCTTTAAATCCCTCTAGGGCACACACCTCTGTTATGATCATGTGAGGTGAGGTCCATGATTTCCAGCAAGAAGCAGCAGGAGAGCCCTTAAAATGTAGGGAATCTGTGAGCTTGTCTCAGATGACATGAAAAGAAGGAGTAGCTGGGGAGAATTGGCTAATAGGTATGTGGAGGTGAGTGTGAAAATAATCAACCAGAGGTATGATTTGGGGAGGAAAGTGTACGATATACACATGGTAGGTGATAGAAGTAACTGAAGGGGAATAAAGCAGGGAGTTCCCAGACACTACTGGAAAATGGTTTGGGCTTGGGTAGGGGCCTGGAGTCCAAGGAGACCAACAATCTCTTTACCCTCCCCCTCTCCTTTCTCTTCTGTCCCATCCACCTCTAAACCTCTTCTATTTTGGTGATCAGAGTATGGATTTAGGGCCAGATACTCAATACCAAGAAGCAGATTGACTCCTTCCCTCATGTTCTTTCAGCACTCAGAACCCATCTTACCATGAAGTTTGAGTGTTAAAGTATAGTCACTTCTTAGGAGAAATCTATCTGGAAACAGAAATATAGTTGTCCACTAAGCTGAAATTGGACGTCAAGCTGTTCCCTAATTCGAACCTACTCATTTAAATTACAATGCGCTACATTTCCAAGACACTGCTCAGTCTGCAGTCAATGAGAACTACGTCTTACCATGCAAACTCCTCTGATGGTGGAGTTGAAGACGCTGAGTGTCAGAGACATTAAGTTTCGTCCCCACACTGCCTAGCTGCCTTCCGATGGAGAATGATGCTGTGAATCCCAAATAATGTCTGAAATGTTTACCCACTTCTTCCATTCGTGGTCACGATTGATTTCAAACTAAGTGCTGGTGTCTGTCTCATTACATTGTCCTCAGAGTACTGTCAAGTTTGTTTTCAGAAGAAACTTTTCAAAGTATGTAATAGGCCTCAATAACAAAAAAAGAATGTTGATAGCCAGAAAGAGAAGGAAGGTGCATTACTATTGCATTGGCATCCTTCTTTAGAGATCAGGAGAAATATGACAAGCTGGACTCCTATTACTGTTACAGCATATTGCATTCAGCTAGGATGGAGCAGAACTGTGAAAGTGTATCCTGAGGTATTTTCACTTCATGCATTTGGCATTGTTATTAGTTATTACATTTAAGATATATTGGTCTGTTTACTCCCCATGTTTCCTCACAGAGAAAATGTTAACTGTGGAAAAAGAACATTTGATGTTACAAATTATCTAGCTTGCTTGTCTCATCTCCCTTTTAGTATGCAATTATTTGTTTAGCTTCCCTTAGCAAATGAAATTTCAAGGGCATTTCAAGGAATATAAATAATATAAAAAGGAAGTAGAGCCCCAAAGAATTGTTTTTTCCTCTTCTCCCATTTTATTTTTGTTGTTGTATTCAGGAAGAGTCTTGAATCATGCATATGTATGAATCAACAAAATCAAGTTAGCTAAGAAATTGAAAATTGCACTCCACTAGAACATTTGTCTTGCTCTAGAGATCTTTGTTACGAATTTGAAGGACTAATAAAAAATCACCAGCATGACCAGAACAGATGCTTTTTATGGACTTGAGTTGTTAATAGTCTTTTTAGCTTCTCCTAAAGACTTCAGCAGTTTCTTCACTTGTCCTCAACACCTGAAACTCTGTTTACATTGTCCAAAATGGACACTAACAAGGTATATTTAAAATGTCATAAATTGAAGTGGGGCTACTGGAGATTTTGACAAAGCAGAATAAAATTTAAAAGCAGCAAAGAGAGATAGATGCTAAATAGATAAATAGATCAATGAATAAATATAAGATATAGGTATATAAGTAAAGATAGATTTTAGATAGATCAATACTTGAATGAAATGGACATAACAAAAAATAATTAGCTAATCATCATTTTCTTCTTAAAACAAGAGGTAACTCCTTTCTCCAGCAGAAATTACTAGGATCACAGGAAGCACAGAATAGAAAACTCAAAATGCTGCTCCTATGTTTACCTTGATGGTGTACCTGGAAGTGCTTTCACTGAGAATTAATATGCAATGTTTTTTCTTTCTAAGCCCTTACAAGCCACTCCCAGTGGAGGCCAAAATTGATCAATTTTGCAGAGACCAAAATAGGTAAGAAACAGCAGCTAATAAGCTTCCTGGTGTCACTGGGACGACTGTTTGTTGCCATCTTCTTAAACTGCATGAGTAGGTGCAAATGGGGCACCTGCCCCCAGCCTTGCCCTCTCCCTGCCCATCTCAGTTGGAACACACCCCTGCTGGGCATGCCCAGTCCCATTCAGCTTAAGGCCATCTTGCCATCTGCTTCCTCAGTTTCTGGTGTTACCCACAATTTATTTTCCTCTCATTAATGAGTGATGATACAGGATAAGAGGCAGAATCAAGCCTACTAGTGTAGGACAGTGCTGTGCACTTTCTTCTTCCCCCATTAATCACAAAGAGATACGCTGGTTCCAAAGCCCGCTCCCCGATTGTGAATTATGTAAACTTGAAAAAGCTTGTTGAGCTCTGAGCCTCAGTTTACTCCTCTGTAAGATCAAGGTGTATATTATCTCTCTCTCCAGATTGTTGTGAAGTAGAAATGAATAAGTCACATGAAAATACCTAAAATAGTCTGTGACACATAGTACACAGTCAATAAATGGTTATTACTACCATTCATTTATTCATTAATTCCACAAACATATTTTTTAGCTTTCCCCATGTATATGTTATTGATATGTGAAGTTATGAGGATACAGAAAAATAAGAAAAGATGCTGACCTTTCAAAAAGCTCCTATTCTAGCAAAAGAAACAGACACGTAGTTAAATACCTACTGTCCGTAATACATAATCAAAATGTGTCCAAAAAGGCATATGTGTAATTAGAGTTTGAAAATAAGAAGAGAGTAAAAGAAGGTAGAAAAACTACTTCAAAAAATAATGAATGCATCTTTTTAATTTTAATGAAAATCATCAACCCACAGATGCAAGGAAAACCTCAACCAATCCCACGCAGGAAAATACAAAGAAAATTTTGCCAAGACATATATAGTTAAATTGCAGGAAAAACAAAGATAAAAAGAAAATCCTATAAGCATTCAAAGAAAAAAAGACACATTACAGGGGAACAACATTAAGACTGATTTCTGACTTCTGATTAGAAATAATCCAAGCCAGGAGACAGTGACTTACATCATTAAACTGCTGAGAGAACATTAAAAACTTTTTAACTTAGAATTCTATATCCAGTGAAAATGTTTCAAAACTGAAGATGAAATAAAGATATGTTCAGATAAACAAAAGTGGAGACAAGTCACAGCCAGCAAATCCACACTGCAAGAGATGTTAAAGAAAGTTCTTCAGGCTAAAGGAAACAATACCAGAAGGAGAGACATATCTACAGGAGTAAATGAAGAGCATAAGAAATGGTAAATTTGTGGGGAAATATGATAGACTATTGTTTTTCTTTAATTTCTTTAAAATTGATAAATAATGAAGTACTGTGGGGTTAGTAATGTATTAATAATACATGTCATATATTTAACAATAGTTGTGCAAAAGAAAGGGAGGGAGATAAATGGACATATACTGTTATAAGTCTCTTACATTAAACATGATGTAATATAATATCAATTTAAGATAGACTATGAGAGGTTAAGGACACATATGTAATGCCTACAGCAACTACTAAAAAAATAAATAAAGTAGGATAGCTAAAAGTTAATAGAGGAGACAAAAATGGAGACATAAAAATATTCACTAATTCGGGGCTTCCCTGGTGGCGCAGTGGCTGAGAGTCCACCTGCCAATGCAGGGGACACAAGTTCGTGCCCCGATCCGGGAAGATCCCACATGCTGCAGAGCGGCTGGGCTCGTGAGCCGTGGCCGCTGGGCCTGCGCGTCCAGAGCCTGTGCTCCGCAACGGGAGAGGCCACAGCAGTGAGAGGCCTGCGTACCGAAAAAATAAATAAATATATAAAAGAGACATCTAATGGAAAACTTAATGATTAAAAAAAAAATTCACTAATTCAAAAGAAGCTAAAAACACAGGAACAAAGAATAGAAGAAACAGAAAATAAATAGCAAAATGGCAGATTGAACTCATCAATATGAATAATTGCATTAAATGTAAATGGATACACAAAACAATTGAAAATCAGAGATTGTCACACTGGGTAAAAGGGGGAAAAGATACAACTACAAGAAACAGTTGAAATGGAAAGATATGGAGGGTTAAAGGTAAAAGGATAGAAGAAGATATCCCATGCAAATGTAAACATCAAAAGTTGGTGTGGCTACATTAATATCAGACAAAATGGAGTTCAAAGCAAGAGATATTACTGGAAATAAAGGAAAATATTTGATAATGATAAATGGGTCAATGCATTAAAAGACATAACAATATTCAATGAGTGTGTATCTAGCAACAGAGCTTCAAAAGACACGGAACAAAATCTGGCTGAACTAAAAGGGGAAATAGATAAATACATGCTTATATTTGGAGATTTCAGCACTCCTCTCTCAGTAACTGATAGAACAAGTAGACAGAAAAGCAGTACGGATATGGAAAAGTCAAATAACACTATCAGTCAACTTGGCCTATGTGACATTAATATTTCATCTACCCAGAGCAGAATACACATTCTTTTCAAGTACACATGGAACATTCACCAAAATGAGCCATATAAACCAAATCGTCTCTCTACTTTTGTTTCAAACCAATAAAATTACACAGTGTGCTTTCTGATCATAGTGAAATATAAAGCAGAGAAACAGCACCAGAATTTTTTGTTTGAAAAGATTAAGAAAATCGATAAGCCCCTAGGAAGACAACTTTTAAAAGAAAAAGGAAAGAAAAGAGCTATCAGGATACAAAAGGCATAGAGGAAGCATACATGCATATTACTAAGTGAAAGAAACCAATCTGAAAAGGCTACATACTATATGATTCCAACTATATGACATTCTGGAAAAGGCAAAATGATAGAGACAATAGAAAGGTCAGTGGTTGCCAGGGGTTTAGAGAGAGGTAAGGAGGGAGGGAGGAATAGGTGGTGCACAGCGGAATTTTAGGGCAGTGAAACTACTTTGCATGATACTGGGAGGGTGGATACCTATCATCATACATTTCTCAAAACCCATTATACAAATGTCCAATACAGACAGTGAACCCTAATCTAAACTATGGACTTTAGTCAACAATAATGTATCCAAATTGGCTCATCATTGTAACAAATGAATGATACTAACGCAAAATGTTAATAATAGGGGGAAATTGGGGAGAGGGGTCTATGGGAACTCTGTATTTACCACTTAATTTTTTAGTAAACCTAAAATTGCTCAAAAAAATAAACTCTATTTTTCTTTAAAAAAGGAAAGATAAAACACAAACAACATCATGAATAAAGGAGACAAGTTTTACACATATTTAGAAGATGATAAGGGAATATTATGAAAACTTTATGCCACTAAATTTGACAGCACATATAAAGTGGACAAATTCCTTGAAAGATATAACTTACTGAAGCTGAAACAAGAAGAAATGGAAAATATAAATAGCCCTATATCTGTTTAAAAACTGGGATCCATAATTTAAAACAGTCCCAGATGGCTCTACTTGTGTATTCTATCAAAAATCTAAAAAAGAAACATTATCAGTCTTACAGAAAATCCTTAAGAAAATAGGGAATGAAAGAATACTTCTCACTTTTATAGGTTCAGCATAACTCTGACCTTATTAGCTGACAAAGACATTACAAGAAAGAGAAATTACAGACCAATAATTCTAAAAAAAATTTATAAATTAAATCCAGTAATATTTGAAAACAGTAATACTACATAATCAAGTGAGGTTTGTCCCAGGAATTTAAAGTTGGTTTAGCATTCAAAACTAAGCAGATTTATCACATTAAGAGAATAAAGAGAAAAAACAAATTTTCATCTCAATAGATACAAAAAAAATTAACCATGTAATTCAACATCAGCCAACATAATTCAACTCAGCAATATAGTATTAGAAAGATGATTCCTCAATCTGATGGAAGGCATCTATGAAAAACATATAGTTATTTAGTGGTGAAAAACTGAATACCTTCCCCCTAAGATCATCAACAAGACAAGAATGTTCTCACTACTGCTATTCCACATTGTATAGTAAGTCCTAACAAGTGCAGCAAGGCAAGAAAGAGAAATAAAAGCATATGGATTATACAGAGACATAAGACAGTATTTATTCACAAACAATATGATTATATATGTAGAAAATCCTAAGGACTACCCATACCAAATATAGCTACAAGAATCAGTGAGTTTAGCAAGTATCAGCTTACAAGGCCAGCATGGAAATTTTAATTTAAAATTTATTGAATTTTAATATACTAGGAATTAAGAATGGAATTTGAAAAAAATATGCTATTAATAGTAGCACCCAAAACATTAAATATAAATATTTACCTATAAATTACCAAACCATGTGCAAGACCTATACACTGAAAATTACAAAACATCAGGAGAAATTAAAGATAACCTAAATTAATGGAAAGATATAACATGGTCAAGGATCAAAAGTTTTATTTAATATTTTTAAGATGTTATTATGGGTTGAATTGTGTCTCCCCAAAACTCATAAATTAAAATACATGTCTACAAAGAGATTTGTAGAATAATGTACATAACCTCTTTATTCATAATAGTCCTAAACTGGAAACAACCCAATTGTCTATCATGAGATGAATAGGTAATCACATTGTAGCATGTTTATATAATTGATACTACTGTGCACTAAAAACAAACTCCTAATGCACTTAAAATTTGTGCACTTAACTGTATGCAAATTGTATCTCAATAAAATTAAAATTTATATTCCATCAGAAGTTGAGAATTATTAGGAAGAAAAGTAAAACAGGGAGAGGAAATGGGGAATGCAGGGGACAGTGGGTTTCTGTTTTACATAGGATGATCCAGGAAGTCCTCTTCTGGGTGGCATTTGAGAAAGACACTTGAAGGAAGTGATTAACAGAGGAGAGGGTTTTCCAGGCAGAGGGATCAGAAAGTTCAAATGTCTTGAAGAAAGAGCATGCTTATCTTTCTTAAGGAGCAGCAAGGAGGTCAATGTAGCTTGAGTGACATGTTCCAGGGAGAGTGTTGGGAGATGAGGTCCAAGAGGACAGGGGTTTCAGATCTTGTAAGTCATTGTAAAGACCCGAGGTTTAGCTCTGGGGCAAGATGAAAAACCATAGGAAGGCTTTGAGCAGATGAATGGCAAGATCCTTTAAAACGTTTGTGTGATGAGAATAAACTCAGTGGTGGAGGATGGAGGGTGAGACAAGCAAGAACAAATGCAGAGAGGTGAGTTAGCAGACTATTTGAGCGTCTTGGACAAGAGTACTGGCAATGATGAAAAGTGGTCATGCTCTGGATATATTTTGAAAGTAGAGCCAACAGGATTTGCTGGCAGATTAGATGTGGGATCTGAGAGAAAGAAAGAAGTCAAGAATGATTTTGAGGTTTTTAGCCTGAGCTCTGTTAGGATTTGAACACAGGCAGTGTTGCTCAGAGCTGGCAAGTGCTTATAGCTGCCTTTCTCTCTCAGAGCTCTGTTGATAGTCATTGCTGATGCCTGTCCAATTCAGCTCAGCATGCGGACAGGCCCTGCCTCTTCAGGAATCATCCAGGCTCACCTGCCACCTTCCCTCCAAAACCTGCCTTTCCCACCTTGTCACTTCTGGTCAAATCCAGTTTCTGCCTTTAGGCCAAGTTCCTTTGGACTCGGCATTAATTTAGACCCTCTGGTCCTCAGCTCCACCTTTGTCCATATCCTCCACACCCCCTGCCCAACTCCATGCCCTGAAGTCTTAGGTTAGTGGTAATTCACACTTTTGCAACAGATTCCAGGTCTGGCAAGAGGTATGACAGCTTATACTGCCAGGAGAGAAGTTCAGAAAATCATAAGGTTTCAAGGCAGGACCTCTGGGTAAAACCATGCTCTGCACAAGGTACCCAGCCAAAGGGTCAACTGGGGTCTGAAATCCAGCACATGCTTTTGCCTCTAAGCCCTGAGCCCAGTTGCTAACCTGCAGCCTAGAGGAAGCAGTATCTTTTCCTAATTTGTCCACTCAAAGGAGATGCCTTTTGTATAAGGCACTTTTTCCTAATTTGTCCAAAGGCAACGTATGTACAAAAGAAGTCCCTGTTTCATGGCCAGACAAGCATGATTCTGATTCACAAAGGTTAGACTTTTTTCTCTAGAAACAACAATGAGAACCTTAATAGAGCACCTTAAACTGCTGTCTCTCTTGCTTAAAGTTTTTGAAAAATCTAAGCTGAAAGAGGACACCAAGCTTCATCAATATCAACATATCAGAAGGCAGTTTTCCCAGGCAGCATCCCTTGCCGTGTCCCACCCCGGCACGTTGTTGCTTCTGCTCCACTCCAGAAATGCTAACAGCTTTTGCTTCTTTCTACTGAACATTGTTCCTTTTTCTCTGATGTTGTCTCAACTGAACCTGAGAAGCTGGCATAATTGCGTGACTCATATCTAGTGAAAGTTGAACTTTGAACAGTAACTGGAGAACTGAGCAGATAAAGGCATCTGACAAGAGCCTGTACTTGACAACACCAGCATCCCTTCTCTTTTGAATAATAACATAAGTGAGTCAACGCCCTCTATTTTCCTGCCGGTGCAATGCTGAATTCAAGTGTCTGTATGACCTGTTTATCGAGTTAAGAACTCAATTAATTTGGGTCCAGACTCATTAATTGTTCTTAATTCATATTTGACCATTGTATTTGGTCCCTGAACATTGGCCCCACTTTTGCACTCTCTCTCAGTAGAAACACACCATGCTCTGCCATACAGCCACTCACTGCTGATTCTGGCTGGGACTCTTTCCCATCACTGCAGCTGCTGAATTTCCTTGGACATGTCTCAGTGACAGGTTCAGAGAGTCTTCTTTAAAGGTAGAGTTTTAAAAATTATAAATCCTGATAAGCTCTTTCCATGTTATTATAATTCATGAAGGAAGGCCTGTGCTACTGTAAAGAGCACTAAGCTAAATGCAATGCATACACCATGTACTTAGTGAACATTTGTTAAAGGAGGGATAGTGCTAGACCTCCCCATAACTAGCTTGTGCTCCGTGTCAGATCACGTCATCTGGTAGGGCCTTGGTCTCCTAGTTTAATGTCAAGAGACTCTAAAAGAGCAGTTCTAAGATCCAGAATGGGGCTTGTGAAATTCCCACCTCTCCTATCATGGTTTTCCAAAGTGTTCCTCAGGCAAATTAAAGACAAAGGCTGAAGGACAAGCTCCTGGAACTCAAATGGCCTTTGGAAGTTCCTTTTGGGTCAGTCCTTATGTGGACAACTTTGGAGACTAGCCATGTGGTCCTAGGAGATTTTCTCAAATAGCTCGAGCAATCTGGGATTCAATAAATCCAGCCATTATTTTGCAACATATCCCACTCCTATTTTATTATTTACATTTTTTTCTCTCAACTTCATACGATTTTTAAAAGAAAATTCACCTTTAGGGTCTGGTTCATTTTGCAGGAACTCAGTTACTTCATCTCAGTGACTCATCAGGGTATAGTAAAAACACTGCTTGGGAAAAATCTTTAATCCAATTAGTCTTTTTCTACCCTTTGAGTAAAATCACTGATTTTATCATGACTAGGATATTCATACATTCAAAGACAAAAAAAAATGTCCAAGTAAATGCACTTTGAACAAAATCTTTGTAAGCTTTACACTTAACAAATATTCTCTCACTCAATCTTTTAGGTTTCAATCTCTTCCATAGCCATTTTTATGGATAGTTTAGTTAAAATTGAAGAGGCAATTCTAGAGTTTGTCATAGATACGTCACTAACCTGGGATTCACAAGAATCGATCTCTACTTCACCTCTAACTAGCACTGTTCAGCTATGAGAAATTACTCAAACGTATCATGGAATTTGAAATTGGGGAGGAAATACAAAGGCTAACCCTGCAATGAGGAATTACTTAGAAGAGAGCCTCTCCTCTAAAGCCTATGTAATTACTTCCTGTGATTAAAAACAAACAAGACGTTGCTATTTCCTGCCTCTTTCCATTGCTGGAAAGATGTGGTAAAATGATTTCTCTAATGACCACTTCTCTCCTTTGGTACTAGATTTGCTTATTTTAAGCATTAACTGTATGTAAGATGATTTCATTTAAACCTCACAATAGGCATTCGTTTGGACCAAAATGGAGTACTAGAGACTTCTGCATTAAAAACCTAGAAAAACGAACAAAATGTATGAAACAAAGTTTTTTGACATTGGAAAATAGGCATCATAGGACTATGATCTTCAAGAAAAGGGAAATAAACAAAGTAAGCCTTACAATTCTACAGCTTACTACCTGAGGCAGTTACTAAGCTGCAGGACAGGGAAAGGTATCTAAACAGAGCCCAAAGGTCTCACTCTGGTGAAGAGACAGATATGGAAGTTCCAGAAGGTAAAGCAGCTATAACCTGTGGGATAGAATGTCAGAGAAGGATAAGCTGTGCAGACAGAGAGAAAGAGAAAGAGAGCACACTCTGTAGCTCTGCAGAGTGATCTCCCTAAGTCTTTGGGTGAGGTTTAATCTGCACAGGCATGACAGTAAATTCCCCAAAGCCCAGGGAAAATTTCTGGAAAGTGAAAGATCAAACAATTCCTAAAGCTCGTTTCATGTTCCCGCCAAACACAGTGGACAAACCTCATATTACACAGGGCATCAGGCAGAATCATCATAAGGACATGACTTTAGAAGCCATATTAAATTACCCATAAAATAAAGGCTGCTCTAGACTTGCCCTAACAAGCTTAAAGCAAGCCCCAAAAGAATCCTACTGATTCCAAGTAACTTAATCGTGTACCAGAACACGTCCAACACTATTTAAAAACTAAAACCAAAGTCAACACCCAACAACATAAACTGCACAATTCCTGGCATCTAACCAAAATTCACCAGACATGCAAATAAGCAGGAAAATATTACATCCAATCAGAAGGAAAAAAATCATTTACTAGATTTAGACCCAGCAATGATAGATGATAAATTTAGCAGATAGGAACACTGACACATGTATTATAAATATGCTCCATTGGTTCAAGAATATAGAGGGAAACATGGGTAGGGTGAAGACACATTTGGAAGATATTTTTTTTAAGGACCAGATTGGAACTTTTAGCAATAAAAACTAAAATTTCTCAAATGAAAATACACTGGGTGAGATTAATAGCAGACAGATTAGACTCTGTGAAAGAAAAAAAAAAATCAGTGAACGTGAAGACATTGCAATAGAAACAATCCAAATGAAACACAGACAGAAAAAAAGACTTTAAAAATTAACAGAGCACCAGTGACTTGTGGAACAATACCAGGGGTCTAACAGACCTGTTGGTGGACTCTCAGAGACTGTGGGTGGACAAAAAAATTATTTGAAGCTATAAGTGCCAAAATTTTTCCAAATTAACTATAAACCCACAAATCCAAGAAGTTCAATCACCTTCAAAATGAATAACCACAAAGAAGAACATACTAACATACAACATAATCATATTGCCTAAAACCAGTGATAAAGAAAAAAAATCTTACAAATATTCAGATGAAAAATATTGGTACATCCCAAGCATAGGAAGAAAGATAAGAACATATTAGAGTTTTTGTCTATAACTGTTCAAGGCAGAAGACAATGGATTAATGTCTTTAAAATACTGAAAGAAAAAAAAACTGTCAACATGGAATTCTATACCCAGTGGAAATTACTTTTAAAAAGAAAGGCAAAATAAAAACTTTTTTAGACAAACAAAATCTGGGAAAATTCATTGTCAGCAGGACAGCACTGTAAGAAACATTAAAGTAAATTCTTCAGGCAGAAGATAAATGATACTTAATGGGAATTTGGACATATGCAAAGGAAAGAAAAGAACTAGAAAGGGTAAATATATAGGTGTCTTAGTCTGTTTGGGCTGTTATAACAAAATATCATAAACTGGGTGGTTTATAAGCAACAAACATTTATTTCTCACAGCTCTGGAGTCTGAGAAGTTCAAGAACAAGGCACCAGCAGATTTGGTATCTAGCAAGAACCTACTTCCTGGTTCATAGATGGTGTTTTTCACTGTGTCTTCACATGGCAGAATGAGTAAGGGAGCTCTGTGGGGTCTCTTTTATAAGGGCATTATTCCTATCATAAGGGCCCAGTCCACATGACTTAATCATATCCTAAAGGCCCTGTCTCCTAATACCATCACCTTCAGGGTTAAGGAATGAATTTTTGAGGGACACAAACATTCAGATCATAGCAGTAGGTAAATATAAAAGACATTTCTCTCACATTTACAGCCTTAAAAGAAAAATAGCTGTTTAAAGCAAGAATAATAGTAATATATTTTGGGATCTATAACATTTGAAAATTTAAGATGTTTAACCATTGCACAAAGGATGAGGAAATAGAAATAGAACTACACTGTCATAAGTTTCTTACTATATATGTGAAATGTCATGACACTGTTTAAAGCACATTATAAGTTAAAAATGTATGATGTAAATCTGAGAACAATCACTAAAAATAAATAAATAAGTAGTTCCTAAGCCAATAATGGAGATAAAATGGAATTTTGAAGAAATACATAATCCCAAAAAAAGACAGGAAAATACGAAAAAGGGAACAAAGAAAAGATAAGTAATTTAAAAAACAAATAGCAGGGTTTCCCTGGTGGCGCAGTGATTGGGAGTCTGCCTGCTGATGCAGAGGACACAGGTTTGTGCCCTGGTCCAGGAAGATCCCACATGCCGCGGAGTTGCTGGGCCCGTGAGCCATGGCTGCTGAGCCTATGCGTCCGGAGCCTGTGCTCCGCAACGGGAGAGGCCACAACAGTGAGAAGCCCACATACCACAAAAAACCAAACAAACAAACAAAAAAAAACAAATAGCAAGTTGCTAAGCTTAAATCTGGCAATATCAATAATTAAATGGAACTGGTCTAATACTCCAATTAAAGGCAGAGACTGTCAGATGGGTTAAAAAGTAAGACCCAAATATATGCTGTCAATAAGAAAACTTCTTTCAGAACAAAGCTGGAGGCATCACACTCCCTGATTTGGAACTATACTACAAACCTGTGATAATCAAAACAGTATGGTATCGGCACAAAAACAGACACATAGATCAATGGAACAGAATTGAGAGCCCCAAAGTAAACTCACACATATATAGACAATTAATTTATGACAAAAGGGCCAAGAACAGGCCCCCTGCCCCATTTTAAGCAGGAACTGGTGCCTGGTTTGAGGCCAGCTTCCTGTGCGGAAGGCCCAGGCATCCCCCTTCTCTACCCCAAGGAAGCTCTAGCATGGGATGGGGGCTGCAGGGGAGAGGCACACAGCTGAGACCCAACATCATCCAAGACCCTTCAGAGCAGGAGAATGAGCCACTCCACGTGTGCTCCCTCTGCCCACCCCACTTCCTGTGCAGCTGGCAGTGTAGGGAAGGGGCACCCCAGGCATGACGAGGATAGCATTGGAAGGCCCAGGGACCCAGTAAAGTGCACTTGACATTCAAAAAAAAAAAAAAAAAAGAGCCAAGAACATACAATAGGGAAAGAGCAGTCTCTTCAAGAAATGGTGTACAACCACACGCAAAAGAATGAACTAGACCACTATCTTACACCATACACAAAAATTAATTCCAAATAGATTGAAGACTTGAATATAAGACCTGAAGCCACAAAACTAGAAGGAAACATAGGTAGTATGCTCTTTGACATTGGTTTTAGCAATATCTTTCTAGATATGTTTCCTAAGGCAAGGGAAACAACAGCAAAACTAAACAAATGGGACTACATCAAACTAAAAAGCTTCTGCACAGTGAAGGACACCATCATCAAAATGAAAAAACAACCTACTGAATGGGAGAAGATATTTGCAAGTCATATATATATATATATATATATATATATATATATATATATATATATGATGAGTTAATATCCAAAATATATAAAGAACTCATACAACTCAACAACAAGAAAAACCAAACAAACTAATAAAAATTGGGCAGAAGATCTGAACAGTCATTTCTCCAAAGAATATGTACAGATGGCCAACAGGCACATGAAAAGATTTTCGACATCACTGATTATCAGGGAAATGCAAATCAAAACCACAATGAGATGTCACCTCACAACTGTTAGAATCGCTTTTACCGAAAAGACAAGGAATAACAAATGTTGGAGAAGATGTGAAGAAAAGGGAACTCTCCCACACTTTAAGTGGAAATGTACATTGGTGCAGCCACTATGGAAAACAGTATGGAGATTCCTCAAAAATTAAGAATAGAACTACCATATGACCCGGTTACCCCACTTCTGGGTATTTATCTGAAGAACATGAAAACACTAATTCAAAAAGATACATGCACCCCTATATTCATTGCAGCCTTATTTACAATAGCCAAGATATGGAAACAATCTAAGTGTTCCTTAACAGATGAAGGAATAAAGAAGATGTCATCAAGAGGACAAAACAATCCAAAAGTGTAGGCACTTAATAACAGAGCTTCAAGATACATGAAGCAAAAGTGAGAGAACTGACAGGAGAAATAGACAAATCCATAATTACAGTTGGAGAATTTGACACTCCTTTGTCAGTAATTGACAGAAGTAAACAAAATCATTAAGGATATGGAAAATTTTTCATCACTAAACAAGAGGCAGTCTTTACTTTCCTTGATTGTATTTAGACTGATACCTCTCCTTCTCACTACATATGACATCATGTCGACTTCTTTCCCAACCAATCATGATTCAGCACACAGTAAATTGTAGCAAAAGACTGTAGCCCAACTAATACCATGATGCATTAAGAAGCTTCCAAACATGTTGGTGTAGAAACACAAAGATAGCAAGGTATTTGAGGAGAAGGGGCTATTTTTCTGCTCACTAGATCAGAGACTCAGACAAACAGAAAGCCTCAACATGGTTGCCTCCATTCTTCCTTATTTCTAGTGATTCACAGACTCTTTCCTCGCCCTTCACAATATATATGTCCAAATGTCCACTGACTGAGCCAGCCACCCCTAAGCAAACATTTATCTCCACACACATATGTATGCATATTGGCTGATAGTGTCAGACATTCTAAGAAGCATCCTTTACTGCCTGAGAAGCTTTGGTTAACAGAGAGCCACATTCCAGCATATACGCTTTCCTTTTTCTTCCTACAACAGTCCGGATTCTTTTCACACATTATGATGAATACACCAACAGTAAGTAGTAGCTTCTCTTCCATAGCAAGATAATTAACACCACTCTTGATGTAAATTAGTAAACTGACCGACGGGTTCTCCAGAGAAAAGAATGGCACTCTGTCTCTTGTTCTCGCTCTCACTCTAATTCTTCCTGTACCGTCAGATAAAATCCTGATTTTACCTAAGTGATTATCTCGCAGCTTTGAATTGCTTTGCATAACATGTATCTATTCATTAATCATTCAATCATGGAACCATGAAGGCAAGATTGTCAGCGAATCTCCTGCCAGAGGGACTGGCTTTGATGGGTCGCAGCTCAGGTGCCTTCCTGCAGCTGACAGGCAAATCTCTAAAACTATCTCAGGACAGCTATCACAGGCACTGCTTATCCTCCAGTGCCTCCGTTCCCCTCCTAGGCTACCCAGAACAATCTCACACAGGCAGAAATTGAAGAAAAAGAAGGGAAGTGGGGGTAGATAGTAGAAAATGTAAAGTTTTTGTATTTTTTAAAGTCTCTGGTATTGTGTAAGATTATGGGTATATAGCACGAAGTGGGGGTAGATAGTAGAAAATGTAAAGTTTTTGTATTTTTTAAAGTCTCTGGTATTATGTAAGATTATGTGTATATAGCACAACTGAGCATCAAGAGAAAGTTTCTGGAGAAAAAAAGTACTTGTTTCCAAAGAAGTTTATTTTCATACTCCCTTTGTCTTCCATATCTATAAATGAAATATTCCCTTCTTATTCCTCAGTCTCTAAATATTATTTTGTATTTCCGCATCCAAAATACATCCTCCTAGTAAAGTAAGATACAAACAAATGTGCTTTGCTAACTACCAGGAAATCCCTCACTTATCTACTAGCTTAACAGTTCTTCGTTATCACTAGGTTTTGTGTATTTTTATGTAACTAGTTTATAAATTAGTTATCAAAATTTACCCAAGGCCATGAATTTCTGAAATTAAATAATTTTTAAATCATAATTTTAGAGACTCAAGATTGGGCTCAAAGAGCCACAAAAAATGTTAAAGGAAAAAGCTATAATCCTCACAACAATGAACACATATCCAACCAAAACACTGGCCTTGAACTTGACAAGGTATTTGGGATCACATAGCTTTGGATCCGATAACAACTATGAAACCCAGTATGCCCTGAAAAAAATCAGAGGCAATTCGTACTAAAATAAAAAGCAGTAAGTTCCACCTTTCCTTTCTGATGTGTTCTAATTATTTCATGATGACAGGTTATCCCTATCCTTTGAATATTTCATAATTTATCAAGTGTTTTCAAGTACCTCATCTGAGTTCAGGCTAAAGGTTTGAGCTTCTGCACTATGTGGAACAGAATCCATTAGCAGAGTAGGAAAAGCTTGGGGGATTTGAACTCCTGGAAACACAACCACTGCGAATTATCATACAGTGGCAGGACTTCTTCGATGGACCATTAGTGTTATAATTCTGTGCCACATGTGCAGAGAGTACCAAGTGTAGTGGGTTGTAATTTGTCAACGAGGACAAACTAAACGTTCATATCTATTAATTATACTAATTATTAATAAGTTATTATAGCATTGTATTTCAATTAATATATTCAAGAGTTTTAGCATGTGAACTATGAAAACGGCAAACTATTAGGCAAAGTTTATGCACAGCTACTCAAATTGCCTCAAAAAGCCCTTTGCTCTTGAAATCATAAGGTAAACACCAATTTTGGCCAAGCAAAAAATTAAGGTGACAATTTTGCTACAGAAGCATTTGATATACCCATGTCTGTGGAATTAAAAGGTCATTCAGTGAATGGAGGGAAGTATACTTTTAGTGTGCCGATGATAGCTGTAACTTATGTCCAAGAACAAGAAACCATGGCTCTTAAATCATTTTTTTTGTTCTCTTTTTTTTTTTACTCTATTCACAATGACTTCTTGTTCTTTCAACAGAGTTCACATTTGTTATGTAGTTTAGAAAACTAAGGAATGAGTTGGGCGCATCCAGGTCTGTGGGATTTGATGCCACCGAGGCCCTGTGAGACCTGTTCTGTACCCTTCTGTAAGCTGGTACTATCCCCTTGCTGGAATTTGTTTTCCTATTAAAATAAAATGTGACAAAGAGTAGGGTATCTTTACCTGAGCATAAATGTAGGTTTTTATACTTAGATCAGCATAGGTGTGGTTATAAATGAGTGGGTGTGGGTAGGATTGCTACTGTTTTAGGGGGAGGGAAAGTATGTCAAAAAAGAGAGGATGGGTTCATGTAACAGAGAAGTGGGCAGCTGTTGTTAGAAAGAACATGAACTTTGTAGTCAAAAGACCCAAGTTCAAGTTCTAGTTCTAAGTCTCACTGACTGTGAAACTTCAGAAAAGTAATTTATGCTCTCCAAACTTTAGTTCCCTCATCTCTAAATTGAAATAATAAGGTTGTTAGAGGATTCAGTGTAACACTGCAGTAAGGTTCCTGACATCTAGGAAACATGTTACCTATAGTAGCTAATGGCCTCCAATGGCAAAATAGAGAATGCCAGAAACAAAACCCACCGAATCATCAAACCTATTAACAAAAGACCTATTTTGTTCATTCATTTAAAATAAAACAAAACAAAACAAAAAAAAAACCACGCACCTTCTCTGAGCCAGGCACCCTACAGAACTATGCAGTCCCTGACTTCCACTGGTTTAGTCTTGTAGGGCAGAGAGCTATCTTAACAAACTGAAGCCACGAAATGTATTATAGGTGTTTTAAAACAAGCAAATCTCTTCTATACACATCTTTTGTATCCTTCTTCTTTGAACACAGACCACCAAAGTGAGAAAACTTGAAATCCAGCCTCTGAATCCAGTTTCCTCAGCCCCAGTTTAGGCTCCCTGTCATCGTGTGTGTAAGTAATTGCATGTGGCTTAGTTAGGTGCCCTGGATTCTGGAAGTTACGGAAATTATGCATAGATCTGCCATTAACACTAATGGGGGGTTACATGCACAAATCCTCCACACACCGAGAAGAGAATAGACTCTTCTCATTCATACATAATAGATCTGTAGAAAAATTACCATGTATGCTTTTAGGAGCTGAACTCTGAAGATGCACCTTTTATGGGAAATATGCAAATAAGGGAGAGGATACACTGAAGGACAAGTGCTGTAATGTGCTCCTTTTCTGATGCCTGCGCACCTGGTCAATTTCGCTGCTGCATAAAGGAGGACCAGGCTTGACTCCGTGGAGATTCCCCAGCACATTCATCTCCCTGGGGTGTCACCAAATTCCACTTACTTTGCCAGGTCTGCTAGGAAAAGGGAAGCATAACTGATCAGTCAGATGCCTGCTTGGCTATTTGGACCTGGAGTCTGCTCTGTGTGATTTATGGGTGAGTAGGAGGGTGTAATAGCAGCTTTTATTGGGGAGTTCAATCCCACCTACCATGGAAGCCCCTAGTGTGGAGGGTGGTTTTGAGAGTTGTATCAGGGGCTTTTCTTGATTCCAATAAAAGCCACTAAACCTCCATACCTTATATATATAACTTCTTGAGTGTGCCCAGAAAAAAGCATATTGACATGCCGAATGCCTAAGAGTTAAGACTTCTAGTAATTATTACAGTGCCTCATTTCTTCAATCATGCACTCATTCATCGTGTTGGCACACTTCTTATTCCAGGCATGGCTTAAGGCCAGAAATACTCCAAGGAAAATGAGTGACATCTTCACTGTGAAGAGCATTCAGTCCACCAGAGAAGAGTAAGAAGCAAAAGGAAATTTTCAGATGGTGCGAAAAATATGATCTTGGAGGTGAGTATAGGTTATATGAGGGTAGAAAACTAGAGGCGTTAACCCAGGCTTTGAGGCTGTGTGTACTATCTTTCACTGAGCAAATCTCTTGAGATACGTTGAACAAGAAACAACAAAACCTAGAGTCAGCCATAAAGAAATAACTGTAGGTGTATAACATTCAAAGTGTGCCTAAATCAGGGAGGTTAACTCCTGAAGTCTGCTCTAGAAAAACTCTTTTGGGGAAGAGATGTTTTTACTGTAACATGTTACACCATACTTAGGACATACATTAATTGCAGGTTTACTTCCTTCTTTTGTAAATGTCCATAAGGCTTTGACTACTAACATGGTGGTCCTTCAGGATGTCCTATCAGTGGAGAGAATGAATTGAACCAATTGTATCTGACCCAAGATTTCATGGACTTTGTGTCCAAAGGGTGTATCATTCATTTTAACTCCAGGAGAATGTCTCTATCAAGCAGGGAATGACCAGAAGATTCCCAGCCAGGGGCCAGGCAACCACCTGAAACACAGGTCTTGCAAAGAATATGGTAGAATACATGTTTGAATGTAGTGCTTTATCTGACCCAGGACCACTGTGACCTGCAACAATACGCTATCCTACAGACCCCCCAAAAGCTTGCTTCGTAGCAAGCGTAGATTAAGAAGCACATAGGCAGACACAGGGGCAGTTCTTCCCCTTTGAAATGTAGGACTTATCACCACCAAGACATTACCAGAATTCCCAGTCCCAACTCAAACCTACAGCCCCTGCCATGCCACCCCATGCTCTAAAAAATGGGCAACAACCCCCAAATTCCACTGAAATGCCCATGATTTGGAAAGTAAAGCAGCACATGCAGACACATAGAGCCCACTCCACTCGTGGAGTCCAGGGACACCTAGTCTTAGCCTTAGTACCACCCTGTGAAATCACAGCCATGAGGCAGTTTGGGCCACCAGCTTTTGGTTCATTGTTCTTTTAAACATTTAGTGGTTCAAATCTTTTTCCGAACCATTATTTGCATTTTCCTGAAAATGGATGTGCAATCAGATGGATAGGAGAAAAAGAGACAAGTGGCAAACCTCAAAGCATCTATTGCAATTAGGATAAAATTAGAGATCTGATAACATGGAAAAACCCATCCTTTCATTAGTAAAAGCAAGAGGATTTAAGTGTCACTATAATAAGTTTGCTCCTATCAGGTATATAGCATGGAAATTGACATTTTTGTAAGGAAATCAAATCAGAGCCTAAAATTATATCTTTTATGTAGCTTAAAATCTCAATTAGAATGTTTTTGCTGCTATCAATTTTTATCCTGAATGACAGCATTTGGAAGGACAGAGTTAAAGAAGGAAAAAGAAAAAACCGAGAAAGATTAAACTGGCATTGCACATGCAAATGAATGCACTATGGTAGTGGGGGTTTTTTTCCACTGAATAAATTTACATTTACATCAGTTAGATCTGATATAATTCTGCAACCAATGAAACTTAAATATATACATATTTTGTCATGAAAGCCCTCATAGCCATACTTTTGATTAAGACCTATTGTAAAACTAAGAATAAATTTCAGTCAACTAACTTTAGATTTGACAACTTTTATTACTCGTTTTAACCAGAAGTACACTTTAACTGGTATTTTACCAGTACTCAGTAGAAGTCTCCTTTGTTTTTTCTGTTAATTCTTTAGATTTTATAACAATTCCCATAAACTAATGAAATTTTATAAACTCCCACCATAAAGAATGAATAATATAAGCTGCCTGCTCTTAACCAAGGACGTGCTTATACATACGTGATACATGGCTACTATTTACATTTTCCCACTGGACTGAAAATCAATCACAAAATTAAAGGAACATTGGAGGAGAAATAACTTCCTTTAGGTTAAACAGTCACCTACTCCCCTGTTTCCTGCTTTTGTTAACCACTGCAAAACTAGTAAATGTAATCCTAAGCATTTGACTCGGTCACCTAAAGAGGTGTCAGAGATTAGCAGGCAAGTAAGACATCACAGGAATAAGCAACAGCAGTGGTGCTAATGTTCTAAGTGACCTTCCAGTGTAATTACAATTTGTTTCATCACAGTTATTACACATGGCAAATTAGTGAAGCTGAGATTAGGGGGCTTTGCATGGCGGGACTGGGACAAGATTATAAAGGAGTAAACTGCCACTATGTTATCAAATTTAGGGAAAAGATATAATTCAAAAGACTAGTAATAATAATTATTTCTTGAGGTCTATGTGCCAGACTTCATCTGCTGAACTCTTAATTCACCCAATGGTCTTATAAAATAGGCATTTCAGTTCCCATTTTACAGATGAGAAAACTAAGGGACAGAGAGGAAAATTCCATGTCTAATTCCCATAGTTGGTAATTTGCAGAGGCAGGACAAACCCAGATTGGTCTTTCTCCAAAGTCTGAGCTCTTCCCACAACGCAGTCCCACCCACAGGAAATTAGAAAACAAATGGATATTAGCAAAAATCACAGGATTACCTTTTACCAGCTATACAGGGCAGAAAGAACAAAGATTGTTATGGAAAGAATTTCCAGCAAGCCCATTGAAATCATCTATAAAGATACTCAAATTACAACAATTACATGACTATAGACCTGATGATGTTTTGGTACGTATAAGGATCTTTCACCTTGGATAGCTAACATCTCATGATTCAATTACAAACTTATATAAAATAGCTAATGGTAGTCATACCTAATATTTGTATTGCACTTTACCATCTAAAAAATGCTTCCTTACACATTGTCTCATCTGACTCACAGAGCAGGGTGAGATCCAAATCATGGCATGGAACCACACAGGATATCCCAAGAGAACTTGCATCTCTAGTTCTTAAATTTTAATAAGTGTAAGAATCACCTTGCATTCATTAAAATACAGATTCCAAGGTCCCTGGCCCCAAAACTCTTAACCTGTGGTTTTGCAGCTGGTGGGCCTATGAATCTGTATTTGTATCAGGCATCTGGTGATTCCGTTACTTGGGGGTTGGAGGGGATCCTACTATCATAATTGAAAAAACACTGGTGTTTATCAGAAGAGTAATGACATAACGTGACCTGGTATCCTGTACCATGTGTGGGAGGTGAGGGAGAATGGGGGGGTGGGTAGCGTCTTTTCCTACCACCCTAAGGAGAGGACCACTTTCCATAACGTGGAGCTATTTTCACAATGGTTGACCTCAAGCAGTAAATGACGGTCATGGTTGCCTGAGTCCCCAAATTCCATACACCATCTTTGACTCTTCAGGCATTTTATTTGCAGTACCCACTCAATCCCTTTCCCTTCTTATTTTTCCAATCCTCTTTCCACTCTCCAGGCTTTCTAAACCCTCAGTGGGACCCCACACTTAAAATAGGCTTTGCCAATAATAAATATATTTTAAACACCGAGCACCATGTTGGCGTCCCTCCCCAGTGCTCAGAGCATGTGTCCAGCAGTTCTGCCAGTTACTTAAAAGCCACAGAGCATGTAGTTAGGAAATTTTTTCATCTCTGAGTGCCAGGGTCATATTAGGAACTTATCACAGGTCCAGCATACATAAAATCTATTTTGTGATTCACGATCCAGGCAGGAAAATTTTAACCTCAGAATCTACATACTCAGCCCCAAGCTCCCCAGCCAACACAGAGGCTTCCCACAGCAGCCGCTCTTGGGAGTAGCTTTCAGCATACTGGTTCCTATTTTCTCTTTCTTCACGTCTGTCTTCCCCATTTAACCTTGAGTACTTCAAGAGCAGGGACTGTGCTGTATTCATCGCTGAATTCCCAGGGCCTAGCCCAGAGCTAGGCACATAATAGATGCTCAATAAATGTTTTTAAGTGAAAGTTAAATCAAGGAAGTTAACCAAACAGCAAACTGGAGGGAAGGGGTGGGGTGGCAGCCCGTCACTGTCCCCAGTCTTTGAGTTTTTGCACTTGTCTCCCCCCTCTGTTTTTTATACAACAGGAACCAGATGGGCATTTTCTCTTAGACACACTTATTGTAATGAAATCTATAGACTGGGCAAGAAACATCCTTAAACTTTAATTGGGTTCTTTATACATTAAATAGAAAGTATTCTTCTGTGTGTTGTTTTTTCATAAGGAAACACTATCCTTCCCTATCTGTGGAAACCCTTCACCCAGGCACACTAGAAAAAAGAAGGGCTGGAGGAGCATGAACGCCTTACTCTGTGTGCCATGGGTGTGATTTATTGCACCTCCTTTTAACTCACAGAAGCCACTGCAGGGGGCAACCGTGGAGGCGTGATGTAGGGTCATTGTCTCACTTTTGGGCAGCACTTGGTGTTTTCCAGGTGTTCTGCAATCACTTTTTTTACCATCCCTACAGCACCTCCAGGGAGGGAGGTCAGCATTACCATCCCAGTCTAGCAGGAGAGGGATTGCAAACTCAGAAGTGCTAAGAGGCAGGCTACGCTGAGTCTGAGTCAATGCCTCTCCTGTAGCCAAGACTGCAGAATCCATTCCTTTGGGAAAGGCAGAGTTTTCCAAAGCTTCTGCAGACCTCTGGGTAAGGAAAGACCAGGTGACAAACTTCAAGATGTCAATTCAGTCTGGTTATTTCAGGAGAAAAAGTGAATGGAAACCCAACCTTAACATGTACACTCAAGGGACCCACCCACTCTCAAAGGATGAGGAACTGAAAGTGGTGCTTAAGTTACACACAGGAGTTGTTCACGAAGTAGTAAGGTTAATTTCCAACATCCATACTGCTTGTTAGTAGTTTAGTAACCCCTATTCAGTGGACAGGCGGGAGAGCAGGGCCACAGTTCCCACAGGAGCCCCGGCTGTTCTCAGCTGCTCGGCTTTGCATTTTGTGAAGTCATGGGCAGTTATGAAGTATGTTTACTTGCAGCAGTAACTTGGAGCACAAAGCAATGAATACGACGTCACCCCTGCCTCCCTCTCTCTCTCACAAACACAAAGACAAAGGGATTTGAAATCTTAACCTGCTGGATTCACTACAGAACCAGCCAGAATGAGACTTGCATTTGGAAACTCAAAGAGTTGGGCAGGGTTGTCTCCTTCTGTGCTGGAGGAGAGATCAGATCAAGGGGAGGTGAAGACATGAGGTGAGAGAAAGCCTCACAGCTATTGGTTAAGAGTGTGGGCCTGGTGATAACCACAGGCCTGGTCCAAGGGCCAGCAGCAGCATCAATAGGGAGCTCATTAGAAATGCTGAATGTTGGCTCCCTGCATCGTGTACTGTTGGTCAGCATCTCTGAGGATGTAGGGTGGGAATCTGTGTTTAGTAAGTACTCCAGGTGATTCTCATACGTGCTGAAGACTGAGAAGCTCTGGGTTTCAGACAGCCTGGGCTTGTAGCCTGCTCCATCACTCTTTGACCTTAGACGAGCCATGTTACCTCTCGAGTCTCCATTTCTTCCTTTGTAAACCAGGTATAATGGCAGTGCCTACTTCATAGGATTATTGATTGGTGAGGATTACATGTGATTATGCATGTAAAGCAGTTCAATCAGGATCTGACACATAATAGACCCTCCATAAAGGAACAGAAAAAGATACACTGTCCCTTCTTAAACTCTTTAACTCACTTCTACTCAAAGCTTGTGCTCCCCAAACCTTCCAAAGTTAACTCTTGGCCAACTGTCAACTGTAACTCATGAGAAACTCTTGGATCCTGCCTAAGCCATTCATGGCCCATTCATTCATGGATCACAGGCAGCTCACAGGCGTTATTCTTTAGTCCCCCAATAAAGCTTCTGAGCCCTTCATCAGCTCTGGGATCAGCTGTGGATTCTGCCAGTGCTAGCTTGAGATGAGAAGGGGGCACTTGCTGTGTCTTCCCAAGAAGATAGAGACCTCCAGAAAATCATGCATAAAGTCTAGAAGTGCTTGTGGAAATAGTGAGCTTGAACTCACTCCTCATCTTAGATTTGCTGCTTAATAAGTGTTTGTTAGTAAATGAATGTGGTTAAACTTGGAAAACACAGTTGCTGGTTATGGTGGCTGGCAGGAGACTGGGCTGGGCTTCTTCTCTCAGTTTATTGCAGAAATTTATTTATGGTTCATCGATCCATTTAGAAGTGCCAGGGCAGCTTGGTTTATTGTAGCATCCTGCCAGTTTCACATGCGTGCCAAACAAGCTCCTTCCCAGATAAAAACGATCACAATTTGTAACACAATTTTTAAAAAATACTTTGATTCATTCCTAAGAAATGCATTACAGGAAAACAAAGGAAGGTTAATATAGCCGTAGATTCATTTGGTGTATTGTTAGAGAAAGCAAAAGTCAAATCTTAAGACTAATAAGCCTGGTGATCATGAACGTTGATTGTGTGTGTGTGTGCGTGCGCGCGTGTGTGTGTGTGCACGCACGTGCGTGTGCATGTGCGTGCGTGTGTGTGTGTGTGCTTGTGTGTGTGTGTGTGTGTAAACAAAGGAAAGCAGCCAGGAGGGGAAAAGAACAGATTCCAATTGTACAGGGGAAAAAAATACATATGTATGTAGGTCTACGCAAGAAAAGATTTGAGAACTTTTTCTTTTCTCCAATCCTGCCAAGACTAGTGCTTCTGAAACCACATTTGTGTGGTGAAGGATAAATTTTTGTTCTTTGGTTTTTGTTTTTTCATTTCCTATCTGTCGTGGGCCAATACTATAAATGCTATAAAATGAATTATTTTAACAACTAAATTTGAAAAAAAGCACACAAAATACATGACACTGTCCTTGCAGAGAAATCTCCCAAGCTTGCCCTTGCATCCAGGGAAGGAACTAGACACCGTCTGAGAACCTACTTCTGAAATTCTAAGACTATCACGTGAGCTAAGGTTATGACACGGTTGCTCAGTGCTGTAGGTGACAGTGGCAGCAGAAGTAGAATGGCTCCTCCACCCCTCAGCCCCTGCCAGGCTGTTCCGGGCATAGCGTGCTGTTTGCACTAATGAAGGTGCATCTGGGAGCCAGCAGAAGCTCAGCAGAGAAGCCTGCCCATGAAGGAGCTACAAGCAAACCTCCTACTTTCTCACATTTTCCCTTTTTTCTGCTTGAATGTACCATAAAGAGTCATATATGCCAGGTGGAGATGCAGATTTGGCAAGGTTTAGTATGCCTACTTGCTATTTATCTTCTCATTTCATTGACGAATTTCTTTCATCTTGTGCAAACTGAACTGGCTGTAAAACGTGGATTCCTAAGTACGGCAAGGGCAAGGCTCTCAGAGGTGAAGAGAATAGACCTGGGCCCTTCTTGGTGGCAATATTAACAGAAGAGGAACTTTGAAACCATTTCGACTCCACAACTATTAACATTGTTTAATCACTGATTTGGAGAGGCCTGGGGGAGACACTAACCTAATTCTCTAGCTCTCATCATTACCAGAGGAATATTTTTTCCCCGCAGTGCCCTGACATTTCTTCTTCCTGCCATTTGCAGTACTGCTCACTTACCTCCACCTCCGCTCCTACCCTTTCAATAGTATCATTTTATTCCCAGACAGACACTGCCTACCGCATCTGTCCATCACACTCCATTTCTGCCCATTCTTTTGGAGCTTATTGTCTCTGTTTATGACTTGAGGATTTTTGTCTGCTGGTTTTTCTTATCCCAATCATGTCCATTAAGAAGTATAACCTATGCGTAGAAGTAAGTAAATATGGTAGTAGTGATAATAATGTCATATCATTGAGAAGTCTCTCTTGATTCGATGAGATACCTCAGACTCCACGGAAAAGTGATGTCCTGCTCAGAGCCCACAGATATGAATCTATCTCACTAAACTGTCCTCACTTGCTTTAAACCATGAGCTTCATTCACTGACTTGGCCTTTGTTGACTATAACAGTCTTGGTGAATCCCTTTGCCTTGCACACGATCCATTCTCTCCAAGCTTTGATCTTAACCTGCTTCCCAGTTGGGTTGTCATGACTGCCGCTTGGCTCTCAGTGCACACAGGGCCCCCAGGCAGCATCCTCTCTTGTTAGGAGCACAGGCTTCCAAGTCAGGCCGAGCTAGGTTCAAGTCTTGGGTCCACCACACAGCAGCTGTATGACATTACGCGGGGTAGTCAGAGTTAGAGACCCAGTTTACTCATCATGGAAATGATGATCGCACCTATCCAAGAGGGCGGTTGTGAGGGTTAAATTAGATGGTGTATGTAAAGCAGTGCCTGGGATGTAGCAGTGCCTGGGATGTAGCAGACACTGAATAAAAGTTAGTATTATTGTAATCTGAACTTGTGGACAGGATCCAGACCGCATCCTTTAATGGGTGACAAGCAATATTTGAAGAAATTGAGCTTAAACATAAAGTATAAGTGAATGTTGTAGTTGGTTCCTCTAAGCCTGCCCACTCACTCAGCGCGTGTTTATTCAGGGCCTACAGACTGCTGGTTGCTGTGGTCGGTTAATAAGAAGGATCTTCTAATAAGGAGCTGACAACATATTGGAAGAAACAGACCCATACAAACAAAATAACAATCTGTACAACAATTCTTTTTTGCTAGCTAAACGAAGATCTGAGGGGATGCACCGATGTTATAAAGTGTCCTTGGGAAACCTTTGCTTGGAAAGACCTACGTGAGGTAATGGCCCCCGGAACACTGGCAGCTTCGGAGGCAGCTTTGAAGACAAGCTCAGGAAGGCTAAGGAAGGGGGCACGGCTTCTCTGGGGCCTGGCCTCAAAAGGCACCCCCAAACCCCAAAAATCCAGGGCCAGGGAATGCCTGTCAACATAGTTGCTATGACAGAGTTACCCACACACCTCAGACAGGCAACCACCAAGGCGTAAGCCAAACCCCCCCTTTGAATTAACTTCTCGTCGCATCTTTCCACAGGGCATGGGCAGCAATGGCAGGGGCCTGGGACGCTGCTTTCCTTTCCACTGTTGTTTACAAAATCAAACAGAGAAAAAGCATCACTGGTCTCAAACTAGTCTCCTCCTCCTCAGTCCAAAGGATTCGAGCATCGGGTCCATCATATCCAAGCAAATCACTCTGTATATTCTCTTGAACAAAGAGCATCTGTGATCGGCAACATACGTGTTTCGGGTACAGGGTAAAGGAGACTGTGTCACAGCCATAGTGGGAGCTGTTTTCTTCCTTATTTTTTTTTTCCTTTTCTTTCCTTTGTTTTTGGGGGTTTTTTAACACCTTTTTTAAACATCTTTATTGGAGTGTAATTGCTTTACAATGGCGTGTTAGTTTCTGCTTTATAACAAAGTGAATCAGCTATACATATACATATATCCCCATATCCCCTCCCTCTTGCATCTCCCTCCCACCCTCACTATCCCACCCCTCTAGGTGGTCCCAAAGCACCGAGCTGATCTTCCTGTGCTATCCGGCTGCTTCCCACTAGCTATCTATTTTACATTTGGTAGTGTATATATGTCCATGACACTCTCTCACTTCGTCCCAGCTTCCCCTTCCCCCTCCCTGTGTCCTCAAGTCCATTCTCTACGTCTGTCTTTATTCCTGTCCTGCCCCTAGGTTCTTCAGAACCTTTTTTTTTTTTTTAGATTCCGTATATATGTGTTAGCATATGGTATTTGTTTATCTCTTTCTGACTGACTTCTCTCTGTATGACAGACTCTAGGTCCATCCACCTTAAACGCCTTTTTAAAAAGCAGCAGAAAAGGCTCTCCTTTAGAGCACATTTCCTGGTTCGAGGGAGGGTTGAATAAGCAAATGACAACACCACCAATCAGCCCTTTGCTTACAGCCTGCGGAGTCAATCTGCCCCCTGGCTGTGGAGCTACCAACCAGCAAAGGCAAACTAATTAGACACAGACAAGCACTTAGGCAATCACACCTTGCGAATGTAAGCGTCCTCCTGTCATTTGGCAAGTCTCTCAGCTGCCTCTGAGCGGGAGACAACAAATCCCCTGCAAACAAGTTCCTCGCTCTCCCGTTAGTGAGACCTAACGGATCACAATGGCTGGAGGTGAAAGGTGGCAGTCTCGTCAGGTAATGACATCTCTCCAACAGCCCATATTAAAACAGCCGCACTTGTTTAGACTAGCCTATTTGCACCTACCTACAGAGGGCCTTTTTAATGTAATTATTAGCCTCTGCCGCCCTGCTTAGGATTTGAAAATATCGTTCATTTTCATCTTGCTTCAGCTACCGCTGCTATCTCCTGTTCCGTCTCAGGCACCTCATCTTCCCACAACTAAGTGCAGAAAACAGGCAGGAACCAAAAGAGCTGAATTAACAAGAACAAGTTGGCAGGTGAGCTACGTGACAAAAAGAAAATCAACAACAACAACAAAGAGATTTGACAATATATTCTAATCACTACCTGTAGTTGGAAATCTTGAAAAAATTTAAATGGCTTTTCTCAGAGACACCAAAACGCTATCGCAATAACTGACCAAACCCAGGGATGAAAAAGCAAAGAGGTTGGAAAAACAATAGCATGCAGCCAATAAACAACTGTATGTGCTTTAAAAAACAGAAGGAGGCTAGAATCTATTGACAGACTGGCTCAGGAGTTCTGATAACTGTTCATCATAGTACAGAATTTGGCCTTTGACATTTTAAGTAGCTGGAAGGGATGGTCCCACGTGACCTCACTCTGTGTTATACAAACACATGCATCACCATGTAAAAGTTTGGCTGATACATTATAGACCCGTAGGTCAAAGACCAGAATTTATAAGTCCCCCGGATGGTTTCCATCTCCACTTCTAAGTATCCAGGTCACACTCGGGCAGCGTCGGAAGCAGTTCATCAACCCACTATTAATTGTCAAATATCTGCCTTTGCTTGGAGCTGTGCTCACTTAAAAATGAAGCAGTTGACTTTCTGTCCAGATGGTTTTTAGTCTTCCTCCTCACACCTTATTGGGGCTCCAGTTACACTCTAGATTACGGCGATTGCTTATGAATGGCTATAAACAGGGACGAAGTTTTAAAGGACACTAGTTTAGACTGTTATTGACGAGAGACTTTTGTATAAAGGAAAGTGCATCTTCCTATTTTCTTCCTATATTTTTTCCCTTTGTCTCTTCACCGTTATCTTCTTCCTTCACTGTCCCCCAGTGGAAAAGGCAGATTTTATAGAAGTCAGTTTTCAGGAGAGTCATCAGGGCTACAGCGGTTCCAAACACAAGGAACAGCCTGGGATAAATCTCCAGGGGAGAAAAAAAGACCACCGGTAAACAGAGTGGTTAGAAGGGAGCATTTATTTCACATTTATTAACCTACCACTTGGTGCTAGGGACTGTGTGGGTAATTGGGGTAAAAGAAAAATGAGAAACGGGGAATTCCCTGGCAGTCCAGTGGTTAGGACTCTGCGCTTTCACTGCCAGGGCCCTGAGTTCGATCCCTGGTCGGGGAACTAAGATCCCGCAAGCCTCGCGGGGGCCAAAAAGAAAAAAAGAAAAACAAGAAACAGCCCCTGATGCAATGACTGAAGAAGAGGGGGCTAATAGCAATGAATTAATTAATTGATCCTCTTAATTAACTAAGAGGATTCCATCCTTAATCTTCTGATTCCAAATCGGATGAATGCCTAGCAGTGCATCGACCACACTGTCAGTGAGAGATTCAGAACTACCAGCAAGAGATTGCTGCTCAAAACTAAAATGAGGACACAAATTCACACTTAAAACAGCAGCTGAGAGGAGTTTAAAGAGAAATGGCATTGTTTTTTCTAGTAAAAGACGATTTTAACAAAAGCACTTACAGAGGAAAATACAAGAAATAAGATAAGAGTATTGCTTTGCTCTCTCTGACTCTCTTTTCAAAGCAGGGGACAGAGGATTTCAGTACCAAGGTGGGGACACAAAGCTGTGCTTGTGACGCCCACCCACTGTGTATGCCTGTAAAGCTTTAGGGCTGAACGCTCACACCCACAGAATGGGCCCAAATCACTTCAACCATTCACTGGAAAACCCCACCATAGGGGTCAGAGGCCACAAGCCACCAGGGCCCCAAAGGTTCAGGAAACCACAGATTGGAGGAAGAGACACTCTGTTGATGGTCCTCAAGTGTTCACCAGGAAGCTGTTCCCCGACGTTCTTGGAGTGAGCAGGCAAGGCCAGGGACGTGGGAGCAACACCGAAGACGGTATCCTGCAGGCGGAGAAAGCTTCGGCCTTGATTCATTCATTAATTAGTCCGAGGAAGCCACCACCCAACCCTAGCCGGGAGTCCAGGCTGCTGCCCTAGCTTCACCCGGCCTTTGCAAGCATCAGATAATCAACCAAAGGGCCACCTGGCCTCAGGAACCTATTCAGAGCAAGTTTCAAGGCCTGTGTGGGTCAGTCCCAGTCAGCCCCCTGTCCACAGCATCTAATCCTGAATTTGCAGCTATGACCAGAGAAGCAGCGAAAGCCTATGATGAGGGCAGAAAAGAAGACTTTGTTCATGGCACATTGCTTCCAAAAGCAGGTTAGCACAATCTCTTTTAGAAACATTTCCATCAGAAAGCCACTTAAAAGTGCCACTGCCTAAGCAAGGGTTACAAACCCAACTTCCTTTGGGGCCCAGGCATATGACTTGGCTGTGTGAATCAGTGGGTACAGCCACAGGGAGTGGTACGAGCTGGTGAGAGTTCTGGCGCATCTACAGCTCGTTTCTGTGCCGTGGCTTAAAGGGTTAACCTTGCCTATCTCTAAAACACAGGTATTTGAAATGATATATTCCCAGAAGTCTCTATGATGCTCAAACTTGGCCAGACTCTAATTATAAAAGATGTACTAGGATCAGTTGCCAGGGTACTCCGTATATTTTTAACTTTTCCCCTTCTGAGAGCAGTAGGAAATACCAGTGGCAACTGCTTGACCTAAATGACGCTATGATTTCGGCAGGAAAAGGTGGTCTCAACTGAGAAGTAAGATGAAATTATGCAGTATCCAGGGCTCCATATGGCCCCTCAGTCAGAGGTACCATTAGAGTACATCAAATGCATTACCTTCTCTCAAAGAGCTGGCTGGGGGCCTTCTCATTCCATCTGACCACCTGTCCCCCTTCCTTCTCTGTCGCAGACTCCTTCCTCTCTTCCTACTGCACAGTGCCAGCAAGCTCGGCTACTGCCGGTCACAGCGGAGGCGGGGGAGGTGATGAGGTATCCGGGGACCACTGACGACCGCGGCCTGGCACCCCTCAGCTCGCTCTAAGACTAGAGACGAGTCAGCTCTCCCTCTGGGAGAGGGTCTGAAAGAGTCAATGGTTCGGAATCCATGAAGCTCTTTAAAGATGGGAGAAGCCAGGCCTATAAATATATGGGCAGGGTTTCTGGGTTTCTGGATTCCCCAGGCCCATTGGAGTCGTTTGCAATGCAAAGCAGGGTACTTCACAGTTGGTTCGTGGCCGGGTGGAAATATTTTGCATCTGATTGTAAACTCATGTTTGGAAGACCGAAAAATCCTCTTGTTAAAACACAGTAATAGATAGCTAGTGGGAAGCAGCCACATAGCACAGGGAGATCAGCTCGGTGCTTTGTGACCACCTAGAGGGGTGGGATAGGGAGGGTGGGAGGGAGGGAGACGCAAGAGGGAAGAGATATGGGAACATATGTATATGTATAACTGATTCACTTTGTTATAAAGCAGAAACTAACACACCATTGTGAAGCAATTATACTCCAAAAAAGATGTAAAAAAACCAAAAAACAAAAAACAAAAAAACACAGTAACTCAGGAATGAGAAACTGAGTGTGGACAGAAAAGACAAAAAAAAAAAAAAAAAAGGAAACAACCCACACCACCCTCCTCCTAACTGCCTGGAATCAATGACGGCTTTCGGCACAACTTTCTGCAGCACTATCCTCAATGTCCAAACTGAAGACAGTCATGCTCTGCTTTTATATCATGACCGCTCCCTCATTTCCATTCATTATTTCTTCCCAAGGAAGCTCGATGAATAAACTTGTCACTCCTAGAGCCCGCCTTTCCCCAGCAGCACAGTGCGAGGCCAGCCTTCATGCTCACAGAGAGACAAGGCAGAGCTCTTCACGGTGTGTGGCACCCAGGATTGTCGGGTCCTGGTTGGAACTGAAGAATGGAATTACCTTTGTCTCTGAGATAGCTCAGTATAGGAAAAGAAAAATTCTAATCAAAACTGTCTTTATGTTTTTGAAAACTCTACCTCCTATTAAATGTGCTTAGCAGGTTCTAGACCCATAGAGTAAGTGCTCAACAAATATTGTTCACTGATTAATGATCAAGCCTCCTCTCCCAGCCCATGTCCAGAATGTCTCTGCATGGTTCTCCTTAAAGGCTTTCCTGCTGCCCAAGAATACCCTGCTTCAGAAACCCCTGCTTTAAGGTGAATCACACCAAGAAGAAGAAACACCTGCCCAGCAAGGAGCCAACAGAAGGCATCCCTCGGAAATGGCCAGAGGCACTTGAAAGCTCAATTTCACGTTTGTCAGTAACTTCACTTTTTTTAAAGATGAATCATTGATGGGGAAAGAAAACCTCAACTTACTCTGAATTCACCTACCACCCCTCCTGGGTAGGGGAGATGTGGGACCTCCCTCACATGTAGGAGTTTGAGTTTCACATTCTATGGTTTTCACTTCCATTGCCAGCTCTTCATTGTCACCAATTAACGGTTGTGTTCACCCTTCTGTTTTCCAGACTCTTGTGGTCATTTAGGAAGTGGGGTGTTTGCCTGTATTATATGGTGGCAATAGGAAAATGCAAAAGTAACTATTAACAAGGTATGGTTAGGGCTGAAATCTTTTACTTTAGATGTTTACATTTTCTTTTCAAGTGGAATGGCCTCTCTTGTGTCTCTACCATATATTGCATTTCAAATTATTAACACCATAACCATCTCCCCAGGCCCTTCTTAAATGCCGTGTCCTCCACAGTCTTGATTCTCCACCAGATGTGACCTCTTCCTCCCACCGTGGTGTCCGGCTGCCTAGGATCTGTTGCTGGCCCTGCATGTTCTTGGCTGTGGGCCCTGGAAAGGTTATTTCAATTCAGCGTGCCCCGTTTCCTCATCTGCAAATTGCAGAGAATAATACAGCCTACCTCAAAGGGCTGTGAGACTCAAATAATCCAATTCATGACAAAAGCTTAGGAAAGTGTCTGGCAGGTATAAACATTTAACTTAACCTAAGGGCTATTATTAGTTATTAGCTGTGAACTAACAACTTTTAATTCTCTAAAAGATCTTGCCTTTTTCCCTTATATGTGTGGTATCTTGCCCGTCTACCTCTTCCCACTCTTCTTAGATGTTTAAAGAGGGCTCTCATTTCTCCCAGCCAGGAGGGGAAGCTCAGGGCAAGTTGAAGTTCTCCACTATAGCCTAAGGTGCTTGGGAGCAAGAAAAATGCTGTTTCATTTCTGTAACTGGTTCATATATATATATATATATATATATATATAACAAGTACCTATTGAAATTAAGCACATAAGGTTTACATAGTGCCTAACATATGCTAAGTTCTAAGAATATATTTATCAAATTTTGTTGACATCATCTCATACCCAGAGAAAGGATCGAAAGTATATATCTTTGAAAGTATCCACATCCAGTTGAGAAGTGAGACATAACACAAAGTCAAATTTTGCCTTTCAGTAAACTGACAAGACTGAAAAAGTCTGACAGCACGCAAAAACTTTTCCCAACATGCAGAGCTGTCATCGGTACTTCCCCACCTTCCCAGTGACATACAAATGCTGAAGCAAATGCCAGAAACATTGGTGACCAGATCAAGTGCCCTGTCCATAGTTAGCAGTTACTATATTTATTTTCACGCTGAGCTGTTGTCAGCTCATTCCTTTCAGATCCATGGCTATACTGTGAGAGAAGATTTCGAGCCTTCATTAGTTGGCTTGCAATATCTGTTTTCAGAATGCAAGGTAAATCTAATAGTTTTCTTTCTTTAGTGTCCCTAGACTTTCTCTTTAGTCAGCATAAACCTTTCTTACATCCTTTTCTGCTTTAATCTATTATCATTTTTCCCCCAAGAACTCCTTTCATCAATCTCTTCTTCCTGGTGTTCCCACTCTGGTTCTTGGTCACTTTAAGCTGCCCTGGTCATCTTCTAAAGAGAAAAATCTTCTGGGTGCCTCCGTGTGAACATCCAGGAAGTTCTTTGGAATGTGATCCATTTGTCAGTCAGGTCCTGGTGGGGAGCAGAAGACCCACTCAGATGGGATTCTGAAGAAATGTAAGGGAGGACTATCCACAGAGCAGGATCAGGGGATCTGGGGAGGGGTATTGAGGTGCCCAGGACCAGAAACACTGGGAAGCCATTGCCACCATGGGGCTGAAGAGGGATGGGAAGGAAATAGCGTTACTGGAGCTTGTGAGAGCTGGAGCCACAGAAGAGGGCCAGCCTGCAGGATCTGTAGTCTAGAAGGATGTAGCTCTACTAGGCAGGGAGGCAGGGTGTCCAAACCAAGGTATCAGCCGCCCGGAGCCCAGTGCAGTGAAGAATAGGACAGAGAATGAATCTCACAGGTGAGGTGGGGAAGGGCAAGCAGAGAAGAACCAGCACAACGTATGTGAAAGAGCACATATCCAAACCTGTAAATGCAACTCCACCCGGACACCTGCACACCATAGGAAAACTCCATCCACGCAACACTCTTTCCAGAGATGTCTAAGGAGCTTCCTACTTATTTGACTCTAACTGGTCTTTATTGGTAGTACTAGAAAAGAGAGGTCATTTTAATTTCTAAAGAAGGAAAGTAGCATATCCTCACCCTTGAAGGTGATTCTCTCAGATGCTCCTAAGATTTGTACAACATCCCTCTCTTTAGGTTGCAGAAATATGTTAAGGAAGAAAAATTTCCATTTCCCACTTAATCATTCCTGGACTAAAAATAGCAATGAATGAAGTATCCACAGATTGTGCTTATTCCTTGCAGATCCATAGCTATATTGTAGGCATTTTTTTTTTAAGTTTATGTGTTCCAATTCTAGGTGTAATGCAATGGTCTCAACCCTGGGTACTCATCAGCATCACCTTCAGAACTTGTACCTAGTACAGAATCCTGTGACCTACCCCAGAGATTCTCAATTGAGAATCATCAGTTTAAAATGATGAATGCATTACTAGGAAGCTCTACATAGAGATTTTATCCAGACCTCTTTGATCTATCAGTAAAGTTTAACATCATTCTGCTAAGTTTTTTAAAGATTTCCCAAGTTGCTCCCAAGATAATTTATTATTTGGGAATATCTACCCAAGGGAAATAGAAGTCAACTTTCACATAATTTCATGCTCTTAAAAAGAAATGAATTTAATTAAAATTGAGCCTTTTCAAAGACAAAATTAAAACTAGTTTGTGGTTTAAGGGTGAAACTGTGGCATTTCTTTGAAAGTTAAAATGGACTGACTAAAACTTGCCTGTATTGTCATCCAAGCCCAGCTCAAATCCCTGCAGAGAATAACCAGTGCAATGTAGGTGATAAAACACCAAACCTTCATTCCTCAACATCTCCAATAGGCAGTCTTGCCATCCACCCAATATAAAGTATTCCACTCATATCACCTCTTTGGTTTCTGTTTGCTTGTTTGTTTGCTTGTTCACTTTAGCATATCTCATCTTCTAGATTTTTAAAAGCACTTATTTGTATACACGTCGTACGTGAACATTTTTCAGTTAAAGACTGTGTCCTGTTCGTTTCTACGTCATAACCCACAGTACTAGTCCATCTAGGTGTTCACTGTATATCTGTTGAATTAATGTATTACTTTGAAAACAAATGTATTTCTTTATGAAAAAAATGTGCCTGATACTAATGATGCTTTACATTGACATACACCTTTTCCCATCCCAGCCTATCGTGCCAGCCTCAACTCTTCTACTCCAGTTGCAAACAAAGATGAAAATCTAGATCTCAGATCCAAAGAGATGGTGCTCGCGTTAAACACTGAAGGCACCTAATGGGTTTCATATCCAAAACTTCAGAAAACACTCTTTTTCATAAAAATGTTTATACCTATTCAGTGGACTTTCTTGAATTTAGTATGATTTATTGATTTTCTGTTATTATTGAACCTCTCTGCAGGTCTCTCCTGATGGATAATAGGTATCCCTCATTTATTTTTATTCTAAGTCATTTTTAATGAAAGTTTAAAGCCAACTACAAAATGGAGAATATAATTTTTTAAAAAAGAACTGCAGATAATATTTGATACCCAGGAAATCATGCACGTGATGAAAAAGGACCGGAACTGATAAATTTTACTGCAACTGGGCACAAACCCAAGGCCTGTCACACCAGCTGGTCATTCTTGCTTTAGCCATTAAAAGTGGCCTTTTTTGTGGTTAACAACAGAAATGTCGGTCAATCAGGCACAGCTGTAGGTCTGGGCTTGGAGCCCACTCTCAACCTTACCCCCTCTCTCTCTTTCCCCCAGGCTAGGATGGAATGAAAGGGTCAGGATTGGCAGTAGGCAAAGAGGAAGGGAAACCAAGATGCTTAAACCCAGATGAGAGACTGATTGCTGCAGCATCTCAGGTCCTATCCCATTAGGTAAAGTTTAACCTCTACAAAGCAGGTCACTTGGCAAAAATGGATGGAAAATACAAACTTCAGGTTGAAAGACCGGGAGGAGGCAAGGGGAGATGCTCCGCTGCATATGGCGCTCCATTAATAGGTATCACACTCCGTAATGGGAACATTTTTATACAAATGTGTTCTTTGGAATCCAGCCAAGAGCAGGGCACCCTAGTGAAATCACAAGGCACAGCTAATCAGCTATTTTTGGTGAATTTGGCACTAGAGACTAATATAACCAATTTGTCCCCAAAATGTTAAATCATTTAGCGCTTCTTTGGAGGTGCTAAGTGCATCTAGAACTTTTCGGGGCTGTCAGTAAAAATTAGAGACTGCTCAAAAGGCTTCAGTCTTGGCTTGCAGTCCTTTATCCCTGGAGTAGAGGGCTGCTGGGCACCTGAGGATACTCCAAGCAAAGCCCGCTAGCTGCAGGAAGCAAGTGGTCAAGCTGAGCCTGACTAATGAGAGACTAAGGAGATTGTGAGCACTCCTTACAGGCCATGCTGTCAACCCATGCTTCCACTATGATCACCCAATCATCTTCTCATCCTCCCCACACTCTGCCATCCACTAATTTCCTTTCACGGCACTGCCATTCTCCCAGGTCCATAATGTTAGGACTTTGACTCCTCCAACACACTTACCATTTCCCCTTATACTTCCCCTCCATTCCCTTTAAACCAGCTCTCAGCCCTCCACCCCTGGATTTCTAAAACTACCTGCTGGAACTCCCTTCCACCAGCGGCCCTCACTTCCAGCCATACTGCATATTGATGGAATCTTCATTAACTAACACTCTCAAAACCTTACTCACCTATTTGGAAACTTTCAATGGCTCCCCAGTACCCACCGTGTCAAGTCTGGACTCAGCTGCCTGACTATCAAAGCCCTTTATAAGATGACCCCATTCAACCAAGATAGCCTCATTTTCCCACGAGCTGTCTTACTCTGCTTGGCTCAAGATAATTGTTAACCGTTGTTGAATAAATAAATCCCTGCTACTGCTCACCCTGGAGCCCACCCTGGGTGAGCAAGTTACCCAGAGCTGCCCACGTGAGAAAGAGTAAAATCCAAAGGCAAAACCTGTAATTTAAAGCATCTGCTTTTGCAAATTACATTTTAGAGGTTAAGAAATGCTATTCATTTTCTTGGTCTATGACCCACTCACCCTATTCCCACAAAAAAAGCCCCTCTTCCCATGAAGCAAAATTTGGTGCAAATCTATCAAATTATTTCTTATGCTGCAATAACAAATAAAAGCAATTTTATTGTGATGACCAATTGCCCAACACATGTGCTCTGCTCCCCTTAGAGTGGTTTCATGTTCCATGAACACCTGCATTCATGCCTCCTCTTTGCCTTCACATCTGCTTTGCTCTTCTCGGCATGCTCCCTTCTCCCCACTTCATCCATCCAAATCCCATTCCGTACAACTTAGTCCTAGCTCCGAGTTCCACCTCCTCAAGTAGGGCTGCCCTGACTAAATACCTGGTTCTCCAGTATTTTATCCTTGAAAACAGTATACTATGCCATTTTATATGAGGGACTTGAGCATCTGCAGGTTTTAGTATTCCTGAGAGTCCTGGAACCAATCCCCCAGGGATATGAGGGACAACAGTTTATACAATAGTACTCACTACTAAAGGTAAGTATTCTTTCTAGCACTGATTGAGGATCACTTCATGGGAGTCATTCTTGCTTCTAATGCTATGGTTACAGTAGGTGCCAGATATACCTTTTGATTGATTGATACATTCATGCTTTAATTCTTTCCCTATAGTGCCTAAAGTTTTTCCCTAAAGTTGTGCTGAGCATATAGCAGGAGCTCAAAAATTCTAGTTAATCAATAATTAGACACTTTCATGGAGGATTTTTTAGTCTACTTCAGATATCAAGTTGGAACATTCTCTAATCTAACAGTATGGCCACCGTGCTAGAGAAGACTAGCCATCCTACAAAAATATGTGTGCCCCCTTCCATCATATAGAGTTGTCTCTGAGAAGCAGTTGCCCAGGCAGGCATGACATTTCCCAGCCTCCTTGCATCTAAGTGAAGCCATATAAGTAGTGTTCAGCAATAGAATGTGAACCAAGATCATTTCTGGGCTAACGTGGCTAAGAAGCCTCTCCACCTTCCCACCTCCCCTCCTCCCAGCTGCCACCTGGATGCAGATCTCTTGAGGCTGTAGAGGATGGTGGAGCCAGATGTTGGAAAGAACTGGGTCCCTGAATCACCACCTGGAGGAAACTTCCTGCCAACTGCATTGGGCTGTTACATACAGGAGAAATATACTTTTATTGTGTTTAGTTACTGAAAATCTGAGGCTTGTCACAGTTAACTAATCCACTTACCTGCCTCTGATTGAGTGAAATAACATGTCACTCTCACTAGAAAAACTATAATAAAAAAAAGACAGACAATTAAAGTGGAGACAATCCAAGTATCCATTAAC
Source organism: Grampus griseus (assembly GCF_964374135.1). NCBI lineage: Eukaryota > Metazoa > Chordata > Mammalia > Artiodactyla > Delphinidae > Grampus > Grampus griseus. Next base: position 104,274,042 of record NC_139017.1, read on the forward strand.
TGGTGAATAGATAAACAAAACCGGATTGTGGTGAAGGTTGCACAAGTCTGTAAATTTACAAAACATCACTGCCCCCAAACAGGTGAATTTTATGATATGCAAATTATACCTCAACAAAGTTATTTTAAACAAAGAATAAATGATAGTGTTTTATGTGTACGGATGTGACTAATACCACTACAATGATAACATACATTTATGTGTTGCCATGTGACAGGCAGTGGCCCATCACTTTATACATGTTAGCTATGTATATATTTAATCATCACAATAATGCTACTGGTAGACACTATAATTATCCCTATTTTGCAGATGAGAAACCTGAGGCACAGAGAAGTTAAATAACTTGTCCAGTGTCACATACCTGAGAAATGGTTGATCTGCACGTTTTACTCCCCTCTATGTTCAAAAGGACCCGGATCCACAGAGAGGAGTGGAATGAAGATAAGCAAGGCTTGCTTTTGATTACATATAATTGTATTGCCATAAAATCCTACCTTTCCATAGTAGTGTTTAGACAGAAATGTCAGTTTTACCGAGTGAAAATGATGGGAAAGAAGAATCGAATGATAGTTTTGGACTTTTATATAATCTTGGTTCTCATGTGTTACTTAGGGAAAAAGAATAAGCAATCCAAACATTGCTTATTTCTCATAATTATTTGAATTAAGTTGTACATCTTTTTGATATAGCAAATGCTGTGATATGACAATTTCATTTTCTCCCAATATCTGCAGTAAACTCAGGCTTGTGTCATACTGTACTGCACATTACCAAATCACAATGTAGTCAACCCAAGCTAAGTCACATGAGTGACATAATGTGAGTGAAGAGACAGGGTCTCGCCTTTAAAACAAAGAAAAAGATAGGTAGTTAAGACTTAATTCTGCTAAGGGATGCTTGACCAAAATTTACAGTTGACTGAAATGTTTAAATTCTTTTTTTTTTTTTTTTTTTTTTTTTTTTTTTTGCGTTATACGGGCCTCTCACAGTTGTGGCCTCTCCCATCGCGGAGCACAGGCTCCGGACATGCAGGCCCAGCGGCCCAGCCGCTCCACATGTGGGATCCTCCCGGACCGGGACACGAACCCGTGTCCCCTGCATCGGCAGGCGGACTCTCAACCACTGCGCCACCAGGGAAGCCCCAGAAATGTTTAAATTCTGACATTATTGAAGATAACTTGTGTGAACCAAAGATAAGATTTCTGGGCTTCCCTGGTGGCGCAGTGGTTGAGAATGTGCCTGCTAATGCAGGGGACACGGGTTCGAGCCCTGGTCTGGGATGATTCCACATGCTGCGGAGCAACTAGGCCCGTGAGCCACAACTACTGAGCCTGCGCGTCTGGAGCCCGTGCTCCGCAACAAGAGAGGCCGCGACAGTGAGAGGCCCACACACCGCGATGAAGAGCGGCCCCCGCTTGCCACAACTAGAGAAAGCCCTCCCACAGAAACGAAGACCCAACACAGCAAAAATAAATTAATTAATTAATAAACTCCGACCCCCAACATCTTAAAAAAAAAAAGTTTTTTAAAAAAAAAAGATAAGATTTCTTTCCCTCTTCCAACCTCTTTTCTCATCCTACCCTCCAGATTACAGGTACAAGCTCTTTTGAGCTGAGGCTGAATCAATCATTTCATTTCTTCATTACAATTCTTAAGACAATCTCAGCAAACAAAAAATGGTGACTGCTGATGTTTAATTATTGATGTGGCCTTTCTAAAACACATTTGGTTCTCAGAGCTGTGCTGCATTTCTCATTGGTTCCCATTCTGTTTGTTCTTGGCCTCTGCGTTCCCTTTCGATGTTCTGCAGGTTAGCAAGTGCTGCATCGTCTGCTTTTGAAATGTGTCTTTAGGCATGCTTTTGTTTGACAAGGAATGCCAAGCCTGAGCTGACAAAGTCTGTTTGAAAATCTTTTCCAGGTATTCAAGATCAGTGAGCCTGTTCAATGTATACTGTGATTAGAATTTTTCTTCAGATATTTATATCAACATTTCAGTTTTAGGGAGAGATGTTTTCTGAGCTTACCTGTCAGACAGAAACTTATAAAAGGTAAGGAACTCTATCATTTATATATTCAAATGCAGAAATACGTTTGTGGTAGAGCTGACATCTTCCCCCCTCGCCCCTCCCACCCCCCATGTGACTAAAAAGAAAGGAGGCAGGTTACAAGCATGCAGTCACCACTCCTCCCACAGGCTGGAACAAACTCCTCCTTAGGAGTTCTGGTCCTCAGCTATGGGATTTCAAGACTTAACTTGGAAAGATTTCGGAGGTTTTTATCGTAAGAGCTCATTTCCTTCATGCTTTCCCTTTGAGGGTAAGGAAAATGGGGGCAATAGTGAGAGAAAATCCAGCTAGTGAAGAAAAGTTTGCCTCTATAAACTTACGTACTAAGAATATGATCTGTCAATAGAAGTTTATAAATATCTAGTTTTTTTAATCTAAGACATTGAATATTCAATTCAGTTCAACAAATATTCATTTTATTCCCCAGATGTCTTTAAAAGTACAATACATTTTACCTTACAAATATAGAAGATATAATTTCACAATATAAATCTATTTTAAAAAACTACTTCTTTTTGGAAAACAAAGCTTAGCATATTACAAGGAAGGGAAGTCACCTTGGCTACCAGTTAGTTATTTAGACCCCACCAGCCAGGCTTACACTAATTGGCTATAAGAAAAGACTGCAAAGAGCAGTATAATAAAAAATTAGAGTGGAAAGCAGTATCAGCTTACGAGATGGAATAATTCTTAAGAATCTTGGTAGACCCATGCAGAAGAATTAGTTTCAAATGTGGCTTACTGAGGGATTAAATCTATTAATTAAAGCAGGCCCCGGAGGTTGCCCACCCGAAAACACCTCCTTAAACTTTCCAGTTAGTGGGAGGAGCGAATAGAACATTCCACAGTTCCTAACATTCCACAGTTCCTAACATAAGTGCCACAATTCAGATGTTAACTAACTCTGATTGATCTTCTCCCCAGTTTAAAAAAAAAAAAAAGACTATACTGAAATACATTTGTCTCTGTTAAGCTATATTTTATTAGTCAACCATTTCATTGAAAAATATTTATTGATCACTCACTATGCACTAAGCACATTTCCGCTACTCGGGATATAACTGCAAACAGCACATCTCTGAACAGTCCCTGAGTTACAGTCCAGCAAAGGCAGAAAAAGAATCAGATTTTGCTCTCAACAAGGTCAAAAACAAAGAACTTAAAGATCCCAACGTGTAAATAATAATGATAATATCAGCCATTTAAAATCTTTGCAGAATGAGATGAATAAACAGATAGTTAAAGTTTGAGATCAAATGCAGATTTCTAGGAAAAAAAAGAGCGTCTTAGACAATGTTTTTATGTTGTACAGTCCATCATTTCTTCCCAGGGCAACATCGACATGACTATGTTCCTTTCTCGATAGAGTCTTCTATCAAGAAGAACAAGCTCGGGCTTCCCTGGTGGCGCAGTGGTTGAGAGTCCGCCTGCCGATGCAGGGGACATGGGTTCGTGCCCCGGTCCGGGAGGAACCCACATGCCGCGGAACGGCTGGGCCCGTGAGCCATGGCCGCTGAGCCTGCGCGTCCGGAGCCTGTGCTCCGCAACGGGAGAGGCCACAACAGTGAGAGGCCCGCGTACCACAAAAAAAAAAAAAAAAGAAGAGCAAGTTCCTATACCACCTGATTCTGCCACTACAATGTATGAATGCAAGACGCTTTTCCATTAAACAACACCGAGGATTGGTAAATCTTTCTTGTTTTCAAGTGCTAACCTATGATAGTAATGTACATCAATTGACCTTTCTAAATTCAACAGAGGAGGGTGAGGGGCAGAGGCAGAAGGAGAGCTTATGGAAGCAGGTTACACTTTACTGAGGTCTGACTGCCAGAGCCTCGCTGTGATGCAGGTCCCAGAAAGTACTGGTTCTATGTGATGATCTGACCTTAACCTGAGGCACTTTCTACACACCTAAAAGAGAAAGAGGATGAAAAGGCATGCCTATTATGTGGTTAAATGGCTCATTTTCACACCAGACTGGTTGTGATGAGTACCACCTCTGATGGATAGTGGATCCCAATGTTCCCCTCCAGCCACTGAAGATGAATGGCAAGAAAGAGAATATTTTTCTTTGTGCTTATTCATGGTTAGTTTGGGTAATTTGGCGCAGCTGTTTGAGTCTTTCCCGTAGAAAAGAGCTAAACCCATGCCAGATACCTGGAGTGTTGCTTCAAGAAATGCTGCAAGATCATTCCTGTGATGTGGCCAGAGAAAGTGTCAGAATCTGTCCAAGCGAAATGAGACAGAAAAAAATCAATGTCATTTTAAGATGGAGGAGTATATACATCTTATCCGTTTCATTTTGCATTTCTGCTAGCTTTAACTGGACACATTATACCGAATCTCTTGTTTTTCTGAAGAAATTCTAGAGTTATCCATGAATCCCCAAGATGAGAATATCTAATACGCTGGGGGAGGTGTTACTATGCTCACAAATTCAAATGATAAGAACAAATTGGGCTTTGCAAAACATGTATAAAACCAACATACATGTTAATGCCCATGGTCGACCAGCTTAAGATAGAAGGCCCCAGAGAGAAACACTTCAGAATTCCATAACTACACCTACTTCAGGGCTTGTTTCAGGAATGAAGAGTAGATAATCATTTTTTTCGAATGCATAGGAAGTGAGCAGGGAATTTGAAAGGTGAGGGAGGGAATATTCTTATTGAGGATGAAATGGAAATTATTTACCCTGGCAGTCCTCATTATCCGGTTGATTTCCATCCAGCTGACACTAAAAGGTCCTCTTATTCCCCGCCCACCTCTTACAATTTTCTATTCCCTTTGATTTCGTGACAAAAATTTGCAAGTCTGAAACTTATATTTCACCTGAAATATTAATATTCAAGCTCCAGGTATTAAAAGGAGGAATAGGGAAAGCCCTCACTTTCAAATCCACAGTCAATGCTTTAGTACATACGAGAAGTCTGACAAGCAGATTTGCATGTCCGATTATCAATGCGTTATCAACGTTTACCAACATTGCTTTCATTGGTTTCTTTCTAGTGCAGTTATTTCATGCAAAATTCTAAATTCATGTCAAGACAGAAGTAAGACCTACATTTTTTAAGTGTGCCAGACATGCAGAAAAAACTGAAGCCTAATTAATTTTTCTTTTTTTTATGAGGCTAGAAATACATTGTGTTTGTGGTCTATTGTGGGGAACAGACCTTCCTGAAAAGGAAGATATCTCTGAGACCAGAAATATTCTCAGGGCATGGAGAGGAAAATCCATTAAAGAGTTTAATTCTGCTAAAATAAGATCCCTAGCTGCCTTGTGCCCGAGGCAACTCATGCTAAGGGTGCAATTTGAGAACTTGATTAAGTAGGCTCTGTCCATAGCACCCTGTCCAGGGCCCACAACTCCCCAAACCCTGCCTCCGGTTCAACTTCCAATTCATCAGTACCACACTGCATAGTGAACTTGAGTCAGACTGGTTAGAATCCCAGCCCCACAATGTATTAACCACCAGATCATAACTCTTGGTTTTTTTTATTGGTAAAATGAGTAAAAAACTGATTTTAAAATTTAACTCACAAAGTTGTTCTAAAAAAGAATTTATATAAAGCCCTGAACATAATACCTGCCATACAGTAGGTACTCAATCAATGTTTCCTTCTCCCGAAAATAGATCCCTACCCAAGACATCTATCCTAAACATTTTGGGAAAAAACACTAAGTAAGGGACAATCTTACAAATAGACAACTTACTATGAGCCTATAACCACTCAACTAAAACAGAATACAAACTTTTTTTAATGTGTATGCTATATGAATTATACCCAAAGTATCCGCCTTCACTAATTTATCCCAAAGGGGATTATGCTTGTCGATACAGGCCTTGGGTCTAAATCAACAAGCCAGCACTACTTTGACTGGTTTCCATCTTGGTATCGTTCAGAAAGGAACCTTAAAAAGTCCCCCCCCCCAAAAAAAAAAAAAAAAGTTCCCCAAAGCTCCTCTTATAAATCCTTGGAGAAAATTGCAAGGGACTTTTACCCTAGGGTGGGGGACTCTTTCTCAGCAAAGGAGGCTATATAAGTAGGCTCTGCTGGCTCCCAAGTGTGCCTCTATTTAGGTAACTGTGATGAACAAGGCATCTATCACCATGGGGTCAGACTCTTGGGAAACAGGACTTCACCCCTCAGTCCCAGAAGCTGATCTCGTTCTTTCCCAACTTGGAGAAGAAGTGAAGACCAAATTGTTTAGGGTGTTAGTCAGACTCCAAAGAGCCTAAACAACCACTGAATAGTTCAACTGGCCATCCAGAACTCTGTTTTTTCTCCAGGGTCAGGCCACCCTGACTGCAGATATCTTAAAATAAAACAAATCACAGGACCTCCCTAGAGAAGATAATTTTACTCTTCAGTATAGAAGAAAAGACTCAGAAACCAGCTGAAAGCATAACCCTCACCACTCAAGCCAAGGGGTATTTGTGGGGCCACCAATGGGCCAGGGTTTACGATGAAGCCTTAAGATTTATTTTGAAGTCATCACATACCCATGACAATATAAAAGAAAAGAGGAATAAAACCACCTATCACATATGCATAGTTGGAATTGTTCTATTAAAATGGAAAGCCAAAATGCTTTGACTGTGTCACTTTCTAGCAACAGACAAGAAAAAAAACATATATTTTAGGTAGTTCTCACTCTTAGCAGAATAGAATAAAGTCATTGGTCTGATTCCAACCCCATTATCAAAAAGGACCATTCACTTAATGTAAAAAAGCAGCTCATCAATTTATCATTAACAAGAGCATTACTACCTAATGTAAGAGAACTACTCTTCCCCAGGGATTCTGTTAATGGGAGGCTGGAGCCAAACAATAAGCATGGGAGCAGGGTGGCCACAGGAGGGAACACAATATACATGCTCTGTGCTCCCAGCAAAGGACATTGCACAATGACCTCCTATAACCAGTGAGTTCCGGCACACTCAAAAAGGAGGGAGGGGGCTGCAGTGAGGAAAGTCAGACTTTCGCACGGGCACCTTCTGGAATTTGTTGTTGTTGTTAGCGATCCATGCTTGTTTTCAACACACGTTCCCCAGTGACTCTTGGTTCCTGCCCAGTTTCTCAGCCTCTCTTTGGGAGCATGCAGACTTGCAGTTTGGGAGTTATGCTCCCTGGAATAATAGACAATGTAAATGAGCACATTTTTCAAAGGCTAAGATGCTACTGCTAGTTCCTTCTTAAGTCATCCAGCAATAGTATCAAATACTAGGTGCTTTTTAAACCCTCTATTGGTATTAACTAATTTAATTCCCTCTCAAGAAGTCTAAGAAGTAGGTGCTATTATTTTTCCCATTTTACAGATGAGAAAGACGAGGCACAAAAACCTAAGATAAGTCGCTCTTGATCACAAAGTTAATACACAGTGGAACTAGAATTTGAACCCAAGAATTCTGGCCTCAAAGTCCGTGCTTTTAAGCAGTATACTATAATGCCTGTCCATCCCATCAATAATAAAATAAGAGCCGATGAATTAATACATGACTTTGAATTCAGAGATAACCAACGCATAATCAAGAATTCACACTGGTAACGTTGAGTTTTTCAATTAGACTGTAGACGTTGGAGTCAGACTCAAATTCAAATCATAGACAAACCCTATCACACATTAGTCAGTGAAATTTTGAACAAGTTATTTGACTATCTTAAGCCTCACTTTTCCAACCTTTAAAATGGAGATAATAAAAGTACATACCTCATAGAGTTAGGAGAATTAAATCAGATATTGCCTGTACTTATACTTGCAACATATTTAGTGCACCATAAACATTAGCCCTAATCATCATCATTATTATTTATTATACACGTGGCTTCCCATTGTAGGTAAGCATTTGGAAGGAATGATCCTTCTTCACCCTACTGCTTTCAAAAGCCCACACATGTGAGATATGTGGGGATTAGGGGTATCGGCCTCAGCTAAGGATCACAGCAAAGCTAAGGGGCTCATAGGGACCAAACCCCTCAACCTTGGCTTCATTAGCAAGTTTCTCTAGCTGAGCTAACCCAGCCCATGCCAGTCAAGCATTCCCTTGCAAATATAAATCATTACCCAATAAACCACAGACATACAAGACTGTCCACAGCAGATAAAGCTGTGGGTCAGAGTAGCCAGTCCCTGAGGCTTTGTGGAAAGGGAGAAAAAACTACAGCATTAATTATATAAACAGTTACTTGGAAAATGCTTTAAGCAAGTGTTTTAGATTCCCCTTTAATTAGGATAAATAATTACTGCACTTTCATCTTTCAATGAGCTCCCAAACTCTCCCATGCCCCATCTTCAAATACCAACTAGAAATACACAAAGATCGAGGGAATAAACTAACAGTGTGCACTTTTAAAGCCACTTTATCTGTCTGGATCTTAGCTTCACCATCTGTACAATGAGGAGGTCTGTCAAGGTAATTCTCCAAGGCCCCTTCCAGTAGATTTTCCACAATTCCATGAAGTGCTTTGGGGCTGACATAATGGCTACACCACTTTACTCATCCCATAGTCTTTTCTAGGGAGCAGCACAACACTTGAAGATATTAACTGCATTTGTTTATTGAACTTCCAAAGCTGTTTTACAAATGCAAACATCAAGACATCCAGTAATGCTGTAAGTGCGCTGTGGAATAGGGAAACCTGAAATACCAGGCCTAAAAAATGTCTGGAGAATAGCTCAAATGAGGAATGGTTAAAAGAACTGAAGATGTTCTTGGGAAATGACAAAGTTACCTCTTTTTTGCAGTACGCGGGCCTCTCACTGTTGTGGCCTCTCCTGTTGTGGAGCACAGGCTCCGGACGCGCAGGCTCAGCCGCCATGGCTCACGGGCCCAGCTGCTCCGCGGCATGTGGGATCTTCCCGGACCGGGGCACGAACCCGTGTCCCCTGCATCGGCAGGCAGACTCTCAACCACTGTGCCACCAGGGAAGTCCAAAAGTTATCTCTTTTAATTAGGCTTATTCTGTAGAGCTCCAGAACTGGAATCAATAGATTAACACTGCAGGGAGAGATGGTAAATAACTTTATAATAAGTAGCTTACTATCCAAGATAATGTTTCAAAATGGAAAAAGAAAAACATTTTATATTGCTATGGTCATCACTAAAAGAAATGTGAAGGCTTCCTATCAAGATGATTAGAGGGAATTCCTCAATTGGGACCATAAACGGAGGGGTGTATGCCGAGCTCATATTACCTCTGAGAGTCTGTCCTGACTCCCTGCAGATAGTTAATAACTTCTTCATCCAAGCTCCCTAAACAACATTTAAATAGCTCTAGTAGAGCACTTATGTGTGATGTTGTAATATCTGTTTATAGGTGTCACCCTCATCAAACCAAGAGTGTCTCATTATCCTTTGTCTGTATCTGTCACAGCTCCAAGCACATGGTAGATTTTCAATAAATATTGGATGAATAATAAAAATAAGTCATGACCAAGGAGTTTAAAAAGACCATCCTTGCCTTCAGAGATGCTTACAATCTATCTGAAAAGTCAAAAGTAACGTAGCTGAACCAAATGTTATATAGTTATATGTAATACCTTGGACTCAGTTGGGACTTAGTAAACATTTAAGAAACAAATTCATTTGACAGCACTTGAGTGTTAAATGGTGGCAGGAGCTTATCATTCAATGAAGAGAGGTTGCTGAGGCTGGCTCAGAGTATCCTCCAAAATCTGGCGCACACCTGCCTGATGACATTTTTCTCTAAATTACCAGCTGATTCCTCACAATCTCCCAAACTCACTCACATTCCAACTCCTGAACTTTGGCTCAAGACCCTTTATTAGCTGGACCTCCCTCTACTCCCTTCTCTAGAGCACCACGATCCTTCCCTCCCCAGAATTCCCTATCACTCACTAACCACCTAAAAGTATGTCTGCCAGCCATTCATTAAGCCATCAGTTGTTGGCTCTTCAGTATGTGTGGGCTGAGCTAAACTTTGTAGATACAAATGGAGGAGACATATTCCCTGCCCTCAAGAAGTTTAAAGTTCATTGGAAGCCAAACACTGTCCATTCAAGTGAACGGTTTTAACGCATAATGTCATGAAGGAACCACTGAGGATGACACCACACACAGTCTCCAGGTGATGATGGGTGGTGGTGAAGGTTAGACAGGAACTCTTCCTGGAGGAAATGTGGCCAGAGCTGAATCTTGAAGAAATGATGGCATTAAACCAGATAAAGCGAGGAAAGATCTTCCCAGGCAGAGCAGGATACACAAAAGCTGCAGGATGAGAAGACACAGCAAATTGAGTTTGGCTGGCCTGTAGTGAAGAGTCCAGAGGTGGGTGTGGAGAAATAACAGAGCTGAATTAGGAGGAATATCTACGTTGAAAAGCCCACTTTTCATCCTCATGCTAATGGAGGATTTTTGAAGGATTGTAAACAAGGAAATGGCCTGATCAGATTTATCTTTTATGTTAATTGAGGCAAGAGTGGATTGAAAGGAAGGTCAGACCCGAGGAGAGGTAAGTTAGGAGGCAATTTTAGTGAACAGGATATGAAGTGAACTAGGGCATTCTCAGCGGAGGGAGAAGGGAAGGACCAGGTAATTCTGACAAGATTGGACTACAGGATCGCATAAGTTATATGTTGGGAGCCGGAGTGATCAGGGAGTCAAGGATACCTCCCAGGATTCTGACTGGAACAGCTGAGTGGACAGAAATTACATTCACTGAGAGAGAAATACAGTATGAGGAGCAGGTTTGGTAGAGAAAATGGTGAATTTTGTTTTAGACCTGATGAGTTTGGGATGCCTGTGAGATAGTCAGGTAGGAGGCAGTTGAATACACCAGTCAAAAACTTGGGAGTAAGAGCTAGGATGGAGATGTGAATTTGGGTGTCAGGAGCAAAGAGGGAGAATAGAAATGGTGGAAACCAGTGAGATCCCATGGGAATTACCAGTGAGGAGGAACTCAGGCAATGTCACCCCACCCCCAACCTGCTTCCAAAAGTGCAAGAAACCAATAAAGAGCTGGGAGCCCCCTGTTGTCCCAAGTCATCACTTCTCCCGAGGAAAGGAACAAAGATTTTTATGAATGCTAGCGGGTCAGGAGTTTGCTTGTGATTATTTCTCAATTTAAATACAACCTTTTTTTTTTAATTTCTGTAATTGCAGAAACTTTGAAAGTTGACCTTTGCTGCAAACATGCTGACCATCACTGACCCTGATTTCCATTGTGCCCTTCCCCCTTTAATCTGTTCTCTACTTTGTCTGAGGGAGGTAGAGCAGCTGGCTTAAAGTTTCATAGCTGGTTTTTAACTGATAAAGACTCAACTTTTCTTTTCCCCAAATGTTGTTTCAGCCAAACCACTTTATTTTGCTGATTCAATTTCAAAATAAAAAGAAACAAACTGAAGAAAGGAAATAAAATGAATTCCCCCGGACCTGAAAGTGCTTGAACTCTTGAAGAGGTGCTGGAAAGGTTATTCACTTTTCAGTGTGCCTGTTTGTCACGCTAAAGCAGTTGTAAGCTTCCAGAAGGTAGAGTCAACTTCTATTTGCATGTGAGTCCCACATGGCAACTAGCAGAGGGAGCCCTACATAGAGAAGCTGCCCAGTAACTATTTATGGAACCAATGTACAATTAGACTCATTCATATGCACACTCCTGTAGCTCTTGGAGTCATCCATGATATTTAACACCATTAATTGCTGTGTCCTATTCTTTGGCTATTTCATGGGAGCTATCCTTGGTACTGCAATTAGACAGTAAGTTTCTTGAAGACAGGAATACTGGTTCTTACTTTATTTTGTATTGCCAATAAAGGCTTGTTGATTCACATGTGTTGTTTTATCTAGAATGAATTTATCCTGCTGTGTTATATCTTCTGAAAGAAGAAAAATACATCTGTCTCACATGAACAGAACTAGAATAAGCTATTCTGAAGCACACCCTAAACGGTATATGTTACTTGTGTCGCTTAACTGAGTGATTCATTCAGGAGAGTTTCTACTGAATGAGGCTTCAACAGGCTGCACATGGGGCTGCACAGTGCCCTTCAATTGGTGATGTGCATTTCATATGCAGATTTATACGCAGCATCTGTAATTATATTTCTTGTGAATTAAATCACCAATGGCTTCTAAGGCAATGCAGGAAATGCTACTCACTACACAGAACTTAAGGAGAAAGGGAATGAAGGAGGGAGGGAAAGAAGGAGACGGAAGAGAAAGATAATGTACTTCCAGAAGGTAAAGGAACAAAAAATTTTTGTTCATCCCAAGAAATCTGCATCAATAGACTCAAGCTCAGACAGACCAGGACAATACTGCATGACCTCCATATGGCTTCACAAGATCCTTTCCATTCAGAAAGAACTGTAGTAAACCTTCCTAGGAAGTATTGCAACAGAATGACTAGGTTTCTTTCAATAGTTGCACCTTGACTCCAAATTACAGAATGAATGCCCTGTCTTGATCATTGTTAAGAGTCACCACTGGTTGACTTGTCACATTGTCAAATACAGATAGCTATACATTTCCCCTTTCTGAGAGTCCACAGAGATCACACTGAAATGAGACATCAACCAAGAGACCATAGCCCAGAGAGGTGAGCAAGCAGCCTCGAAAGGCACTGGAAACAGGTGTCCAGTGCCTAAGAAGGCCCCAGAGGAGCTGTGCTGCTGTGAGCCCACATGCATAGAAGCACACAGGGTGATTATACTCTGGGCATTGGGAAACCACAAGGTTATGTGCATATGGATGAAAAAAAGGAAAATATTCCCTACTTCCTTCCTTTCTTTCTTTTTAACATTTAGAGATGCAGGCATCCTGACAAATTATGGTCACCATACTAGTGCAGAACTCCAGCTCCTACATCTGAACATTTTTAAATCTCACCTAGCAAGATAGTGTTGAGTAAGCTGAATTTTAATGTATGTGCACCAGTAGAGTGGTCCTTAAAATACTGAAGTTATTCTGCATGAGTTAGTAAATAGCTGTGCCCCAAGCCTCTGAGTGTTCCTAAGCTGCCCCAGCCTTTCTTCCCAGGACATGTCAGAGCTCTCCCCTAAAGGGTTAATGCCTGGCACTGCAGTAGGCCTTGGGTCCCTCTTCCAGGCTGTCAAGGCAACCTGGTGTTTGTGTCAGACTGATGATCATCTTGTTTCCCTGTAGGTACAAGAAGCCCAAGTATCAGAGGTTGCTACATGAGATGGAATCTAGCAAGTGCTAGCCTGGCTGAAAATGGGCCCAGATGGCCATATCTATGGAGGCAAAAGTTGTGTTTTGGGTGCTGCTTTGTGAGGTTAACTGACATCCACTCAATTTTCATATCTTCGGCTAATTATATCACAAACCTATAATGTATGAGAGTGTTTTCTCTTCCCCCCAACCTGTAAGCCCCTAAAAAGATACAGCCCTCAAACAGCAAGGGTTCACCGAGTCCTAAGCCAGATAAATTAAATCCACACATAGACACAATTTCAATGCAACTGTTGAACACCAAGGATGAGAAAATCCTAAAAGATATCAAAGAGGAAAAGGTGGAACACATGCAAAGGAATGACAATTAGTTCCTCAGGAGGCCTGAGTAACAGTATATGCCAGAAGCCATATATAATATCTTCAAAATGCCTAGGGAAAATCCCCACCAACAAAGAGTTCTGTATCTAGCTAAACTAGTCTTTAAGAGTGAGAGCAGACTGACAGAAAATAGTTGACTACTCGTAGCCCCATTCTGAGACATAAGGTCACCATGTATAAGAAACAACATTAAGTAAAGAAACTTGACACACTTTTGGCAAATTTGATTAAGAATTGCCTATTATTAAGAATAATAATGACTAAAATTGAAGGGATTAAATTCAAGGTGTACCTAAAATTGTAAACAGAAACAATATGAAAATATGCAGGGAAAGTTCAAATTCTAAGCATTTTAAGATCTATATATTATTCAGAAAAATTATTGAGGTTTTTTCACATTAAACATTTTTAAAATTACTAACATAAAAGATAAAAATGAAATGGATTACTCCAAACTGTAGAGAGAAAAAGATGGGACAAGTAAAGTTAAAGTGTTCAGTGAAATAGAAGGTAGGAAAGGAATGAAGAAGCATAATAATTTTTTAACTAAGTAGAAATTAGTAAACACAAAAAAGTAAATGGATTACATTTACTATTACCTATAAAAGTTGGAAATTCTCAGATATTTGGAATATTGAAAACAAAACAAAACAAATTCCAGCTATTATATGGTGTTTACAGGAGACATATGTGAAACACGATGACATTTTTCAAAGTTGAAAGTTAAAGAAATGGCAAAAATATACTGAGCAAATATTATCCGAAATAAACTTGTTGTAGCAAGATTAATAAGTCATAAAATAGAATTCGGGGTGAAATGTAATAACAGAAGAACCCTATAGGCCATTGGAGGTGCAGGGTGGACAGTCCTTCTGGGGCAGACTGGGAGGGTCTTAGTAGAGAGGGTGTGGGACAGGTCCCAGGTAAAGGCCAGGTGGTGATGGTCAGGGCCAGGGAGTCAGGGCTGATAATGACAGAACTTATGCCCAGGCCTAAGCCTACTCAGCCAATTTGTGGGCCCAGGTGCTTCAAGCAGCCAATCTACAGTCATCTGATGGTCAAGTGACATGGTGTCCCCAACTAGTACAGACCCTGAGGTCTATAAAGATAGTTCTTACTGAATGATAAAAAGGAAAATCCTGCTAGGAACATATCACAATATATCACAACATGAACTTACGTGTACTTAACTCAAAACATAAAGAAAAATTTATCCTATCATAAAGGGAAATTTACAAATCCATGATTATACTGGACATCTTAATATGCCTCACTCGAAAAAAATATACATCAAGCAAAAAGAAAAATGTGAACCTATAGAAAAATTACACAATGAATAAGCTTGTTCCAACAGACATAATAAATCTCATAATCAACAAAGGGAGGCTACATGATATTTTTTCAAGCACACATGGAGCCATTATGAAAACTAAACTAATCCTCACAAACAACCAGTGAGGCAGGTACTATTAAAGTCTCATTTTACATATAGGCAGTTTGAGACACAGAGGTTAAGTAACTTGTTCATGGTCACACAAATGAGATACAAGCAGAGCTGGCACATGAACCCAGACATTATGATTCTAGAGTTCAACTTTTAACTGTAATGTTGAGTAATTGAGGCAAGACAAAAGAATTAATAAAATAGAAAATTATTAACATTAGAGGCATTCAAGAAATCAAAAGCTGATTCTCTGAGAAGGTAAAATTAAAAACTGTCTATGAGACCAATCCAAAAATTTAAAAATGGGGCTTCCCTGGTGGCGCAGTGGTTAAGAATCCACCTCCCTAATGCAGGGGACACGGGTTCGAGCCCTGGTGCAGGAAGATCCCACATGTCATGGAGCAACTAAGCCCACGAGCCACAACTACTGAGCCTATGCACCACAACTACTGAAACCTGCGTGCCTAGAGCCCGTGCTCCGCAACAAGAGAACTCACCTCAATGAGAAGCCCACGCACCACAACGAAGAGTAGCTCCCACTCACCGCAACTAGAGAAAGCCCGCGCACAGCAACAAAGACCCAATGCGGCCAAAAAAACCAAAAAAAAGAAAAACCCACAACATTGTAAATCAACTATATTTCAATAAAAATTGTAAAAAACAAACAAAAAACCCCAAAAATTTAAAAATGGAGAAGGCACATACCAATCATGATAAAAATAAAAAAGAAGATATAACTACCAGTATAGTAGAAATTATAAAGTACATAGCAGAATATTGTCATCATCTTTATGCCAATAAGTTTTAAAACACAGAAAAAATCTACAATTTTCTGAAAAGATTTCAGTTCGTAAAACTGACTCCAAAAGTTTAAAACTAGTAAAACATTGCAATTAAAGAGATTGACTCAGTAGTCAAATTCCACTACTTCTCCCCCAATAAGACACCAGACTCACTGGTTTTTATAGTTAACATTCTCATAAGAAAACTCTTAAGAAACTGTTGTTCATATTTTATGCAACTCTTACATACAATAGAAAAGGAGGATGAGCTTTATTAAGAAGACCCAAAGTGAACTTAAATACAGATTGGGGGATGGGTGCTATATTACCCTTTATACTTTTCTCTACAGTTCAAATATTTCATATTAAAAAGAGGTTCAGGGAAAGGTATGGGGATAGCTCATCAAACAAGTGTATATTCTATCTTTGATTCAAAATTTTATATTCTTTGATTCAAAATTTAATCAATCATCACTGAATCAATAACTTCTAATACTTATTTTTCTCTTTTTAATTTAAATTTCTGTTTCCTAGGGGATAGCTCCAATACACCAGATCTACATCTCAACAACTTTTTCAGCTTGGAGGTAACTTTCTCCCACAGACACCTTTTTTTCAGAGAACAGAACAGCTAGTTTTCTTCCAGTTAGTTTCTGAATCTGTGACCTTTCGAACATGCTACCACTTGAGATTTCAAAATAACTTTATGGAATTCCTACCTTAAGAAACTTTATGAAGTCCTTCAGTCATTAGTCCAGCTTCTACGAGGAATTTAAAAATAACTCACCCTCATTCTTTCCTCAAAGACGCATTCGTGTTAAATTTCTTGACCTAAAGAGGAAACCATCTTGGGGAAGAATTAATCCATGTAGTGTTCTGTCCAAGGCATGGGCTTGGAAAGAGTCTAAGAGCATGGGCTTGGAAACAGCATGATTAGACTGAGTAATTTCAGCACAAGTTACAATAGAAAGACCACCTTCTCAGAGTAAAAACTTTGTTGCACTCTGTTTCATGAGGCTACTAGAGAAACCTGGAAAGGTCACAACAAAAATTTCCAATTTCTTCATTGATCCTGGGGGAAAATTCACATTCCAAGAAATACATTAGAAAGTTAACAAAAGTTAAGTTTAGATGTGGTAATATTAGAAATAAAGTTTTCGTTAGGGTCAGGTAACAAGGAAAGAGAATTTAACATTAAAGTTCAGCATAAAAATATCTTAATTTGTGAATTATAGTATAATGTCTTACATACTATCTATGATTCAGCTGAGGCCATTCTAAGGGCTGGAAACTCTCTTAGAAAGAGACTTTATGAATTTGGAGATAAGTGCTTTCAATTATTACTCAGATTCCCACTCCTAATCCTGATAATAAATTATTGCATATTATCCTTCAGCAAGTTCCCCAATCCAATTGATACTGAAGAATGATAATCAGTTTTCACTACTAAGAACACAAAGGGCAGGAGGGTTATATTTAAAATTTATCAGAGTTTTTATTTAGAATTCACTATTTAAAAGAAATATGATGTGAATGATTTTTGGAAGGGTGGGATGTCTTTTGAAGAGTAAAGTCACTTTTTAATTTATCTGTTTTCATACAGAAGGACATTGTTGCTTCAGGGGCATTTAATTATCCTTTTATATCCAAATCACTATTGTCCATGATGTTAGCAATATTGATTTGGTGCACATTTAAGGTCACACTGACCTGTAGTATGTCATATATTGTAAAATAAGTTACACTGGAATGTTACTATTGATCTCCTAGGGTGGGCAATACATGTACGTTTTTCCATGTTAACTTGTGTTGATTTTCTTACTGTATTTTTAGCAAAATGAATTGTCTTTGTGACAATTCATCATTTTTCTCAACCTGAGCATCTTGAATTGTCTGCATTCTTTTTATTGTCTGCTGCCTTACTTTCTTCTCCACTAATGATACCCAACAACGTTGTACCAGAATTTCCTTGAAGTTTGTTCACTGATTTTTTTTTCGTTGTTGTATTGCTAGAGTGTATTGTTATTGCTTCTTTCAGTGTTTACATGTGTGATATGCTTATTCAACATCAAAACACTGGAGATTTTCTATTTGTTCACTTTATCCTTCAACAAATATTTGTTTCACGTCTGTCCACTGTGCAATTGGTTCTGGAAATGCAAAACCTAAATAAGACACTTGAGGCATTCAATCTCTTGCTCACTCCTCCCCCTCTTCACCTGGCTAATTCTTACCCACCCTTCAAGTTAAATGCTTCAGAGGAGGAGTAGGATAATGATTGAAAGCAAGAAATTGGATTTGGCATCGAGGAGGTCACTAGAGACTTTAACAAGAGCATCTTCAGCGGGATGTGAGGCAGGGAGCTGACAGAATCCAGACTACAGGTGACACAAGTGAGGAATTAGAGACAATGAGGACAGACTGTTTCAGGAGACAAGTAATAAAAAGGAAGAAGCAGAAATGTCAGCAGAAGAGATCATCTATGAAAATGATTGTTTTTGGTTTGCATGAAATATGAGTAAGTTTGTAAACTTAGAAACGAAGAGCCAAATCATTGGCAGAAATTGAAGATACAGGAAAGAATGAAGATAATTTATGTGGTAGACTCCAGAGTAATGTGTGGTGTTTTACGGGCATCGATCTTGGTCTTGGGAAGGAAGGACATCTCTTTGTCCACAATATTAGGGAAAGTGATATGACAATTAGAATCTAAAAACGGAGAGTAGTGAAGCAAAAAATAAGAGAAATGCCTCTTATCTCCATTGGGGAAAATGGAATATAATCATGCTCTAAGAGGATGATAGATAAGGAAGAAGCAAACAGATTGAGAAGAATGGTGAATGTTTGGAACTGTTTCCATGAAGAATGTGTGCTGTGTGTACACCTTTTGTCCCCTTGATCTATCCATTGTCCATACTTCTCTAACCTGCTCCATGCCCTGAGAGGCTATGGGTTTATATCAGCCAGTTTCCTAACTCTCTGGCTTTTCGCTGGTTCCAGCCAATGGGAGCAAGGAGAGTTTGTGATATTCGTTCTGCCAGGTCTTTTTCTGCCTGGCCATGAGCTGCCAGTGGCAGAGTTCCTCTCCTGAGAGCCACAACTACTGTTGGGAGGCCTTCCCTTATGGCTACTAGTCTCAGTGGCTTCCTCCTTCCCTTCACGCTTAAGGGTAATAGTCGCTTTCCCTCTGATGCTGACCCCAGGGCACTTAGCCATCCTTGCTTTCCCGTAACCTTGCTTACACCTGGGCAAATAGTCTTCTCATTGAACTCTCCTCGCGTTGGAGTGCGCCATTTGTTTCCTCTCTGGGATCCTAACTGATGCAGAATGCAAGAGGAAGCTGAGTGGAGACAAGTAAAGTATTGTCTTAGGCACATTGTCTAAGTCTGTCGTGCTTATTTTCTCCGGTTAATCTTGCTGTCCATGAGAAGAAGCAGATGAAGAGGATGGTTGGATTCATGGAAGCTTGTAGATGAAAGAATACATGTGGCAAAAGAATAGAGAGAGGAATAGAGGGTGCTGGTGAATGGGTCATTAAAATTATTGCCTTAGACCTAAGAGCTGTGCTTTCCATGTGCATTCTGAGTTTGAGAAAAACACTTTTCTACTGGTTTTTCAAGTCTCTATAGCTGAATTAGGATCTCCCTTGAATTTGCCCGTATAGTCAATGAATCTTCAGAAAATGAGAGCACACATACACACAAAAACACATACACCCACTTTAGATCACTCCAGATCTGAAAGTGTTATTGGACTGTCATAGACTGAATTGTGTCCCCCTAAATTCATATGCTGAAGCCCTAGCCCCCAATGTGATTGTATTTGGAGAAAGGGCCTTTAAGGAGGTAATTAAGGTTAAAAGAAGCTATTAGGGGAGGGCTTTAATCCAATAGGACTGGTGTCCTTACAAGAAGAGGAAGAGACACTGGGAGTACATGCACAAAGAAAGGTCACGTGAGGACAGAGCGAGAAGGCCGCTGTCTGCAAGCTCAGAAGAGTCCTCATCAGAAACCAACTCCATTGACATCTTGATCTTGGACTTCCAGCTTCCAGAACTAAGAGAACTGAGAGAATATACATTTCTATTAAGTCACCCAGTCTGTGATATTCCGCTATGGCAGCCCAAGCAGATAGATACATGGACCACCTAAACCTTCACATATCAAAGGGGAACCACAATTTCTTGGCCATGGAATCCAGTGACGCATAGTATTCCATTCTGCCCACTTGCACTGGTCTCTCTCCACATCTTTACTGACTATGATTTACTCTTCAGGGCCCAACTCCAATTTCACCTCTGCAACCTCCCATGACTAGGGAAGGCTTATCCTCCCTAAAAATTCACTCTTTAGGGATTTGGCCTCTCTGCTCTTAGATAATCACTTGTTTTTATTATTACCTCTTCTAAGGCTAAAATATTAGAATTTTTAAACTCACCCCAGCTCTTAGCAATGCTGAGTATATAGTAAGTGCTTACTAAATGTTTGTTGACTGACTGATTACTCATCCTCGATAATTAGAAGAAAGCTATTTAATTTGTTCCTATGCTTAAGAACATATTCTGAGAACAGATGAGAATGCAGGGTGAAAAGACCATCATCGTAGCATAGATGTGACTTTTGAACCTTTACTATATCTCCTCACAATGTTCAGTCAAGCCCCCCAGCACTGGGATGGCTCCAGAGCAGAGGTGAGAGGTTGTCTTCACCACAGCTACTCATATTTAAGGTGTCAGAACAATAACCAGTTTTGCACTCCCAAGACGGAGTGGCCTTGGATAATTTTGGCAAATCAGACCTACCAACCCTTAAGTCTCTTGCATTCTCTCCTTTAAGACATTGTCTAAGACAATGGGACTCCAGCAAGGTATGTCCAGGTCTGAAAATATGTCTAAACAGCAGCTTTTATAATTGAAAGCAACAGCTGCTTCTCCAAAATGCACTTCCGATGCTTAACAGGCTTTGCACAGCAAATGCTATTAAAACAATCCCCTTGAACCTTGCATTTTGCTTTTAAAACCACTGGTAAAATTAATTCTCCCTTTTTCTTGATGACTGTATCACCTTTAAAACAAGCTCATCATCTGCTAATCCATTTCCAAACCCAGTTTGGGAATCTGGGTTAAGCAGAGTATAACGGAATGAGGCTGTGGCTTGATGGAGTGAGAGATCCTTCTTCATCCTAACTGGCAGAGTCCTCACAAGGGAAAACAGAGCCCCCCGGTTCTAACTCTAATCTATCTGCCTCGCATGAATAATTCATGCTGCTTTTACACCAGCAGCCACTGCAATAGTAGGGGATGGTCTCTACGCGTGGATTACTGGCTGAAGACTGGTCTGAAAAAAACGTCCCTCCCCACCCAGCAGGAAGCTTTGGCATCTGTGTACGTGAGAGTTCTTGCTCCAGGTCAGGTCGATGGCCACTGAATGTTAAATTAGGGTATTGGGAATTTGGTATTAGTAATTCCCACTTTGTTTTATTTAACTAAGGCTGACATGTCTCAATATTTAACCTTTAAAGGAATGCAGGCAGTTTTCTGGAAATAGAAGAATATGTCAGGTGAAAAGTTTGAGAATATTCATATTTAAAGGTTTTACAAGGAAAAAAACCTTCTGAAAATTGAACAGAAACTCAGAGTGATTTTTTTGTTTAAAAAAAAGAGTGAAAAAGAGAAAAAAAGAAAGAAAAAGAAAGGAAGGAAGGTAAGAAGGAAGGAAAGAGAAAGAAATCTGACCATGTCATTCCCCTGCTTGAAACCTTCCTTGGCGCCAATGCTCTTTGGACCAAGTTCAAAGTCCTCCATGTTGCCTAAGTGGCCCTGAAGAATCTGGCTCCTTCATAACCCTCCAGCCTCAATCCACCACCCTACTCCTTGTCTGTGGTACTCTGGCCACACTGGCATTTTCGGGTCCTTGAATTTGCTCTGGGGCTCCCTGCAGGTTTTCCACTCTTTTCCTCTGCCTCCACCGACCCTATCCCCAAGCCTTCACCTGCCTCACTGGTACTCATCCCTCAGGTTTCAACCAGGAGGCTGCTTTCACAGGTAGGACTAACCTCACTGAATAAGTTCTTAGACCCCATCTCCCACCCCATTATGCTCCCTGGTTATACACAAAGTCTGTCACCACAAAAGCTTCTTCATCTATGTGAATCCACCTCACTTGTAACTAAACAATTCTAGACTAGACTATAAGCTCCAAAAGTACAGGACCCCATCTGTTCACTCTGTATCCCTAGCACTTAGCATAGCACCTAATGCTTTGTAAGGGGCAGCATGAATGAAAGAATGAATGAAAAAATGAACAGACTTATGAATGGGTCTCTGTACGGATGTAGCTACACCAAAGCCCAACTGGTAAGTCTTCATTCAGTTGGCATGTTTGTTTGGTAAGATTCTTGCCAAAGTGGAGGGTCTGACAGTCTCAACCAAAGGAATAAACAGACATAAAGATGTGGGCATCTCCACCAGCTCCCTGCTTCTAGGTTTTAAAGTCTGAAGAGCAACTCATTTAGTTTCAGCATTTGGAGCATATGTTTTCTGACAGTTGATCTACTACACAGCTGAGTTGTTTTCAACATCTTCTTCTTGAATAAGGGCCAGCACTGTACAGGCTGTGTCTGCCATTAGGCGAAGAACGAGAATTGGGAAAGCAAAGAATCCAGTGTGTGACTGAGGGCAATTAAGGCAGAAAAAGCTGGCCTGGATGTCTCTAGGGAAGTACAGAGATATGGGGTGCCCCTGGGAACCAGGCACAATCCAGGCCTTGGCACATTGCTGGAGAACTCAGGGAGGTTGCAGAAGGGGAAGCTAAGACAGAGTCTGAAAGTGGGTAACCAATAAGATTTTAGGCTGTAGAAAGACAGAGAAAAAAGTGATGAAAGGAAGAACCTAAGTGGGTTTTACTGAGGTAGGAAAGTAACATTTTGGTAGTTTGAAGTTTAAAAAAAAAGAAAAGCCAGAAACAAATGTATCATGCACGCT
This sequence comes from Grampus griseus, assembly GCF_964374135.1. NCBI lineage: Eukaryota > Metazoa > Chordata > Mammalia > Artiodactyla > Delphinidae > Grampus > Grampus griseus. Next base: position 104,296,855 of record NC_139017.1, read on the forward strand.
CACACACGCACACAACACTCCACGTTGTATGCTTATATAGAGCAAAATGTACTTTCCTCTCTTTTCCTTCAAACAAAGAAAACATCTGGAAGCAAAGGAAGCTCTCCTGACCTCACCCACTGAAAAAGGAAGTGGTATGTGTAGTGAAGATAAAGGAGCAGTGCCACCAGCCAGGTAGGTGCCCTGCACCCTGTCTGTCAGAGCCCAGGGGAACAGGGACAGGACACCAGAGCCGCTGCTATAGCTGCTGCACAAAACCCACATGCTCCCAATCACGTGGGCAAGAAGACTGCTCAGGCTGCTCCAGTCCTGCCTTCCAAATCCCACTCAGGAACGTTTGAAGGATGGAACCTCAATCTCATGCAGAGCCTCATCCAGCTTTCCAGCCCCTGTGGTCCAGGCAAGCACGGGGAAGCTACACGTATGCGACGGAAGAATTCAGAGCTCTTCAGGTAATGAGGGTCAGGGGACAGAGGGAGGGGGAGGAGAGGGAATTAGAATTCGGTCATGAGGGTGGAAAATAACTGAAACAGTAGAGAGAACTAAGACCATGAAACAATGCCATTGACAAACATAAACAATTAGCCGGGAGAGGTTTTGTTAGAATGTAACTTGAAAATCCCTTTAGTGTGTCCCTTCAGTCACACTGAAGAGACCGCCAGTCTTGGAATCAACAGACCTACTAGTTGTTCTGTGATAGCCTCACTTGACCTCAACCTCTATGTTTGTAAAATGGGATGATGACACCAATACTTAATAGATAGTCAGTTTCTTTCCTGCCCAACATTGCCTTCTCCATTAGCACAGTGCACAGGGATCAGGATACTTTGAGGGCCCACAAAAATAATTTAATTTCTTTTAAGGTCAGAAGAAAATTAATTAATACAGTTAGCCTGGATTATATTCATCATTATGTCAAGGTAGTCATAAAATATAAATTTCAATGTATGTATGAAGGAAGAGGTCTACAAAGGCCTTAGAAAGGCATAAGTGTTGAGGGTCCACAAAATACATAATGCACCCTCCTTTTGGAGATCTTTCTCTACCCCATTCCCTATCCACTTGGTTAGAGCACTGGGTCCTCAGCAACCAGTTTTGACTCTGCTCCTGTGGTTTGATTGTACCAGGACCTACACTTGAGCCAAGCTGGGCCAGTCAGAGTCCCCTCTTCTCAGCTCTCTTCCTGGCCATAGTTGATTGGTTTGGGGCAGGGCAAGGTGGGGAGGATTTGGGGGTGGATCCCCTGACTCCAGCTGAGCCAATCAGTATCTTCCCTCTGAATTTGGGCTTGATTCTGAGATCCAGCCGGAGTCTGACTATACCCTCAAGATAGAGATGAAAACTCAGGAGCCATAAATTGCTGTTTTCCAACATGTGGACTTAAAGCAGAAGAAGCCATTATGAGGGGAAATAAATCCCAAAGGAGCAGAGGACTAAGATAGAGAGTCCCAGAGATATTCTAATCCCAGGTTCCAGCATGTTTCTACGGATGCATCCCATCCCTTGGGTCCTAAGACTTCAGTAGGACTGAATAGGGTAGTGGTTTAGGGCCTAGGACCAGGCTAGGCTGCTGGCATTCGAAGCCCAATGCACCAACTCTGTGACCCTAAGCAAGCTACTTAACTTCTCTGTGACTCAATTTTCTCTCTCATAAAAAGGACATATTGTGACAATTAAGTGGCATTATCTATTAAAAGTACTTAGAATACAGAAGAGAATAGAAAGTCCAGAAACAGACCCAACACATATCATCAGTTGATTTTTGACAATGGTACAAAGGCAATTCAATGGAGAAATAATTCTCTTTATAATGCATGGTGCTGGAATAATTGAAAATCCTTATTTGACCAGTGGTTAAGACTGTCCAGTGGTTAAGACTCCGGGAAACTAAGGTCCTGCATGCTGCACAACGTGGCCAGAAATAAATAAATAAAAATTGATCCTCAACCAATACTTTGCCACATATACAAAGATTAACTCAAAATGGATCATAGACCTAAACATAAACCCCAAAATTATAAAACTTCTAGAAGAAAATAGGAGAACACCTGACTTTAGGTTAGGCAAAGATTTCTTAGATATGACATAAAAACCACAGTCCATTAAAAAATGATTAATTGTGCTTCAAATTTTAAAACTTCTGTTTTTCAAAAGACACTGATAAGAAAACAGCAAGCCATAGATTAGTAGAAATTCTTTGCAAAACACGTATATACAAAAGACTTCGAATATATTAAGAAATCTCAAAACTCAATAATAAGACAAAGAACCCAATTTAAAAATGGGCAAAGATTTGAACAGAAACATCACCAAAAGCAGACACATGAATGGCAAATAAGCCCATGAAAAGATGTTCAACATCATTACTCATAAGGGAAACGCAAATCAAAGGCACAATGAGATACCACTGCACAGCATTAGAACTGCTAAAGTAAAAAAGACTGAGGATACCAATGGCTGGTGGAAGGAAGAGCAATTAGAACTCATACACTGCTGATGGGAACGCAAATAATACAGCCCTTACACTAAACAATCTGGCAATCACTTATAAAATTAAGCATACACTTATCATATGACTCAGCCATCCCACTACTGGATATTTTTACTCAAGAGACATGAAAATACATGTGCATTCTAAACTTGTACACAGATATTTACAGCAGTTTTATTCATAATCATCAAAACCTGGAAACGACCCAGACAACTGGTGAATGTATAAACTGTGGTATATTCATGAAATGGAATACAACTCAGCAATAAAAAGGAACAAACTACTGATGCACATACTGACCTGAGTGAAAAAAGCCAAATTCAAAAGGCTACATATTATATGGACCATTAATATGATATTTTGGAAAAGGCAAAACTATAGGACAGAAAACAGAGCAGTAGTTGCCAGTGGTTAGGGGCGGGGAGAGGGTTGCCTACAGTGGGGTATGAGGGAACTTGCTGGGAGTCAGAAGTGTTCTATATCTTGACTGTGGTGCAGTTACATGACTATGAGTTTGTCAAGACACAGACCTGTATACTTCAGTGAATATTAATGCATGTAAATTATCGCAATAAACCTGACTTAATTAATGCATGTAAATTATCGCAATAAACCTGACTTAAATTTTAATTTTACTTAAAAAGTAACTTCATTTGCTTAAAACTAGTCCCAGAGTTTCTGTCACTTGCAATCAAGATTCTTAAATGATACAAATATCCAGCTCATAGTATTGTGAGAATTAAATGGCACAATGCAGATCCACCTCAAGAGGGAGTTAACTTCTAATGTTAACTCATAAGCCTAAATTTACCCTTGAAAGTCCACTAACAACCCCACAAAATACAGCATATATTTTTCACGTATATGACATGGTACAATAATTCTTATATACACCAAAGTCTGAGAACAACTGAGCTAGACAAAAGGAAATTGATATGAAGATGACTGGACTATTAATTAAAAGCAGATTACCTAGGTTCACATCCCAGTTCTACCACTTCCTAGCCTTAGGCAAGTTACTTAACTTTTCTGTGCCTCAGATATTTTTCATCTGTACAATGGTAATAATAGTACCTTACTCATAGGGTTGTAGTATAAATTAATTAATGTATGTAAAGCCCTCAATCAGGCATGAGGTACAGGCTATGTTAGTGCTAGGTGTCAATATGTCAGATATAACATATATCTGTATAACACATAGACCAGCATTGCAATCCCAGGTTCCCAGTCAATGAACATCTATTAAGCATCTATCCAGGCACAGTTTTAGGTTCTGGTAAAAAGAAAGATTTTTTTCTTGGAGTTACATTCTAGTGGCTTTACCACATACTGGCTACATAACCTTGGGCAAAGTTTCCTCATCTGTTGTCATAAGGTAATGATAGGGTGCATAGTGTAATATATAATACAAGGTAAAGGGTAGCTACATCTAGTAGTTATTATTATCTCCCAGGCTCCACATTGACCAGGGAACTTATCAATTAATTTGTTTTCCCCAAACTAATCAGAAACCACATCCTCCTCTGAGTTCTTCTGATAAGGAGTGGAACTGTGAGCAACTTCTTATTTTCTCTAAATGTGTGGGCCTTTTTACCTAGAGAATACAGACTCTCGAGGTGTGAGTAAAATCAAAGGAAATGTAAACACTGCCTCTCATTCTCTCTAGTAAGGGGGAAAAAGTAGAAAATCCTTAGCCAAAGATGAGAGTAAGGGAAAAGTTGCACATCTCACTGTTCTAAGCAGAAGACATCAAGAGAAGGTGGAGTTGTTCCACACAGGAACAACATGACATGTACAACTGACATGTACAGTTGTACAGTTTGTGAACTGCACAAAGGATCCTGGCTAAAGCGGTGAGTGAGAGATGAAGTCTAGCCTTGGCAGGACCGCAACTACTCAGATGAAGAGGTGTCTCTTCTGTTACTGCAAGGTACTATATGCTTTCCACCCTACGTGTACCTGTGAAGCTGGGTTGACCCAGGATCCGTGACTTTTCTTAATTTGCAAAAATGTACCACATGACCCAATGGAGGCCCTGCTTTTAACAGACTGAGTGGCCCCAAGAAACCAGAGTTGCTCCAGAGTTGAGATGGGAGGAACAGGTGAGCTTCAAAAAGTATGGTTGTAGTCACCTGGACAGCATCACTGTATGACCTGTTGCTTCAAGTCACCCAGAAAGAAAACCGGCCCTCTCTGTTTGTCATGCGAATTGAATCTGACCTAGATTCATTTGGAGCAGGCTAGGCATTCAGGAGCTAAAGCGGCCCACCCACAGGTGACTCACCAATTTTTTTAAGATAATACCTAAAATTCAAACAAAGTTATCCATTGCCTCAGCCAGCACTGTATTAAAGCCTGCATGTTCCAGCTAGTTAAGAGGATAACCAGAGGTAACCAGAAAAAAAGTCTGTAACAAAGGAGCACTTAGTGTGGGGAGTCCAGACCTCCAAAAGGGCTTGTTCTATGTACCCCATCCCTACACCTCCTTCTCCTCACCTCCATAAGTAGCTTTAAGTGCCGGTCTCCTTTTTGGGTGTCCATTCTAACAAGGTATCCTACTTGTTAAGATACCTTGAAACTTTTATTTAGCTTCCTTGTATTTGAGCTTTCTCTTACATCAAAGTATCTTAATATCACCTGTCCTACATTTCCCAGAAAGGATAAAATTAGGTAACTATATGACAATGCCTTGTCACCCACAGATGAAAAGGAAGAATCACTCTGTGTTTCCTTATAGGAAAACCTTCCTTTGTACAACTGTTTTCCTCAAACATTTCTTGTGAATCAAATCCATATTTTAAAGTCCCAGGGATGCTCACTACTTAGGGAAATCTCATGGTGGAGAATTTTGTCAAACAAAGACAGGCCTGACAAATAATCACCCCTGACTTTTCTGAGCCTCCACATTGGGTTAATTTAGATGATGATGACAATAATGATGACAAACGTCATGAAAGCAATCTTAATGCATTTAACAGTTTATGGGTTTTCAAGCCACTTTCACACACATCTCATCTGATGCTAATAACCATAACCAGGAGATAGTGGTCAGATATTATTATCCCCAATTGCCAGGTGAAGAAGCTGAGGCACAGTGAGGTTAATGATATGCAGCTAATGGGCCTGTGCTGAAGGTTGGGACAGTGTCAAAGCTCTTACCCTGACCTGTGCAAAACAGCTCAAGGACCAAACAACCAGAAATCATCTGTGGTCTGCAGGTATGCAAATAATTTTCTCTAAGCGTTCATGCCCTCAAACCCTTAAAATTCAAAAGCCAAAGTCTCTAACACATAAAATTCTAAATGAATACAGGAGACTGCTGACATCTTCAAAGCTGAAAGGCAGTAAATGTTGTGTCACCATGATAAAATATGGTTCAATGCTAATCATACCAGCTGAGATATCACCATCAAATTTCACATTAACAGCATAGTAGAGTTATTAGCTACATTACGTAGCTGCCAGAATCTTTGTATTTTTATACCAAACATAAAAAAGACCTTCAATCAACTTTAAAGGGATAGAAAGTAAAAAGATAAAATGATGTCACTTATATACATAGTGGAGGAAGGGGCCTCAATGACCATGCAGCTGAGGCCTGCAGTTTCCAAATGTCAATTTGAAGAATATGTTAGGCAGAGGTAGCCTTCATGCTAATGAGATTCTAGATAAAACTCCTATGTAAATTCGACCTTATCTCCCTCCACCAATCCCCCCCAAAATATCTAGAAGGGCGTGCAGTGGAGGAAAATTGTCCATTGCCAGGATAAAAATATCCTGCTATGAGTTGATCCAAGCTCTTCTGAAATCTGAAAGATGAAAGATGGCCAGAACATTTCTTTATTGATCAGATGGGGCCACCTGTCACTTTGTACAGAGTCAGCCTGGGATGGATGCCCAGGAGTCTTAGAGGGATATCCAAGAATCCCTTCTTCCTCTGATTCTCCCATCTTCTCTCCTTTTCTGATCTTTTGCCTTCCCCCAGTGTCCCGGCGCATCCAGGTTTTTCACCCCTTGGTTTGGACCACAAATATCATGATCCCTGCCCATTCTGGGGATGGAGAAGTTATAAGGAATCTTCCAGTCAATAACTCCTTAAAGTTCTCTGTCGGCATTATCTGTGATCTTTCAGCTTCTTATATGTAAAACCACTACTAGATAAACAAGACTTCCTCTTGGCAGTATAGGTGGTTTCTTATAGCCATCTATACTGGCTGACAGTAAGTCTTGCATTATTAAGCTAAAAGTTTTCTTTCCTACCAAGAGTAAAGAAAAGTGTTGGAGAGGGTGTGGAGAAAAGGGAACCCTCTTGCACTGTTGGTGGGAATGTAAATTGATACAGCCACTATGGAGAACAGTATGGAGGTTCCTTAAAAAACTAAAAATAGAATTACCATATGACCCAGCAATCCCACTACTGGGCATATACCCTGAGAAAACCATCATTCAAAAAGAGTCATGTACCGAAATGTTCATTGCAGCTCTATTTACAATAGCCAGGACATGGAAGCAACCTAAGTGTCCATTGACAGATGAATGGTTAAAGAAGATATGGCACATATATACAATGGAATATTACTCAGCCATAAAAAGAAACGAAATTGAGTTATTTGTAGTGAGGTGGATGGACATACAGTCTGTCATACAGAGTGGAGTCAGTCAGAAAGAGAAAAACAAATGCCGTATGCTAACACATATATATGGAATCTAAAAAAAAAATGGTTCTGAAGAACCTAGGGGCAGGACAGGAATAAAGATGCAGATGTAGAGAATAGACTTGAGGATGTAGGGAAGGGGAAGGGTAAGCTGGGACGAAGTGAGAGAGTGGCATGGACTTATATATACAACCAAATGTAAAATAGCTAGCTAGTGGGAAGCAGCCGGATAGCACAGGGAGATCAGCTTCGTGCTTTGTGACCACTAGAGGGGTGGGATAGGGAGGGTGGGAGGGAGATGCAAGAGGGAGGAGATATGGGGATATATGTATATGTATAGCTGATTCACTTTGTTATAAAGCAGAAATTAACACACCATTGTAAAGCAGTTATACTCCAATAAAGATGTTAAAAAAAAAAAAGAAAAGTGGTAGAATAAAGGATGTGTAGAGAACAAGAAAAACACATCCTCTCAAATATACCACAAGGCAAGTGTACTCTTCCAAAATAACCTTTTTCTGGCATCTTCTAATTCAAGTTTTCTACCCCCACCTTTCCTTCCTTATAGCCTCTCCCAATAGAAGATATGTTAGAAATCTATACACCTTATTGGTATTTTGTTTTTTTTTAGTTATAAACCACAGGTAGGTCACTTTTTTGATGATAAATGTTGCTTATAAAGGCCTCCTCAACACCCATTTTATGTTTATTTGCCAAATTCCAATAGATGATATAAACAACTGTGAGACCAGAAGTGATCAGGGCCTTGATGAAGTCTGATTGAACAGCTTTGTGGTTGGAATATTCTGAACACCCATTAGCAGCACAATCTCAGAGGACAATGGATGAGGTTCCAGACTGTGCCTGTTGATGTTTATTTGAAAAACTTTAGTTCAAAGCATTCTGAAAATGAAACGTCCCCGAATATGATGGCTTTCCTTAATAAAAGGGAGCATAACCTGTGCATGTGCAGCTATTAAGGTCTCTGCATTCACATACAGTCTGCAAGATTGGATTCATTTGTTCTCTCATTCATTCATTCAAATATTTGTTGACTGCCCATTATCTGTTAGTCAGGGGACCAAGTCCTAGGGATACATAAGTGAATAAAATAAGACAGACTGGATACTTGCTCTTGAGGTATTCCTGCTCTAGTGGAAAGAGAAAAAAAATAAAGGAACTAAAATGATTGTAAATACTGGTAAGATGTAAGAAACCAACAGGAGACCGAGGTAGGGAAACAAAGGAGTGGGATACAACTACGTTAGACAGGATGAGGAAGGAAAGATATTCTGAACAGATGACGTTTAAAGTGAGCCCTGAGAAATGAGAGGCTGTCATCTACGCACAAGCGGGTGAGAACATTTTCAGGAGAAGGAAATAGCTCCTACAAAGTCTCTGAGGAGTGCCAGGGTTTGGTGTGTTCCTGACATTGAAAGGAAACCAGTGTGGGCGGAGTGTGCTGAGAAGCAGGCAGGGGCTAGATTGTACAGGACGTCAAAGGCCATGAATGGGAATTTCCATTTTATTCTGAGGCAGATTAGAAGCTGCTGGGGATTTCAATAGGAGAGTGGCATGACCTAATTTATGTTTTATATTATACCGGCTACTGTGCAGATAACGGACTGAAGGAGGAAATGAGTGGATATGGGAGACAGGAAACTTGTAATAATCCAAACAAGAGCTACAGAGCCTAGCACAGGAGTGTAGAAGTGAGATGGGGAGCAGAAGACAGACTTAACATACATTACTGAGGTAAAATTAAAGGGATTTGCTGGTAAGTTAGATGTGGAGGATGAGGGCATGAAAGGAATCAAGGATAACTCTAAATTTCCAGCTTGTTGGGTGGTGGTACCATTCATTGAGATGATGAAAATTGGCCCTAGTTTCTTCTGTTCTAGTGCAAGGCTTGTGGGACATGTGAGGCCCTAGGGGTTGTTTCATTTCCTTTCTAGTACAACTTTCCATGGAGAGGGCTTTCTTGACTCTTTTGTACTGCTAGGGAGCTAAGGAAAAAAACACCTGAGTTAGACAACATAGTCCAAAAGATGACTGAAACCTATCTCATCCCCAACACTAGGTTTCCAGCCCCAACTAATACATGGAGTGACAGCAGGCAAGACCAGCTTTAGCTTAATGATACTCAAGAGAATTAAAACACAACCACATGATAATATAAAATCGCATCTTTCCTGGAGATTAGGCCTTGGGTACCAAACCTTGGGCATGAGTTTCATTATTGGGTGTATTGAGCTGAATTCACACACACATACACTGTCCACTGGTATCAAATTCTTTAAAGAAAACCCAAATCAAAGATAGGCAGTTGTTCATTGGACAGAGGAAATTGACTTCCTTGGGAAAGGGCACTGAGAGACGAACTTAGGGTCTGCCCTCTGATGGATGGGCTTCTCCACAGAAATTTGTTGTCAAAGACTTTTCCAGCCAATTAAACTCATCTGTATGGAGCATAAGCCCAACTTGAAGGCCATCAGCTTAAGAGGGATTATGGAGCTGAGGTCTAATCCATTAAAACAGCTTTTGGGCAGATACCAGTTATGTCTTATTCCACAGGATTCCAGACATCTCTCTTATTGTCTGTGCGGCTCTTAATGGGAACACAATTGACATGGAGTCATTGGCCATATGTTCTTCCTTCACCAGCTTACACCATCAGTACTTTACACCATCTCATAATGGTGAAAAATTTGATTATGAGAATTGTTAAGGGTCTTGCAAAGATAAAGACATTGCAAAAGAATAACTCAGCACCTAAAGGAGAAATGAAAGGGATGACAGACTTCATTCCATTACTCTGGACCCCAATCCCAGCTCTCTTCTTACTAATTAATAGAACCTACGATCAAGGCAAGACTTCTAGGAGAAATGGAAGCACTTCAGTAAAGATACCTAAAAAGGGAATCAGATTTTGTACCCCTCTATGGAAGAAATATATTATAAGGTATTAAGTGTAAAACAATTCTGTAAGGTATTCAAAACAATTGGAGTAAAGAAGTAGAAATCTTAAATCTTAAAGATTAAATTAAAAGATTAAAGATTAAAGAAATCTTAAAGTTAAAAGCTAGAACTCCAAGACTTAGGAGGGCAAATTTATATACTTTATTAAACTGCAATCTGTAAAATAAATTGGCTATTTCCTAAAGATTAACAGAATTAACATTAGTCACAATCAAAATATTGATTCTGAATACATTTAATTCATTTAATGTTTATTAGAAACTGAAAACATTATTCTATTTATGGATTAGTATCTTCTCAGCTCTGTACATATTTGTATCTATAAGGATATCAAGAAGAAATGCCAAACTGTTCACTAATTATTTTTCAAAGTTGGAAAAGTAGCATCTTTGACTGCCCTCCCAAGGAGGGGGAAAATACTACTTAAAAAATACTACAAAAAATATCACAATCTACAGTCAATTCTTTCCCCCAAAGAAGTCCTTTTGTTAAAAGAATAGCAGTTTTTCTGAATTCTTTTTTTCCTCAGGCTAGGGATAGTACCAGTTCCTTCTTCTTCTCAAGGCTCTGCCAATAAAGCATCTTTAATTAGCAGATCACTAATTAGGTCAATTGACCTTGTCTTCACTCCTCACCTTGTACTTGCAGGTAGGAATTTTCCCTTGCTGCCCTCCTTTTTCTGCCTGAATGCACTCAGGATTCTGTCTTTATCAATCCCTAGACTGTGCCATAGGGTGTTTTGATGGTCATAGACTTGTCCTGGGACACAGTGTGCTCTTGCTCTCTCTTTATTTCAGGAAAGTTCCCATCCTTCTATCTGTAAAAGTTTTATAGTTTCATGCATTCTATTCTATTCTTTATAAACATCAATTGCACATATGCTAGATATTTCTGTCTGTCTTCCTTATCCATCACCTTTTCTTTAATCATTTCCATCACTTCTTTCTTTTTTTTTCTTTTTCATTTTATTTTGAGTGATTTCCTAACAATTGCAACCCTATGGTTTGCAATTTTGTTTATTCTGCTTTTTCTGTTTTGTTTAATGAGACTTTTATCTCTGCATCAACTTTATGTTTCCCCATCATTTCTTTCATTTTTTTTTATTGAGCTCTACCAATTTTTCATTTTCTTCTATTGTCTTATCATCTTCTTTTCATCTTTATATATCTTTTCTCTGCTTTTCTTTTTCCCAGAGAGATCATGCTGGCTGTAATCTCTTTAAGATTCTTTGTCAGATTCATGGAATAATTTCTCTTCTGATTTATGTGTGTTATCCGCTTATGCTTTCTTTTTTTATTCTTATGAATACAACCACATTTGTTCCTTTCTACATCCCTCTAGATCCCATGAGCCTGAATAAAGGATCCTTCGGACTTGAAGAACTGTAACATGTACTTTTAGCAGAAGTCTAATTCTGCTAAAATCTGAGATGGTTCATGGGTTCTCAATGTCCACCTTTAGTTTTAGTCTCAATTTCTCAGGACTGGTCAGATATTGTTCATAGTGGGGTTTTTGTATTTGATCAAAGGTGAAACTCTTTATTATCTTCACTTTTTTCAAGTAGGTTTCAAGGAAGATTGGTGACTGAAAATGCTTTTACTGTGACTTCTTTAACTGAAGACCCTCTCATTCACTCCTTGACCCATTGCAAGCTTACTTCTCTTCCATCAAGTTACTCAAACTGCTTTCTCAAAGATATCTCCTAAATTCTCATTCTTTCTTTCAGATTTCCATCAAATATAGATATTCCCTCAGGATTTCTCTTTAAATTCTCTCCCTGGTCAACTCCATTCATTCATCAGGCTTAAACTACCCATTGTATGGTTTACTCCCAAATGTTTCTCATCTATCCTGATCCTCTCTATTGAAATTTACACCTAGTTTCCAAAGCCTATTTTACACTTCTATCTGCATGTACCACTGGCATCTCACTCTATATGTGTTTAAATTACTATTTTCTAATCTAGCGATTCTCAGCATATAATTGGTATTGTGTTGTGTTGTTTCTGTTTTAAAGATTCCCATGTGTGTTAATTTCCTAGGGCTACAATGACATATTACCATGAACTGGATGGCTTAAAACAACAGAAATTCATTCTTTCACAATTCTGGAGGAAGTAAGTCCAAAATCAAGGTGTTGGCAAGACCATGCTCCCTCTGAAGGCTGAAAGGAGAATCCTTCCTTGCCTCTTCCTAGCTTCTAGTGGTTGCCGGCAATCTGTAGTGTCCTGGGCTTGCAGCTGTATCACTCCAATCTCTGCCTCTCTCATCACATGGCTTTCTTGTCTGTGTATCTTTCTCTAAATCTCCCTCTTCTTTCTCTTATAAAGACACCATTCATCGGATTTAATGCCCACCCTAATGTAGCATGACCTCATCTTACTTGATTATATCTGCAAAACCGTATTTCCAAATGAGGTCACATTCACAAGTCCTAGAGTTAGAAGAACTAAAATATATCTTTTGGGAGGGCACAATTAACCCACTACCTCATGATAAAATACATTTTGGAAATGTTTTTTTAAGCAAAATTAGACAGATTTCACTACTATGGAGCTTCTCAGACACTTTAATAAGCTAATGTGAATTGTAGGGTTTTTGTTTTCTGGTTTTTTGAGGTATAATTGACATACAACATTATATTAGTTTCAGATGTACAACATAGTGATTTACTGTTTGTATATTGTGAACTGATGACCACAATAAGTCTAGTTAACATGCATCATAACCCATAGTTAACGGAATTTTTTGTCCTATGATGAAAAATTTTAAGATTTACCCCCTTAGCAACTTCCAAATAATCAACACAGTATTATTAACGATAGTCACCATGCTGTACATTACATTCTCATGACATTTATTTTATAACTGGAAGTTTGTACCTTTTGACCCCCTTCACCCATTTGCGCATTCCCTGCCTCAGGCAACCACCAATCCATTCTCTGTATCTGTGAGCTTGGGGTTTTTTTGCGCTTGTTTGTTTGTTGGTTTGTTTGTTTTTTAGATTCCACATATAAAAAAGATCATAGGATATCTGTATTTCTCTGTCTGACTTAATTACTTCACTTAGCATAATGCCTTCAAGGTCCATTTATATTGTCACAAATGGCAAGATTTCCTTCTTTTTATAACTGCATAATATTCCATTGTACATATATACCATATTTTCTTTATTCATTCATCCATTGATGGACACTTAGGTTGTTTCCATATCTTGATTATTGTAAATAATGCTGCAATGAACATGAAGGTGCATATACCTTCTAAGTTAGTGTTTTTGTTTCCTTCAGATAAATACCAAAAAATGGAATTTCTGTATCATAAGCTAGCTCTATTTTTAATTTTTTGAGGATTTCCATATTGTTTTTTATAATGGTGGTACCAGTTTACATTCCTACCAAAAGTGCACACAATGTTTCCCTTTTCTCCACATTCTTGCCAACGCTTGCTATTTCTTGCCTTTTTGATAATAGCCATTCTAACAGGTGTGAAGTGGTATCTCTGCATGGTTTTGATTTGCTTTTCCTGATGGTTAGTGATGTTGAACACCTTTTCATGTATCTGTTGGCCATCTGTATGTCCTCTTTAGAAAAATGTCTACTCAGGTCCTCTGCCCATTTTTTTAATCAAATTATTTTTTTGCTGTTAAGTTATATGAGTTATTTCTATATTTTGGAAATTAACCCCTTATCAGACATATGATTTGTAAATATTTTCTCTCTTTCAGTAGATTGCCTTTTCATTTTGTTGATGGCTTCCTTTGCTGTACAGAATCTTTTTAGTTTGATGTAGTCTCACTGTTTATTTTTGCTTTTGTTGCCTTGCCTTTAGTGTCAAATCCAAAAAATCATTGCCAAGGTCAATGTCAAGGTGCTCACCATCAATTTTTTTTCTAGGAGTTTTATAGTTTCAGGTCTTACATTCAAGTCTTTAATCAATTTTGTGTTAATTTTTGTGTATGCTGTAAAATAGTTTTATTCTTTTGCATATGGCTGTCCAGTTTTCCCACGACCATTTATTGAAGAGACTGTCCTTTCTCCATTGTATATTCTTGGCTTCTTTGACATAAATTAATTGACCATATATGTGTGCATTTATTTCTGAACTCTCTATTCTATTCCATTGATCTATGTGTATGTTTTTGTGCCAATACCACACTGTTTTGATTACTACAGCTTTGTAATATAGTGTGAAATCAGGGAGCACAATGCCTCCAGCATTATTTTTCTTTCTCAGGATTGTTTTGGCTACTCAGGATCTCTTGTGGTTCCATACAAAGTTTAGAATTGTTTGTTCTATTTCTGTAAAAAATGCCATTGGAATTTTGATAGGGATTGCATTGAATCTGTAGGTTGCTTTGAACAGTATGGACATTTTAACAATATTAATTCTTCCAAGCCATGAGCACAGGATGTCTTTCCATTTGTTTGTCTTCTTACTTTCTTTCATCAACATCTTATAGTTTTTTTTTTCATTTGTTTGTTTTTTGTGGTACGTGGGCCTCTCACTGCCATGGCCTCTCCCGCTGCAGAGCACAGGCTCCGGATGTGCAGGCTCAGCGGCCATGGCTCACGGGCCCAGCCACTCCGCAGCACGTGGAATCTTCCCGGATCGGGGCGCGAACCCATGTCCCCTGCATCGGCAGGCGGACTCTCAACCACTGCGCCACCAGGGAAGCCCCTTATAGTTTTTAATGTACAGGTATTTTCTATCCTTGGTTAAATTTATTTCTAGGTATTTTATTCTTTTTTGATGCAATTGTAAATGGGATTATTTTCTTAATTTCTCTTTCTGATATTTATTATGAGTTTTAGAAATGCAACAGGTCTCTATAAATTGATTTTGTACCCCGTAACATGACTGAATTTATCTATTAGTTTTAACAGTTTTTTGGTGGAATCTTTAGGGTTTCTATGTATAGTCTCATATCATCTGTGTAAATATTGACAATTTTACTTCTTTCTTTCTAATTTGTATGCCTTTTATTTCTTTTTCTTGAGTAAAAAATTGCTCTGGCTAGGACTTCCAATATTATTTTGAATGAAAGTGGCAAAAATGGGCATCCTTGTCTTGTTTCTGATCTTAGAGGAAATGTCTTCAGATTTTCACTATTGAGTTTGATGTTAGTTGTGGGCTTAACATATATGGACTTTATAATGTTGAGGTACATTTCCTCTATACCCACTTTGTTGAGAGATTTTATCATAAATGGATGTTGAATTTTGTCAAATACTTTTTTGCATCAGTTGAGATAATCATATGATTTTATCCTTCATTTTGTTAATGTGGCATATCACATTGATTGATTTGTGGATGTTGAAGCATAATTGCATCCTCGGAATGAATTCTACTTGATCATGATGTACTATTTTCTTAGTGCATTGTTGAATTTGGTTTGCTAATATTGTGTTGGGGATTTTTGCACCTACGTTCATCAGGGATATTGACCTGTAATTTTCTTTTTTTGTGGTATCCTTGTCTGGTTTGGGTATCAGGGTAATGCTGGCCTCAGAAAATGGGTTTGGAAGCATTCCTTCCTTTTCTAGTTTTAAGAAGAGTTTAAGAAATATTGGCATTAATTCTTTGAATGTTTGTTAAAATTCACTAGTGAAACAGTCTGGTCCTGGGCTGTTGTTTGTATGGAGTTTTTAAATTACTGATTCGATCTCCTTACAAGTAATTGGTCTATTCAATTTTTCTAAATCTTCATAATTCAGTCTTGGGAGGTTCTATGTTTCTAGAAATTTGTCCACTTCTTCTAGGTCGTCCAATTGTTCATAATAGTCTCTTATCATCCTGTGTATTCCTGTGACATCAGTTGTAACCTCTCCTCTTTCATTTCTGATTTTATTTATTTGGGTTTTCTGTCTTTTTTTCTTGATGAGTCTAGCTAACAGTTTGTCAATTTTATTTATTTTTTCAAAAAACCAGCTCTTGGTTTCATTTATTTTTCTGTTATCTTTCTCGCCTTTATTTCATTTATTTCTGCTCAGTCTTTGTTTTTACTCCTTTTACTAACTTTGGACTTTGTTTGTCATTTGAATTGTAGTTTTGAAGCTCCAAGATAGCTTTCATATAAGTTATCTTATGGAGCTTTTCCCAAACTTATATAACCATAAAATACACTTTGGTGTGGAGTCTTCCAAAAAACTAGTGTTCCAACAGCAGATTTTGTGTGTTCTTTCACCAGTGCTTCTCAGATTTTCATGTGCATATGCATCACCCGGGGATGGTGTAAAAGTTCAGATTCTGATTCAGTAGGTCTAGGATGGAGGTCTAAGATTCCGCCTTTCTCACAAGTTTCTTGGAGCTGGAGTACTGCTGGTCCTCAAACACACTTTGAGTAGCAAGCTTCTAAGCCAAAGTCTTAATTTCCATTAATCATATTTCTCTTCCTATATTTTCTATTGTGGTTGATGGCATCACTATCCACACAATTACTCAACTGGAAACTTGGCAGCAAATTTCCTTTTCTTCACTCCTCTTTCTAAACCCACCTCCAATCCAACATTGCCAACTTGTATTTGTCTCTTGAATCCAGTCCATTATCTCTATTCCCATTATCTAAGTACAGTACTTTAGTATCTTTCCATGGACTATGAGAAGACTCCTAACACATCTTCCTGCATTTAATCTTTTCTGTCCAAACTGTTGTCAGACACAGACTTAATCATAAATAAATAAATCATAAATAAATAAATCATAAATAAAACCCTAACTGTTCAGCACTGAGACATTACAGGTTCTACAAAATCTGATCTCAGGGAATTCTGGAGCCTTCCTTGTACTACCAATCCATGACACAGCATATGATGTGCTCATTCTCTTCTGAACACACTATGAGTGTTCCCATCTCTGAATATTTTTTCAAGTTTCTCCCTGGCCAGCAATGTCCTTCTCCTCTGCCTGGAAAGAAACTCTCATTCTTCCAAGTCTAGTCTAAATATAATCTTCCTTGTGAAATTTTCCACAATTATAATTAACTTTTACATGCTTCATTTTCTCAAAGCATCTTGTTCATAAATTTGCTTATAGCACCTTTAATGCTGCCCTATAACAATTTATGCATGTGTTTTTCTAGCTAGCTCCTCAAGGGCAGTGATCTTGCATGGCACATAATAAATGTTTATTTATTCAAAAAAATTGCCAATCATATATATGATGAATGAGTGAGTAACTAAGCAAATGAGTACGTTGGATGGAGGAGACTCAACTGGCTATAGATTCTTTTCAAAGTATAGACAACAGAACACCTGAATAAAGTGTAGATTACCAAGAAGCCAATTCCAGTACTACCAAATCAAAGTTTTGAGGAGGAAGAACAGTAGGATCTAATTTTTAGCAAGAAATCCAGGTGATTCTTACACAAGCTAAAGTGTAAGAACCACTGCCTAAAATTTAAAAGTAAATAGTTCATTGGTACCAACTTGTGCTACCAATGATTTTAAAATATTTGAGATGGAAATCCTCCTGGTCAAAGTTGAAAACTCTGTAAAGCAATAGAAAAAATTGAGAAAGCATATTTAGCATTGGTAAAGAACAAAAATAATACAATGATTTGGAGAGTCTTCTGAGCAAAAAACTTGCTGCTGAGCCTGTGATTTTTCTTTTTAATATTTTCTGGCCAATGACAATTTAAAGCATTTACATGTTAATAATATTGCAGCAAAATAGGCTATTCCAGTTGCCACATTTTTCTGAGGCAAAGGATTTTTTTAAGTTCTGTCTTTCTGAGCAATATTTAAAAGCAACTGATTCCTAAATCACAGTTAAAAATCACCTACTCTTCATTACTGGGATCCACACAATACTGAAGTTTATCTTGATGAATATGAAAACTAAATGAAAGTTAAATTTGTCACATTCTTTACTATGCTGCACACTTTCAGAGTTTCATTAAAAAAAAAAAAAATCCACATAATTAGTTTAGCTTTACCAGAAAAAAAAAATTGAATGACAAGGTCAGGCTCCTGACCTTTTAGTAAATTAGAGAAGATTGCCATAAATTGCACAATATAATGAAACACCAATTTGCATATTTGCTGCTATATTAAAAGGGATCAGTTTTAGCTCACAAAGCAGAACAAACAAAAACATGCATTTTAATAACGCAAATTACTCCCAGGAAGTGACCCTCAGCAGAAAGCCTGATTATCACTACTTAATTAGAAGCCTTGGAAATCTAAATCCTCCTTTAAATCCTATTCTGGGTACAGTGAAAGATGAAACCATGAGTTTTGTCTAAGATTCAATATTTACTCTTTACTAATATGTTTGCCGGAGAGGCTTCCCAAGCATTACAAAGACACGTGAGAAAAAAATTTAATATTCAAAGAAAGAGTGCACGAAACCTGCATTGGCTTGCAGGTGCAAAGCAATTAACAAGCTGGCATTTACAGTACTTTTAATTAATTAATTAATTAAAAGTGCAAAGCTGACTTTCATTTCTTTAAATGTTTGAACATTTTATCCATCAATAATAAAGCTCTACATGCTGCTGGGTGACAGCATCTGGTAAATGAAAAAAGTTAGTCCAATGCTGAAGTAAGTGAAGAGAGCTTTGGAATTGGCTTCTGTATCCCCATCTCTTCCTCCCCCTCTCCCACTCGTCCCCACTAGGTATATTACTAAACTTCGTGTCCAATAAGAGGGGAAATGGCCTGTTGCCTACTCTGCGTCATGAACCGCAAGTGACCATATTTGATGTGACATGGTAACCTTGAATGGGAATGAAAACCACAGGCTTATTACAATTATAGTCACCATTAAGGACTTGCCGTTCTGTTTCCTTAGGGGAACAGAGTCGTTTGGAGTGGAAGCTATGTACCTCCATCTTATTTATAAAGGTTAAAAACGTAATTAGAAGAGGGAATGTCAATAATCTACAAAAGAAGTGGGTAATGGCTTCTAATGTAATGCTACTGTGACTAATTTTACAGCTGGACGCTGCTCGAACGACGACTTTACTATTCCCCGTGAACACATTTTTGGTCAGTACATATTTAAAAACAACACTGTAATGTACTTTAATTAAAACATAAATACCTTGCTAGGCATTCACTCAGCTGGAACTAACTGTATTTGCTTAATCTACAATTTTAGATGTATTAGCAAAAATAAATGTTGGTGAATGTAAGAGCCTGATTACATATCTTGGGTAAATTGGTGATAATGAGTCAAGAGACTTTGTGTTCATTCACATATATTAGAATAAGAATCATTATGAAATTAAAGCTAAGATTAATCCTGCTAATGACACCACAGAGCATCTGGGAATAAGATAACCCAGATGTCAGATTCACTGTGCTACTGTGCTGCTATTTGATAGAGTAACCCTTGAAGTGTTCTTCTAAGGCAGATAGCTGCTACACCCCCCGCCCAGTCCCAGCACTTGAAATGCAAATGAGTGACAAGATAGTCTAATAATGAGAGCAGATTCTAGCAGTAAAGAAAATGAATAAATTAAAAAAAAAAAAACACCTCTGTACCACTGATAAGAACAAGCAGCAGGCACCCTGATGTCCTCAATTAGGGTGGATGACATCTGCTGAGCATTTCTCTCTAATAAAGCCCTCACTCGGTATTCCAAAGCACACGATTCTAACACTGTTAACATTTTAATGTCCTGGGCGTGCGTGGTAACATTAATTACAAGATGATTTAGATGACTTCTGAATCTCTTTTATGTCTTCCGCAGAAGAGAACACAGAGATGCAGCTTTGATATCATAAATAAAATGGGGACGCCTGCCAAGCATGAAAGGTATCCCGAAGTCACTTGCGTCTGCTCTGTTGTCCTGAACCTCTGTAGCCAGGCGAAGAGAATCCTCTGGGCATTTACAGAGGGGCAGCAGCTATGTGTTTTAGGAGGAACCTATGTGGCTTACAAGGAATTTTTCCCTTATGCTAAAGGTGAACATTTCTGTTGTTGTTTTTATTTCCTAATGAGCTTAGAGTCCAATTAATATTTTTCTAAGCACAGTTTGCCTTCCTAATAGCTATTTTCGTGAGCTTTGGCAAATGTCACCAGGGCTTTCTTATTTGCTGGCAGGGAGATAGGGGCAGTTTCTCCCCTTATTTGAAAGACTAATGCAAAGTACTGGCACTACAGGGGACCCCAGGTGGAGAGCGAGGCAGGGGGGGCCCAAGAGAAAAGAAACTTTTTGGGTATCCTACTACATAACGGGCATTGTATCACCGGGCTCACAAGAAAATACTATCATTATCTCCATTATATGGGGAGGCCACTGGGTCTACGAGAGAGAATGTAATTTGCTTGCAAAGTTATTAGACATTTAATAGGAAGCAGAACCAGGATTGAACCTGGGTCTGACTGAGCTCAAAGTCCACTATTCCTCTTCCCTACATCTGTGGCAGTCATTAGGACAAGTCCCAGATGTTCTGAGTCTTATCCTTCAGGGCATATGATAATGTTATGGGTTTTTGCCCTCCTTTTGAGTTAAGCGTGGCCTTGTAAACGTCTTTGACCAAAGAGATGTAAATGGAACCTTGAAAAGTTGCTTTGTGCTTCAGTTGTCCCCTTTCCCCTATGAGGAAACATGAATGTCTCTCTCAGCCTGGATCTTAGGATGACTTGGAGCAGAGCCCACAGCCAACCTACAATGGACATGAAGAGTGAACAAGAGATAAATCTTTGTTATTTAAGGCTGTGAGATTCTGAAACCGTTGGTTACGAGGTATAAACTAGCCTATCCTGACAAATACAGTACTATACCCTGCAGACAGCCAAGCGCAAATCTGCAAAACCCACAACTGGCCTCAAATATGATGAAGACGGTTGGGCAAAAATAAAAGTGAGGAACGATGTGACTCAAAAGGTATCCCAAGAACGCTAAGACTCGGGGGAAAAAAAGATTGCAACTTAAATAATCCTAGTGAGTGCCATTTACGTCGTACGTGTGAATGGCTCCCCCTAGAGTTTGGCAGTACCCAACCAGCAAGATCTCATGCAGCAGCCTTGCCATTTCCAGCCCTGCTAGTTTGAGATCATGGCTCCCCATTTCTTTTACGGGTTAAGCCAGATTTGCAGGATGTGCTGGGTATAGAAGTCACAGCTCAGCCAATGAACACACGCCCAGCCCAACAAGGAGCTTGCTCACTGGAAACATTAGGAGCATTTCATCAGCATATGCATTCGGGTGCTTGGCCATGAATCAACATTAATCCCAGATGACAGATGGCTGTTACTAGCCACATATAATAAAATGAAACGATGTTATATAGTCATAAACAAAGATGTTTTATCTGAATGTGAAAGGAAGAAGACAAAAGACTCTTTGGCTTTTCATAATTGACTCACTGTAGTAGATTTGCTGCTACAAGGAGAGGGATGTCTGGGGAGAAAAGAGAAAATGAGACAGAGCAACGAGGCAATACACTAACCTGTGGGAGTCCAGCCCCCTTTCTCTCTTGAATCTCTTTCCTGGCTGAAAAATGCTGATTCTCTAGCCCAACTCACCACATTCAAATGGCCTGTAGTTTGCCGAAAGAACAACTGAGCAGCGGGTTCAAAGTTCCCAGACAACAAGCAAAAGTTCTCCAGGATATTCCCCAAGTTTTCAGAGCGAGTGAACTGGACAGAGCAACTACAGCACTAAAGCAACTAATAGCTCTTGCGGGAACAGAGCCAGAGTGAGTCTCAAGCAAACCACACACAGCTGCAGGGCCCGGTCCTCACTACCCTCCTGGCACTGTCCAATCACTGCATTTGTTCAGGGAGCAGACCAGCGTCTCCATTTGGCAGCCCCAAGTTCCGTCTGTCCACTTCCACTTACAAGAATGTTGGTTAGTAAGAGTGGGAATGTCTAAGAAAGTTCTAACCTGGAGTAGGAGTGGGAGATCCCTCTAAAAGAAGGTATGCAAAGCAGCTCAGCTGCTTCTAAAGATGTAGGCATAAGCGACACTAAGATCCACCTTTATACTCCAACCTAGCCTCTCCCCAATGAAAGGGATTAGATACCAAAGTTTGTGCTCTAGAAAATGAAGTAACTTGATACGAACCTCATGAAGTCTACTCTATATCACCCTGAGGTTTCACATTACTTTGCCGTTACATGGGTCATTTCCTTCACCAAGAATGCCTTCCACTGGGACTTGGTGAGCACCTACTCATCTTTCAAGATACAACTCAAGTGTGCTTATGAAGCCTTCTCAGACCCACTCAACTAGAGGTGCGCACACCCTCTTTTGTTCTGTACCTCTCTCATGTCCCTGAACTCACTCTACTGTTGTAATAACGTCACACATCTGTCTCCTTTACTAGACCGCAAGGGCCATTGGGATAGAGGTGGTATTGCTTTCCCCAGCCCCCAGCAGGATGCCTGGTACATAGGAACACTCAGTACCAACTTACTGAAAGAGTTACTTGAATACTGATAGTAGGAGGCAGATTTAAGATGCTGTGCCAGTCTTGAAAGATAATAACACCCTATATTTTCTTATCAGGTGCTTAGGAACTGGTTCAATTATTTCTTTTGACAAACATGTAATACTTTTTATCTCCCTTTCCTAAGGCCTCTGCATCAGCTTTTTACCTCCCCAGATACTTTTTTAGTTTCTTAATAAGGTATCCTTAGATAAGCTTCATCCAATTAGCATTATTTTGTGCCCATCTGTGACAAGATAACTGAAAAATCAATAAACACAAAGGCTGAATGACCTGCGTTCTCATGATTGAGTAGACTCCTAGGTGTCTTTTATGCAGAAAAATTTATGGAAGCATCCTTTAAATGCAGATGTTTCCATCTGTTCCACCTTCATTCTTGAGGGGAAATGAAATAGGAAGATATTGTTTGTTTTTCAATCTAATATTTTTAACCTCTTCTTCTCAGCATTGGGAACTCTTGGTACTACATCTCTGAATGATATGTCAGAGGTAGGAGATGAAAAACAACAATGTATTGTTTGTCGGTTTGCTGCCAGGCACTGTGCTAGGGATTTCAAAGGTTCAATGAACTTAATCTAGATGGGGGAGAAAACATAAACGGCATCTTAAAAAATACTAAATAGAGATACATCACCAGTATGGAAGGATGTGGGGAATAGCTGGGATAACCTCTGCACTCAGCAGTAAGGGAAAGTAGAGGAAGAAAGCCCAGACAGGAGAGAAGAAAGAGACTCTAAGTGATATGTCGCACCTAGAACAGTGATACCAGAGGACGTGGTGGCAGACGAGGTATGAAACGTGGGAGCCACGTTGGAGGGGTCCTGAGTGTCCCGCTGAAGAGTTTGACTTTACTGATAATGGGGATCATCTAAATTTTGAAAGAAGGGAATGACTCAAACTGTGTTTTGAAAGAATATTTTTAAAGAATATTGGAGAGAGGGCAACAATTTGAGGGATCGTGGGGTCTTTTGCAGAAACTCTAAATAAATAAATCATTGAGGTTTTACTTCTTTCTAACCAGAATAAGTACAAACTGATTGGCTAGGTGATGATTTCATTTAAAAGCAAACATAAGCTCTGAACTGGATACAAAATGGCTGTAAAAAAGGAATCCTAAAAGAGAATTTTAGCCCTTTAGCCTAAAAATGATGTCAACACCAGGCTTCCCATTTAGAACATGCTCAATACCAATTGCAGATGGCAATTGGTCAAGCAAAGGAGAGAGGGGAGAGGTAAACACACAGTCAGAATGCAGTATGCATGCCCTCCTAGTGGTTTGTACATGAGTATACAGTTGAGAAAAGGAAAGGATTGGACAACTATGAAGGAAATAGGGGCATTCAGATAGAGTCACAAGGGCAACCTGAAGTAGGTTTTGAAGCATCAGTAGGAGTTCATCAGCTAGACAAAGGGGGAAGAAAACCATTCTTGATATAAGGGGGAAAAAAGCCCCCAACTACGGTGACAAAGGTCTAATTCAGAGAGACAAAGGCTGTCCCCCAACCCCAATCTTGAGGTTAAATATAATTTCCCTAAAAATCAGTATTTTCTTTAATTAGCTTTCATGAACCTGCCATCCATGAATTTCTCTTTACGTCTTCAAAAAGTCATTTCTATTTTCACCTCTTGAGATTATAAACTCAATGCTTATCATTAACTGCTTCTAATTCGACCAAAATTTGCTTCACTTCAGTTTCAAGGGAGTACATTTTTACTAGTCCTGCTTTTTCCAGGATTTGTTGACAGCATCATGTTACTTCTGTTGATATTCCTCACCCTTCAATATCAGAGAATCTTAACTTCTCTTGTCTTTTTTTTTTTGGTGTTTATTTTCTCATGCCAGCACCAGGATCATTTGGACCAACGTATGCTCACACCATCCACTCTAGCTATCTAGAGACTTATTTTAATGAAATAGGAACATCTCTCCACATGTCAGCTCCACACCTCTGCCACTTCACCCCAGTTGCTAGATACTATTCCTTGTTATAATACCTGTTAGTACACCAGGACTTTTTAACCTGTACGTTAGCTTTTCAATGTTCTTGAAAGGACATATCACATACAGAATTCAATCCAAGAGTTCTAGGGAAAAAGGGACACAAGGACCATATTAAATATGGCATCATAAGCCTGAACTTTTAATTATTTGACCTGCTCTCCTTGTGCCCAAATTATTTCCCAATACTTCTACAACTGTTCTTGGCAAGCAGACTGCACACTAACTCTTATTTAACCACAACTGGCTCTTTACTGTCTCTCTTCTTTCTTTCCTTGGGTAAGAGAGTGCCTTTAATAAAACTGATCGTCTCAGAGGAAACTTAAATCCCACCGCCTCCCTCCACTGCTGCACTTAATGCTGTGTGTTTAACAACACCTTGGGGATTACACTTAAATCCTGGAAAATCTTTAAGCAACAACACACTGGCAACAGGAAACTCTTCCTCCCCTGAGATCTCAGGGACAGAGAAGAGCTAGAGTGATGAGCTGTCTGAGGGAGGGTGGATGTCCAGAGGATGGGAAGCTCCTTTCAGAGTGGGGCGCAGATGACCTGCAGGCTCTCCCTCCACACACGCCAGATGGACCAGGCACTGAGGGTCCTGCAGGTCTGGGATTTCAGGAATAAAATCAACAGACATAATGTTAGGATGATACAGGTGGTCTGCACAGCCTTATACTCCCATCCCTGCCCACAATTAAGATCTAACTTAAACCAACCCAAAGGAGAAATCTGGGCAATTTTTAAAGATCCTTTCCCTAAAGGAGATTTACCAACACATACACACGCACACACACGCACATGCACACACACACACTCACCCCATTGCTCAGTCCAGGATTTAAGAAACTTCATGAGGCCCTTCTTCATTGCCTCCCACCAAATTTTCTCTGGCTAGAGCTCAAACCCACTCCGGTTTCACTCTTCCTTCATTGTGGAAGGAAATAGTTGGTCATTCTTTAGGAATAAACTGTTAGGATGCAATGAAATAAAAGATTCATTTTCTATATTCTTCTAAGCCAGAAAACCACCTGGTTATTTGTGTGTACACAGTCTCTGCTCTGGCAAGAAAGTTCAAGGACATAACCAAGTGATAAACCAAATAAACATCTTGCCTTCAAAAATCCATTTCATGTTTTACCACCTGAAATACCAAGGCTTAAGAAAAGGCAGTTTTGGGGCTTCCCTGGTTGTGCAGTGGTTGAGAGTCCGTCTGCCGATGCAGGGGACACGGGTTCGTGCCCCGGTCTGGGAAGATCCCACATGCCATGGAGCGGCTGGGCCCGTGAGCCATGGCCGCTGAGCCTGCGCTTCCGGAGCCTGTGCTCCGCAACGGGAGAGGCCACAACGGTGAGAGGCCCGCGTATCGCAAAAAAAAAAAAAAAAAGAAAAAAGAAAAGGCAGTTTTGACCTGAAAGAACAAAAGGAAAGATGTACTGGGATGTGTGTTTACCTCGGGGGTTATGGCATACCAGGACACAGGATTGCTAAAGCTAGCACGCTACAGGTATCCGAGGGTTTTTTACCAGGGGAAGCCAGGCATCTAGTTAAATCTATCTCAACATTTTCCAGGCTAGCCTTAGTAGATGGTGTAAAACTCTGGGCCCTCAACTACACATTTGTTTTGACATTAGAACAGATTCAAAACTATTTTCTGAGTTGAAATCTGGGCCCATCTATAGATGCTCTCTTGGCTCATGTTCAAACAGAGACAGAGCCTTTCTCTCCAGGCAGACTTTCTCGCTCAACTTTCACAGGTTACTCCTTGCTTAATTGTCTAAGATAGGCATAACTAACTATTTATGTGGCACCACACACCAGCTGTGCTGCAGGTACTTTTCAGGAAGCACATTCTATCAAAAACCTTAGCTACAGTGAATGACATTTGGGAGGATTTTCTGGAGGAGAGAGTTTACACGTCCTCCACGATCTCGAAGTTCTACTCCTGGGTTAAACCATGTCACAGAGAGCTGGGTACTAGGACAGCCCTGTGTCAGCTGGCTGTGGTGAAATGTTTTTACTGGAGTTGCAACTTGTCAGGATGTAACTGGAATATTTTCAGGGCCTGAATTTAGGTGGTATGGATGACTTTAAGATTGGGGGAATATTTAGATAATAAAATGTTTCGGTCTTGGTGACTGATTGGACGTGGGCTATGAAGAGAAAGAGAGTAAGAAAAACCAGATTTCTTTTTTAAGTTACTGTAAAGTATTGGCCCTAGTCCCTGTGCTGTACATTACATCTTTGTATCTTATTTATTTTATACCTACTAGTTTGTACCTCTTAATCACCTTCCCCTATCTTGTCCCTCCTATCACCTTTCTCCTGACTGGTAACTACTGGTTTGTTCTTCATATCTATGACTCTGTTTCTGTCTTGTTATAGTCATTCATTTGTTTTATTTTTGCCTTTCCCTGTCTGACATTTCACTAAGCATAATACCCTCCAGGTCCATCCATGTTGTCACAAATGGAAAAATTTCACTCTTTTTTATGGCTGAGTAGTATTCCATTATGTATATGTACCACATCTTCTTTATCCATTTATCTGTTGATGGACACTTAGGTTGCTTCCATATCTTGGCAACTGTAAATAGCACTGCTATGAACATAAGGGTGCATGTATCTTTTTGAGTTAGTGCTTTTGTTCTCTTTGGATATTATACCCAGAAAGACAGATTTCTGACATGGAGAATGTGATGGGTGCTGGTGCATCCAACATTAATAGATTGAGGCTCAGAAGAGAATAATCAGAGTTTGATGTGCATGTGAGACATCCAAGTACCCAAGTACTTGTGTTTAGCACAAATGCATGTTTCTGACCCAAATAAATGGGTCAGAAGTCGGAAAAGAGGGCAGTACTAGAGCAATGGGCCAGCAGGAGAGGATCTGAGACCATCAATAGGAAGAGGACCCAAGGAGGCCGTTTAAAAAAGAAATCCAATGACACATAAACCACAAGATCAGTATTCCTAAATAAGAAATCATTTGACACCAGATAGCATGAAATTGATCATGTGACTGTTCAACCTAAAAATAAGAGAGCCCAGAGATTTCATTACGTTTAGGAGTAAACAAAAGACTCATGCATGACAGCTTAGTTCTCACCAAATAAATAAATATCTTTATTGACTTCTCCCTCAGTGGGAATATTTCCAAAAAAAACTAGATTGTTGGATCAAAAAAAACTATGATTTCAAAGAGGACATCTGCAATTCAAGGGAAAATACTGAACAAATATACAACAAATTATTAACAGTAATTTTCTCTTAGGAATGTGGGTAAAAAGACACTTCCATTTTCTTGTATATTTCTGTAGTATTTGAAATCTTTCTCTCAAGTATTTTTAAGGATTGAAAAAAAATGAACGTTTAAAAGAAAACAAAGTGGACTCCTACGTATCTTCCCAGTAAACGTTTATCTTTTCTCTGCTGCCTTCTTCAATCCTCACCACCAATCTAAGGAAAGCTGTTTTTATTTTACCTGTTGGTGTCTGTTGGACTAGTAGATGACATAGAACTCAGGTTTAAGGGGAAAACTGTGACCTCCAGTGTAAGAAACTAGAACACAGCCTGTCCTTTGGCAGGCCTGTTGGCTCTCTACAGGGGATTACTCAACAGAAATGGAAAAGCGGGCTCCTGGTGAATCCACTATCTGTCACCCACAAGCAACCCTGGCCCTCAAAGCGCTCTAGCCACGTAGAAATGAAGCTTTTTGTCCACTTCAGCAGACCCTTCCTCTCCACTTCAGTCTTTTCTGAGGTCATTCCTTCATGCGGTGCTCTAATCCTGCAGCTTTGCAGAGACCATATCTGGGACTGAAAGGTCAGCCCACCTGGATCAAGAGGGCATCTGCCCCTTGCCCTGCAAGCCTGTTAGTTTCACATTTTCAGAGAGAAACTTATCCCCTGTTGCTCACACTGATGAACCTAATGGTTTCCTGGCATGCCAAGGTTCACAGCCATCTGCTCTGCTGGCAGTCGGCCCACATCGAAGGAGGCGTGCCATGTTCGGGGGCGGGCGGGGGGAGGGCATGGATAGCAACCAATGAGAGGTTTCGAAAGTAGGTCCAGTGAATGCAGTCAGTGATGCCTATTTGCAAGAAGACCTCCTGGTAGTCAGCAAAGTCAAATGGAGAACACATGACCTGCTGCTTACAAGGCAGCCTATCTACTGACAACTGTTGGAGTAATATCATCAAGGCTGGTTTTCATTCTGTATCCCTTTTTCTAATTGGTCATCAGATGTGGAATTATGGGCTTGAAGGAGGTAAAGGCTGGATGGCCGGGCTTCTTCTGGGTGACAAAGCACAGGACAGAGGATAAAGCACCATTTGTGGGGGAACCTTTCCTGAGATATGTAGATGAAGCTTATTAAGCTGTCACCAGGGCTGGGTCCTCACTTCTGGTGAGGCTCCCTCACTGAGAAATGGGACTTTATACAGGCCTCTTGGATGTGGTTGCCATATGTATTGCATTGGAGGTACTTATACTACAAAACGACTTGTTTATCTGAAATTCTAATTCGGCTGGTGTTCTGAGTTTTTATTTGCTAAATTTGATAACTCTACTCTTAGATCAAGCTAAAAAATAAGAGGGGGCGAGGAAGAAAACTCAAGAAGATTTGGAGCAAGCCTAGGACCATTGGCAGCAGTTATGTCTTAGGATCAGGGTGACTTGGAGAAATCTTTCATCTGAAAATACCCCTTACCTATGCCTGATGCCATTGACTGTTGAAGGATTTCAGTAGTTGTTTTAAATGCCAGCGACATCTCTTAAGATTTGTCTTTCATCATCTCCTGTACACACACCTGAATGTGCATGTGTGGGTGAACATACACACACACACACCTCCAGCCAAACTGTTGTCCCTGCCCGTCCTTGTGATGCCACACGCAGTCCAGTCTCCACGGCTACCTGGAGTGGCTCCCTCCACATTGGTACTTTATGTCAGACAAGAACATTGACTTTGGAGGCAGTTCAACCTGGGTTTGAATCCCAGATTTGCTACTGAATATTTACAAGTCCCGGCAAGTTCCTTCCTCATTTGTTAAATGGCAAAATCAAAAGATTTTATGTCGTTATCCTCAAAGCATGAGTCATAATCCTTCTCCATCAGGTTACTGTGAGAATTAAATATGATCATGTACTAAAGTGAATTAACCGACATACAGCAATTACTTTTTTTTTTAAAGTTACTACTACTACTGCTGTTGTTGTTGTTGTCAGTATATCACTCAAGGCTCAGCTCGCAAGCACAGGAAACCAGGAATTGGCTGCGTCAGTTTGAAATCTGGCTCTCTCTTGTTATTCTGCTGATCTGTGCCTCAGTTTACTTATATATATAATGGGCATACATACCATGCCTGGAAAAGGGGAAGTACCGTGTAAGCATTGGCCATTATCACTGTCTCCCATAAAGCATTCCCAACCCACCCCAGACCAGGATGGCACGATCCTGCTCTGAAGTTCTCTAGCGTATGTTACCAGTCCCGCAGGCACTTGGTTTACAGGATGTGTCTTGTCCTCCCACTGCACCCTTAATAGGAGCTCCTTGAGTGAGGATGACGGTAATGAAGAGGAAGCAAGCTCCAGGATCTGAGCCTATGTGGACAGACAGACAGACAGACAGCACATTGTTTCTATTCACTATGCCTACTGTGTGCCAGGCACTGTGTTAGGTACCATACGTATTCTCTTTCACT
Source organism: Grampus griseus (assembly GCF_964374135.1). Taxonomy (NCBI): domain Eukaryota; kingdom Metazoa; phylum Chordata; class Mammalia; order Artiodactyla; family Delphinidae; genus Grampus; species Grampus griseus. Next base: position 104,327,086 of record NC_139017.1, read on the forward strand.
TAGTGTCCTCTCCACCTTTTGAATTAGGTCATGGTTTTTGGCTTTTACCGATGAGGAAACTCAAGCTTAGAGAGGTTCAGTACTCGCCTTAGCTTGTCCGGCCTGGCAGGTATTTCAGGACACATTCTCAGGCAACCTGAAGCTAGAGCCAATGCTTTAAGCTGCCATGCTGCTTGGCCTTGGACAAATTACTTGAATTAACTGAGCCTTAGTCTTCTCAGCTGCAGGACAAGGGTGATAATGGTAACTCGTTGACTGGCAGTGAGGACTAAACAAGGTCATTCATGTGACGTGCCCAGCCGGGGCCTGGTACGTGCCCAAGACACACTCAGCAAGTCCTGGGTGTTAGCCGTGCTTTTATATATCACAGTTGGAGATGGAACTTCTGTCAGCCTGCCTCCAAAGTCTAGACGCTTAACCCCTGCCCTGTGATGCCAATTGAACATAGACCTGAAAAACACATAAAGACACCCAAAACCTCTAATCCCAGGACTGATTCAATAACTGATAACTTTTTAGGTCTGCCCTGGCTTTTCTGAAAGGAGGCTTATTCTTAAACTACCGCATCTGTAGCACATCACTCTCAAAGGGAGTTTGAGCACACACTCGGGGAGGGGGTTTTTCTCTGAGATAGGGCCCGACCTTCCGAGGTGAGGACCGCCCTCAGGACTGCCAGGAGCAAGAATCAGACCCACAACCCTCGTCTCTCCTTCCCCACAGGCGTGGGCCCAACTCTAGAAGATCCTTCCAAATCCTGGGCCGCCTTCTTTGGCACCGCTTGTCTCCAACGTAGACCAGAGTCACTCTGTTTAAAGTAACACTTACCTGTCCCTTTCCCCAGGGGACAGCACGGGCTCTGGTTCAAAGTTCCCCTCCGTGTGCTCCTTGGCCATTTACCAACTCCTTTTAACCTCAGTTTTCCTTTTTCTTTTTAATCTGTGAAAATAGGTTAACAATAGTGACTCACAGAGCTAGAGTGAAGATCAACGTGAAGTGACATCTATGAAAATGCCACGTTCACAGGAGGCATTCAATATATTATTTATAAACATGCTTATTAACATGTTAATTAAGAAGGCACAGTTCCAATAGCTTTACAAGCATCCACTATTTGATCCTTATAATAACACTATTGAGATAGGGATTATTTTTATCCTACAGATAAGCATACTGGGGTATAGAGAGGCTCAATAACCTTCCCAAGGTGGCACAGCTAGTAAGTGACAGAGCTGAGATTAGAGCGTAGGCAGATTTCAGACTTTTAACCACTATTCAGAGTATCAGTTCTTCTCTCTTCCCCTTCATTGCTGACTCTTCTCTTCGATCCCTAGGGTCCCCAAATATGTTGCCCCAACAGTGGTATGTTGGGAGCCCAAATCGCTATCCCGCAAGCTGATAACAAGGGCAGCTGTAGAGAGAGAAATGATGTTAAGGTTTTCAACAAAGCCCTTCATGATGAGGCTCTCGTCTGACTCTCCAGTCTCCCTAATTCCACAAAACCCCTCTGTTCCAAACAAAGGACTGCTTATAATGCCCAAACCTGCAAATTGTCCTCTGCTTCCATTACATCGCTCACACTTTCCCTTCTGTCTGCAACGCCTTTCTCCCCTCCTTCATTCTCTCCCTCCTCTTCTAATTCCTACCAGTTCCTTCATGCATCACTTTACCAGACAATTCCTCCCTTATCCTTGAGTTTAGGTGCCCATTCACCATGATTCCGTAATATCCAGGGACTATCTCCTTTCAAAGTATTTGTCACACTGAGCCACAGTAATGAATTGACTCCTTTATTGCCTGTACTCGACTATGAGGTTTTTGTTGTTGTTGTTGTTGTTGTTTTTGCGGTACGCGAGCCTCTCACTGTTGTGGCCTCTCCCGTTGCCGAGCACAGGCTCCGGACGCGCAGGCTCAGCGGCCATGGCTCACGGGCCTAGCCGCTCCGCGGCACGTGGGATCTTCCCGGACCGGGGCACGAACCCATGTTCCCTGCATTGGCAGGCGGACTCTCAACCACTGCGCCACCAGGGAAGCCCGACTATGAGGTTTTTGAAGGCAGGGACTGTGTTTTGTTTATCTCTGCGTCTCCAGTGCCTGGCACTCTACCTGCCTTAGAGTAGGCATTCAATATATATTTGTTCCTTGTCTTGGAATTCTCTTTCTGCCCTCCAACTTCTAAATCTCTTACTTTGTCCACAGACATATATTATCTGACAGAGAGGCAGAGAAAGAAGCAGAAGGTGTCAAAAACAAAAAGAGGAAATGGTGAGAACAACCTATGGATCACTTTGGCTTACCAGTGGCTCGCATTCTTTGGTATTCCCCAAATTCACTAAACCATGTAAATCTAAACCAAAAGTTAGCATTTAATCTGTTGCTTACAACTAAGAGTTATTATTCATCAAATCTAATTGGTTAGATTATTTCCATTTGATCTTTTTTAAAAGAAGGACAATGCTCTCTACCAGAGGATTGCATTCTAATTCTGAAAAATGTGTAAATATTAATATCAGATGTGTTCTGAGTAATGAATAAAACAGAGCTGGCCCTGGAGCAATTGGAATTACTGTTTAAGTTATCCCTTTCTTGCAAAAGAATGTTAGTTAATAAAGCCCCATAAAACACATAAAGTGGAATGGAAATCATCAAAATTTCCCAAATTGATCCCCTAAGGTGAATAAGAAATCTGGTGGGTTCCAGTAGTCATTGTTTGAATATAGGCACAAAGGGCTAAAGAACACAGAAATTTAAGAATCTGCTTGTATGCCTTATGCGGTAGCACTTCTACTTTCAGATTTTTCTTTGGCTTTTCTGAGATAGGTATTTGCTCTCAATTACCTTCTTCAACAATTAGAATATTCAAGAAGTCTGCTTATTTAGTCATCAGAAGCCCAGTATAACACCTCCAAGAAGATTTTTTACAGCTACTTTGTGATAACTTATCCAAACGTAAATTGGAACAGGAACAGCAAGTGTGCCTTTCAATGTTACCCGAACCCAAATATGGTTTTCTCTTTCACCTAGAAAACATGTCATGACTAAAATACATTTATTTCAAAATTTTAAAATACAAATTCGACGGCAAAGTATATACATATGTGTACATGTGCCTATGCCTGGATATTTGTGGGTATAAATTTCTTTTTGAGACTGTTTAGTTGAGAAATGTCACCATATTTTTTTAAAGACTATTTAATGACTAGTTAAAATAATGCCATTTTATCCAGTATTGGCTCCATAACAATGCTCCTATTAACAAATGGTAGAATGTAGTTCGGTAATTGGCTGTCATACGTAATCTCCATGAAGAGCTGTGTACCCCAGATGTCTCCACAATACATTCAGCTCTACGTTGGAAAATAAAAAGAGGTTTTATACCAACAGTGATGGAATAATAATGAGAACCAAGCAATGGTTTACTCTCCTGACCCTGAAAATCAAGGATGAGGCTACTTTTTGAGTCTTGAATCTCACCCAGTGGACCAGCCCCTTGGCATGCTCTCTGGGATGTGGAAAGCATTGGTCCCTGAGCATCTCGTCAGTTATCCTCAAGGCTCAGATCAAAGGAAGACCACCTTCCAAAAGCTTCTCCACCAGCAGCTCTTGCAGCAATCCACATCACTTTCGCAGGGCTCACTCTTGAAAACAAAATTCCAGGTTAAAAAGCTAATGTAGATAAAACAACTGGTAAATAGATGTGATTGGAGAGGTGAAAAAAATTAAAGAAGGCTGATAAACCAGTAACTCCATTTGTGTTTTATTCAGTTACAATAGTAAGTAATTTAATATAATAATTTATGTGCATTTAAAAGGCTAGGCAACAGAAGCTCTAAGGTAAGCGTGACTTCCACAAACCTGTTGTAATACTTATCTAAAAACAGTTGATATTTATTTGTGGAATAAATCCCTAAAATTCCTTTCTAAAGACCTATCAAACCAGATTGGGTCCCATCCCAACAAATCGAATTAGAAATCCATGTAAAGCTGCTAACTGAGTCATTAAAGTGATCTGCATGGATATTCCCAGTTCGCCAGGAAACCTTCTATTTGGACACTTAGTCAAATGCTGCCCTCTTGTGAGGAAACTCTTTAAAAGGCTCTAGCAGGCCCTGGGATTATAAAACACTTACGGGCTTCAAGTAAGAGACCTGAAGAAGGTAATCAAGTAGAATCTTCAACTAGAAACCATAGTTATTCTAGATTTAAAAAATCCATTTCATTTTTACTTTGTTAATGATGCCTAAATTTTCTTTATAAAATTATGTTAGAACTGGTAAACTATTAAAATTACAGTAGGAGAGTAGCTTGACCTGTGTGACATTTAGATATTTTTAGGCTCTTACATTTGATAATCTAATAATAGTAATTAATATTAAAGTTGGATATATTTATTTTTAGCTAGTGATGCAGCTAGAGAATTTATATGAAATTAAAGAGACCAACACATGGCTTCCCACTCTGTCAATAAAAAAACACAGAAGATAAATTCTGAAAGTGAACTTTGTATGATGACAGATGGTAACTAGATTGCATGTGGTGATCACTCAGCGTGTAAAAATTATATCAAATCATTGTTACACACTTGAAACCAATATAATATTATTTTTCAACTATACCTCAATAAAAATTTTTTTAAAAACACACAGAAAAAGTGATGGCTATTCCGCTGAATATTTGTGTTTCTTTACTTCTAGATATTTATTTTGCCATAAAAGTCGTGAATCATAATGTTCTTAAAACAGGAGTATTGTTATATCCTCGAATAGAAATCTCAACTAGTCACTTCTAATTCAATAGAGGGCAATAAAGGAAAATCTCTACTTTCAAACTTCTTCACAGAATTTTAGTACATGTTATTTAACCAGCAGTAACAGGCATTTAACATTTTCAAAGTGTATGCTAAACTTTATAAATCCTGACAGTGCAAATTTCCTCCTAAGACACAATCTTTCTACTAGAGCATTCATTCATTCATTCATCTTTTATGTCTTTTAACAAATCTTTATGATTGCCGACTCAGTACCCACACTCTGCTAGTCACATGGAATACAATGGTGAAGGAATGGACCTTGTTCTAAAGCAAATGGCTCCTACAGCCAAGTGGGGGAGACAGACATGTAATCAGGTCATTAGGAAACATTGTCACAAATGCTCAAGATAGGGATAGCCATGGGGCTGTCTGGGAGCACATAGAAGGGACACCTGATCCAATATTGGGAAGGCAGGAATGCTCTGCTCCCCAAGGAAGTAAGGTTTGAGATTTGACAAGGTTCTATAGCCAGAAAGCCCTCTAAAGGTAATGCTAGTAAGACAAGACAAATTTCTCTCTCCAGAAGAAATTCCACCAAGACTGTGACACTGTGACAGCTTTGTGCTTTCATCAATATATCATCCCCAATTAGATATTCAGTAATGGTTGTTCCACACTCAGCAACCAGCCACACACTGGTATTTGAATTAAATCTCTCCATAAATGTAAAGTGAAATATTCCTATTTTAGTAAATTTACTTAGCAGAAAATTTTGTTCTCCTTTCTTAGTTTTGAACACATCCGCAGAATAATATGCCTCTTTTTTCCTAGGAAAATAAGAAAACTAAAATTAAATTATTTTGTAATTATATAGTCCTCATGTGCTCCACTGTAGCAGCTAGCACCATCTTGGACAAGTCATACATCTACAGTCTAAGATCCCTTCAGTTCAAATATTCTGTAAGTCTATGCGCAACACTATAAACAAAAATTACTCTTCAGTTTAAAGCGCTGTATTCATTGTTGAGTGTGGCTGACTGTCAGATTCTCTTCCTCTGATGGTCATCTTGGTATGTAGGAGAAAAATTCTTGCTTGAGATAGATTTAATCTTTTATTTTCTAATCAAATGCTTTCGTCGTTGAAAAAGAAAATAGAAGATGAAGGTTTTTTTTTTTTTTTTAATAAGATGTTGGGGGTAGGAGTTTATTTATTAATTAATTAATTAATTTTTGCTGTGTTGGGTCTTCGTTTCTGTGCGAGGGCTTTCTCTAGTTGTGGCAAGTGGGGACCACTCTTCATCGCAGTGCACGGGCCTCTCACTATCGCAGCCTCTCTTGTTGCAGAGCACAGGCTCCAGAAGCGCAGGCTCAGCAGTTGTGGCTCACGGGCCTAGTTGTTCCGTGGCATGTGGGATCCTCCCAGACCAGGGCTCGAACCCATGTCCCCTGCATTAGCAGGCAGATTCTCAACCACTGCGCCACCAGGGAAGCCTAGAAAATGAAGTTTTGGGGGAAAAGTTTCCTAAAGTCCTGGTCCTGGATAAAAATCTCAGCAATATGTCAAAAGCACATTTCTGGAAGAATACTTAAGTCCAGGAAACTTGCTATGTGAGAGACCTTTAACATTTTTTCTGAACTTAAATATGAATGCAAAAAAATTTGTTGGGATTTTGGGTATTCGTCTATTAAAATATGTTTTATAGACAGTTATTTCTTGATTAATGTGTTGAAACTAATTTGAATGTAGAAAAAATTTAAAACAGATACAAACACACACACACATATATATATATATACACACATATATATATGTATATATATATTCTCAACTTAAACTGTTTGTAGGTAGGCTCCATTACAATTTTTAAATGGTACTCCATGCTTTGAAGGATGAAAAGCTATATAAATCAGAGGCAAGAACTTATATAAAGAATTAGGAAACCCTGGGTTCTATCCGAGAATGTAACAAATCTTAGCCCAGTCACTTAACCTCTCTATGTTTGAATTCCCTCACTTGTTCTGTCTCACGTGTGTCACTGAGTTTACGTAAGGATCCCATGAGCTAATCTTTGTGGAAGTACATTGAATATTACAGCAAACTAGCAACAAGCTAAATACCCACCAATAGAGGAAAGGATAAACAAAATGTGGTACATTCATACCTGAAATATCACACACAAAAATAAAAAGAATAACCTGGAGATAGATAGATAGATATAGACAGATAGATGTAGATACAGATATTCATATGTCAACATAGACAGATCTTAAATAAGCTATAATGTTGAGTAAAAAATGCAGGATGCAGAATGATACACCACTGTTCTACTTATATTTTTAATAAGCCCTCAAAACAATACTATATGTTGTGTATGGATTGTATATAAATATATGCATACATAATTTTTTTTAAATTAAAAATTTTTAAATTTTTTTTAGTGGTTGTCCCTCAGAAGAGAGGGAAAGAAATAAAACTCAAGTTTAGAAGGGACTTTAGCCAAATATATAATTATTTTAAGAGACTGGAAGAGAATATGACAGAGTTAAATAATTCTGAGTGCTGGGGATCAGATTCCACTCCCTTTATTCTCTAGTGCTCTCCTATACCTTTTAGACTTCTTCTTTAAAATTGTTTTAAGCTAATAAAATAAAAAATAAATAACAAGAGTAAAGCACCTCAGTAAAAAGATTGAAATAGGGCTCTCCAATCTTTAAGATCTCCATTGTCATATGCATATGAGCCAGCTGACTATAGGGTCGATCGACATTTAATAGAAGATGCAAATAAATATCTACATAAATAGATCCTGGGGTGTAAATGCAAACATGCATTCTTCTAAAAGAAAAGTTTTGAGATACACAATTTCAAAAAAAAGATCTTTTTCCTATTCTCTGTCTTCAAATCTTCAAATAAAATCTGGACTTTCATAATTTTTTTTTTGAAAGGAAGGGATCAACCAAATCTCATTGTATTCATGTTCATATCAGCTTGAGATGTTTTTCCCAATACTCCTATCCAAACATTTTTTCAAATGACTGGAATCTCTCGTTTCAAAGTCCAGATTCATCAGCCTGTAGAAGCAAACTGGAAAATACGGGATGTGACTTGCTCAACAAAAGTAATTAAAGATATAAACAGATGGTTCACAGAAAATGAAATACAAATGGCTGCTAAATACATTTTCAAATGCTTACCTTAACTCATAATGGGAGGATTGTGATTTAAATTATACTGAAGTATCTTCTTTTTCTACCTATCAGATTGACAAGGACGGTTGTTTAATAAGGCCACTTACTGCATGCTCAGGGTGTAGGGAATCAGATATTCATCCAACACTGGAGGGAGTACAAATCAGTACAACCTCCACGGAAGATAACTTGATAACACCCATCAAAATTACAAATGTATACTTTCTTTGACCAGCAATTACATATCTAGGTATTTACCATACAGATGTTTTTTGCATGTGTATGATATGGCAAATGTACACGGCTATTCTTGTTGCAGTAATTTTAACTGCAAAATATTGGAAATATCTTAAATTTCCATCAGTTGAAAAGTAGTTAAATTAATTTGAGTACATGCTGCCCCGAAAAAAGGAGAAATCTCTCATGATTTGAAATAGAAAAATCTCCAAGATCAATTACTAAGAGAATGAAACCAGAGTACAGAGCAGTGCGTGAAGAACACTGTCATTCGTAGAAAAGAGGAAAGACAATGTGGGCATAGAATGTTTCTGAAAGAATAGATAAGAAAATGCTAATGCCAGTCACTTCTGAGGAGGAGCACAGAATTGGGCATCTGACAAATAGTGCTGAAAGGTAGGCTTTTTAAATACACTATATTTTGAATTTTGAACTATGCAAATGTGCTACTTTTTAAATTAAGTTAAAATTTTAAGTGACTACATAATTTTAGTTATAATGGTGGGAAACCTTTGAAAGATGTCCTAAATTTTAAGAGGTTCTAGTAATGTAAAGTGTTCCCCTTCCAACCTCCCCACCTCCAAAGTGCATGAAAAGAAGAATTATGTCCCAAGGCAGAGCTAGGGAGGAAAACTTCCTCAGAACATGGAATCAGTTTGTCAGTTCTAGCAAATTATCTCACCTGAAGCTACCACACAAAAATCAACATACGATTTCTTAAAACCATGCCCAATTCAAGATACTAAGTCAACTGCTGCTAAATGAAGCCCAAATTCAAATTTTTAACAAAGCTTAAAAACCCAATAGTCTCTTTCCCTACCTGGTTTTCAATTTCATTGTGAAACTCAGCAGGTGGAACATAAAATACAGAAGCTATTTTCTCTTTTGGCAAAGCAAAAAATTCATCTGCTTAGCTCAAAAAAACTTCAACATTTAGAACGAACTGCTAAATCTGAACTACGTGAGCTGCATGTTTGAAGTAGATGAAATCCAGCACATACAGGGCATGAGCCATATAACAGGTCGCCATGAAGCAAGAGGGATTGAGGTTTTATTATAAGAAACCCTTGGGGAAGTTGTTCACCTTAGCAGATAGTTACTGCTAATTTGCATCTGATTATCGGTTTATGTTTTATTTTAGCCCTTTAACAGGAAGGCTATTATGAGGTTAAGAATTTTACAAAAAAAAAAAGAAAGAAAGAAAAGACATGATTACCTCCTTAAACTGGAAACCTCAAGTGGATATTTCTGTTATCTGGTATTATATTTGACTACCTTTTTATATGGAGGAATCAATTGTTTTTGAAATGTCTATATTATTTTGCCTTGTTATTCTCGTTGTTATTTTCAATTTCTTCAGATGCATTGCTGCCCAGTAACATGTCGTCGTCCAGACTGGGGATCCCAAAATTATGAGCCCTGTCTCCTGGTCCACCTGCTGCAAAGGGTCTCCTGGCCGACGTTTGACGGTCTCTTGCTGGATCAGGGCACTTGAGTTTTTCTTCTGCTCTGAAGACCAGTCAGTTCCCATTTCCCTTATGAAGAAATTTCTCTTTCTTTGTGAAGTTCCAGGCAGAAAACCCTTCCCAGCATCTCCTTGAGAAGCTCGATACAGAAAGGGAATGTCCTCTCTGTGAGTTAATCAGCATTGACCTGACAGAGTGAGCAGAGGAAAGAGAAGAATTTTATCAACTGACCTCAGTGTCATAGAATTGAATATATATAAAAGGAAAAACGGAAAAGTTTCAATTTCCATTGGGACATTTTTCTAGAAATTATAAACTGTAATGTCCTAGAAATACAATGACAATTTCCCCCAACAACCTTTCTTTTTAGAGACATAAAAGCCTTTCTAAAAACGCCTGCCAAATGGACACCCACACGTCTTGAGAGTCACCCACTGAGCTGGCATTGCAGTAAGCTTTTAGTGCTTTTAGTGAGAATGATGCCACCCAGCACATTTAGGCTGGTTTCTATCCCTTAGGACTTTAAAAACGAGTTTCACAACCAGTCTTTGCCATGGGCTCCCATGCCACCGTTCCTCACTTACATGTACCTCACAGTTTCCCTGACTGATGCACCTGGCAGCCTGGAGCTGCCTATGATAATAACTGTGACACTTGCTTTTCTTCTTCTGAAGTTATGGATTCATTAAAAAGCAAGCATTGCATCTTGCTAGAGAACCAGGTTGAGCCCACACTGAATGTTTCTATTACTTAGTTACAAAAGACAAACATAAATGACACATACACACACACACAACCACATCTAATCCCTCTGCAAATGCTACAAATCTGCTTTCTACCCATGGGTGCCAACCCAAACCAATACCTGTCTGTAGGCTGCTACTCAAGATGTACACTTAAAAGGTACAATCTGCATTCAAGGAAAGAAATCCCCTCGTCATCTTTATTAACTGCATTTGTAGCTTTGCTTTTCTTATATGATTCACCCCTGCGTCGTTTATAGTTTTCTTTTCTTCGTGTTCACTCTGTGAAACAAACTGGAGTTCTGTACACAAAATTGTATCCCAAACCGGTGCTCCCCCCTTGTCACTTGCCTGGGTTAAAAATGGCCAAACCGACTTGTAATTTGGTTAAATAAAATAAATTAATTAATTAAATGCCCCCAGGTTAAGACCCTGCCTTCCAAGTTTCAGCCCAGAGTCAATTTGTATGGCCAAGTTATAAACCCCTGAAAATAGGAAACTAATACCACGAGGATTTAAAATAATTGAAAATGTTTCACATAATATAAATCCATAAGCAGTATATTATATTTAAGTCTTAATATCTACATACTTGGACTATCTTATATCTTGACAATCACACAAAGTAATCTCACTCCCTTGCCCCCTCCCTTTGACTCTGGGTTTCATTCCTATGTATTAACAATGCTCTGGGCCATAAAATACTGTATTAATATTAGTTTGTCACAGCAGACTAAATTTAGAACAACTCATTAATATGAGAGAGTTAAAGGCAGTCAGCCAAGAGTACCAGGGACTATAAGCTCTTAAGGCTATAAGTTATGCAGATATGCCACTTGAACTGGAGCGGCAGCCATTCTTTTTGTGACTAATAAGAGATTCTATTAGTTCTAAGCTGATTCTCATTCTAATTAAGAAATGTGGGAAAAGGCAATTTTGCCATTGTAGGTATAGTTGATGTGCAACTAGCATCAGTCTTATATCATCCCTCTTGGCTTCCTGGTCATATAAGATTAGTGGCACAGGCATAAAATGAATATTCCCCCTGCATCCACATAAAAAAAAAAAGAACAACTTGGCCGCTGTATTTGCGATGCCGTAATCATAATCGATGTTTCTGGACGATGTCTAGTAATCAGTGCCTTTTCAAAGCAAACCTTTTGTGGCTCAGAATCACCCCAGTTGGACAAAAAGTTTTGACTTTTTACAAATAAAAAACCTTTCAAATGGATACTTCTGGACCTGTTATGCCTTTCTTTGGGCTTGTCAAATATTAATTTTTTTTCAATTTAGTCCCTTGCTAAGCTACAAATATTCATGTCTAACACCAAGTAGCAGTTCAGGGGCTGACAACTTGGTATGTACCTTTTGAATGATGCATAGAAAGCAGCAGTTAGCACAAAGAAAAAGCCACCAGATTGGTCTCAGGGAAACCCAGTGTCTGAATTTTTCATGACTCCTCTAGCATTTAAAGAATAAAAAAACTGGCTACTAGTGTTGGGAGACCAAAGTCGGGAAGGTCAGAGCCTGGAAACGTGCAAGAGATTCCAGTCTTGCCTGGGGAAAGTCAAAGGGGATTTAAGCTGCTTAGGAGAAGTAGAAGAAAAAAAAGAAATTTCTTTTGCTTGGTTTTAGTATTTTCTGAACACCAGAGCAGCAGAATAAAAGCTATAAAAAGGTGCACAGCCCTCCCTCTCTCTAGGGTCCCTTATTTTTATGTCTCTAAGGACAACAACTTACCTTCGCTTTTGGGTTATGAGGATTACTGTTAAACTTGCCCAGATCATGCCTTTCCTGGTGTACTTGTTCACTCATGGGTGCTCTCTCCCAAGGAAACCTGCGAGGTGGGGAGAGGAGAGCAAGTCAGTTATTTGTTTCCCTGGATATGCTTGCAAGCACCTTCCATGGAGGTGAGGGGCAAGTGGGGAAGAGGATGTCTTAATTACCTAGATGCCCAGTGACTCGGGACTGAAAAATATTCCCCCTTTGATGAACTTTTCTGCATTTTATAACAATGTATAGGAAATCTAAATTGAATCCAGGAAAACAAATGAGTGGCTCCTACAAAAGGAAAAAAAAAAAAAACTGTACAGTGTTTAAGCAACTGATGATTTCACCTGTCACCGTCTCATTAAGCTCTTAATGAGTTCTTTTCTATTCTTGGTCACATCTGATTTTTTTTTAATATAAGTCCCTTTGAACAGCTGGGAGTAAGAATCGCCTTTGATCACTGAATTCTTCTGAATTTTCAGTCAAAACAAGGCCATTTTCATCCTGACTTGGGGTATTTTTATGAGTTTATTTCCCCCAAGTACATTCCTGGGCATAGCTTTCCAGGCTGGGAAGAGCCTGAACAATTAATGTATACATTTTTACATAAATGTTTATAAATTTAACAAAGGGAGAGAGCTTTGCCACAAGAAGCCTCAGCTCTTTTGAAGGCGGTTTTCTAATGATGACCCTTGGCGTGTTGGACCACATGGGATTCCTCTGAGAAGCGTCGGATGAAAATTAGTCTATTCTCATTTCAAACAGAATTTTGCTGAAGTCCTGATCAGAGCATCAGCATGGAGTCCGGGGAGATAACACTCGCTACTTGATTCACTCCGCAGCCTCCCTCTCCTGGTAATTGTTGCAGGAACACATAGTGACAAGGCTCTAGGATGTGAGCGGTCTGGATGTACTCCGGCTGTTACGCTCTGTTTAAAGATTTAAACCATCAGGGTATGATAAGGCTTTTTGATGTTCATTGAACACGGAGCTTGGGTACAGAAGAAGGGGAAAGGGCTTCACCAGAAGGCAATCATCTTTCAGAGCCACAGTAAGACAGAGAGAGGTGGGGAAATCTCAGCCTCAGCATAGACACGGAACAAAGGGAGATGAAAGGGGCAGGGTGAGAAAGGGGCCAGCTCTCTGGCTGTGAGGCAGAACTTGCTCTATGAGAGTTCGATGCCTTAAAATGCAGGGAAAACATTTAGTGTTCCTCTTTCATTAAAACACACTCATGTTTTGATGGGGAGGGGATAATGCCAGCTGCAAATTTGGGTGGCTTCAGTTGACCCTGGATTTAAAAGAGCCTGCCCATGGCTTGTTTTGAAATTATTTAATGAGTATTTATTTTGAGTCAGATGAATGTCATTTCCAGTGCTCACCCCTGCAAACCTGGAAGAAGAACCTCCTTAAAGTACATTTTTTAAGACCCTCACAGTGTTTTCTTTCCCCAGAGGTAAAACCTGAATATTTGTCTTAAAGAACATAAGGACCAGGAAAGGAAAGGGGAAAAAAAAGTGTCCCCTTCAAAACCCAAGCCCGTTTCTTCACATCCTCTTCTTTGGCAAAATACTAGCTTTTTTCTTCACCCTGTTCACAGCCCTATCATGCCATGTTAACCAAGCCTGCACTTTGATTGTACTAATTAGACAAGAACCAAGATTTCGCCATCTTCGTCTCCCTAGCCCCTGGCATAGCTTTCTGCGTGCACCAAAGTCTTAACAAATGTGTGTTGAATGAATGTAAGACACTAAGAAATGACAGGATAGATTTCAATTTATTTTCTGTGCCTCCATTTAAACTTTCAGAAAATTGCTGCATACAGAAAGCAAAAAGTTGTGCTTTTTCCCTCTTACATCCTGTGCCAACAAACAGCAAGGCCAAGGCATAGTTGCTGAGAGCCGATGCTTCAGAATCAGAATCAGACACATCTGGAATTTAAGGCAGCTTGGCTACTTACCTCAGGACTCTGGGAAACTTACTTCACTCTCCTAAGCTTTATTTTCCCCATCTGCAGAATAGGAATATTAAAAAGAGCTCCCTCTTTGGAGTGATAAAATCCACGTAAATATCTAGCACAATGTTTGGCATACATTAGAACGTTCCCAAAAATGTAACTCCCGTTATTAATACGATTGCTATCATTAGTATTGCTCTCCAAAACACTTTCATACATGGTGACCTTAGAAGGGGATTTTAGAAATATATAGTTATCAACATAATTTAAGTGGAGGACTTTATGATGACGTACGCTATTGAGGGGTTGTTTCCACACTCGTCTCTGTTGTGGCATGAATAAAATGTGCTGTGACATGCTGGCCTCCCCTGGTCTGACAATGTGCTCTGTTCCCACCTCATATAAGTGTTCTCTATAGAGGAAAGCCCCTCTTCACTTAGATGCCAGCAATGGAACTGCAAGTGGGTTTGATCAACCAAACACCGGGAAACTAAAATAGGTCTTGCCTTTTTGAACCTGGAAAGTGATAAACCAGTCAAAACAACATGTACAGTGCTATACCCTTTCCTCCACATACTTCAATTCAGTACGACATAATCACTGCTTCTGAGGAGGCAGAAAGGAGATGAGACTCAGAACCCAATTCCATCCTATGGTGGCCACAGCCCACCTGAGCCAGGGGCCCATCCCCAGTAAGCTGTGTCCCAGGAGAAGCCACCCAACACCACCAGGCCCTCTTGTGTATTCCTCACAACAACCCTATGAGGAAGGTCATTACAGATGAGAAAACTGAAGTGTAGAATGATAGTATCAAGAAAATGATCTTTACTGCCATTTCTTTTATTTCTCTTTCAAAATATTGCTTAGTAATCTGCTAGACTGGAGGTAGGGCACTCATTCTCTCTGACCCTCTGTACAAATCCCTCCATCTCTCTGGGTCTCAGTGTCTTCATCTGCATCAGTGGGTTGGGGGCTGGGGCAGGCATGGTGATCCGTTCTAGCTCCATAGTCTATGATTCATGCCAGAAGGGCTGAACAACTCTGATGACACTGGAATCTCTGTGAGAACCACAAACCTTGTATCATGATCTTCCTCTCCAATTTCCCCTCACCTTCCCATCTCCCATACTGGACATGGGAGCATGGTAGCCATTACCATTACGTCAAGAGTTCATTTTAGCAGAGCTCAAATCTAGGGAGCATTATGGCCAAATAATGTGCCCCACAATTGAGACATAAGGGAATTACTGTTTCCTTTTCTCTAGCCTGCAACACAGAGAAAGCCAGTCCTCTAAAAACAAATTGATTGATGATATAATTTAATATCTTCATATGATTTCTAGTAGCAGAATCAATCAGCTGCTAGCACAACCATCCAAGGTGGAGAAAAAGAAAAATTGCACCAGTTGCTTTTCTTTTATTGCACTTCCGGGTACTCTAAGAAAAAACTCTCTCCAGAAAATCAATACGGCCGATTGTGCCCAGCAGTCCCCCATTACAGAATTAAATCCATATGCCAACACAAGACAATGAAGAGACCCCACTAGCAAGGGATCCATTTGCTTTGTTTGACTTAAGCTGCCCGGGAATGAGACCACAAGACTGGCTATAATTTAATGCAAACCTTGGCCTATCCTGGTCATGCATATGACTGACCCTCAGGGCACGACCATCAATTTTCTATTAAAGATCAGAGATTTGACATATCAAAGTCAACATCTAGCTGAATAACTGCAGTAACCTGATAATAATTCTTTTGTGGATTTCGCAGTAGCTTTTCAGTAAAGTATCAGAAAGGTAGCCGATTTCAATCCTGACCTGGCAAGATCTGAATATGAAATAAAGGATTTCAGCTTGATCTCCCCATGATGTGAGGATGAATGTTCTGGTAAATGTTAACTTAGTGCTCTGAATAGCTCAGTAATAGATGGGTTTAGGCAGTAATAGGTTTAAAATGTCAACTTATTGAATAATAATTTCATGTTGTACAAATACTATGTGTAAGAAGGGATTTGTTTTGCAAATTTTGAAATAAATGAATGGATTTATAATGTCCTTGACTGTTTCATTGTTCCCGTCAGAATTTTACAGAAGAATCAAAATTAGTTTCTGCTTTCTCTCGTCTTGCTGTTTTCCTGCCTTGGTCTTTAGGCAGTTTTCATAATTACTGGGCCTCCCTGAATTCTGGTCATTAATTGAGCTCTTCCTTGTTTTGGTCCCCAAAGTCAAGCTGATAGCATTATTTTCTAGTAAAAATAAAAACTCAATTATCTTTCCCTATAAAATGTTTCATGACACCAATAGCATAAAAACCTTTTCACCAACCCAGCTGTAAAATGCTCAACTGTTGAAATACAAGAAGCAAATAAAATTCTGTTTCCCTAACTGAACTCAGCCCTTCAGTCCAATTATAAGCTGACAGTTCTGTAAATCCTGGTGGAACACAAGTGTGGGTAAATGGAATTGTGATTGGGAAACTGAGGACCTGGGACAAACATCTCCACCACAACCTGTGTAAAAGGTCCTAGATTCTGCAACTGCCCCACCACACACACTCACACTTCCAACCATACAGAAGAAGTAAACATGTTTGCTCAGGGAAATGGGAGAGGCCAAAAAAACATCCAGGTGAGCTCTCTGAATACTTCAAGGCTGATCTTCAGCCCCTCGGCTTCCCTCAGCTTCCCAGAAGACTCAGGAGAACCCCACTCTTGCAGTCCACCAGCCTAGCACTTCGAGGAGCTCCTCATCTAAGGTATAAAGGATGCCTTGATTTCCACAAAGCCAAACACCCTCAGTAGTTTATAGATGCTCACACTTGGGAAATATCTGCATGAAATTGTCCTAGACATTTGTGCTCAACCATTGAGCTCATCGGTTGAGCGCATCTCTCTTTGCCCTGAAACCGCAGAGAGGCTCTGTCCTAGTCCTGGTTCTTCCAGCAGCTGATCAAAAGACAAGGATGTGAGTGCTAGTAGTTTGTTTGGAAGGTAAAGAAAACATTGGTAAGGGAATAAGTCAGGGAAGCAAAGGCAGTGAATAAAAGGGGCATTATCAAGTCAGTAACCATTTAGATAACAGGAACCTAGTCCCACTGGGGAGACTCTGAGACACTGTTGGAACTAGAGTATTTATACACCAACTCCCCTGTCAGTCATTGGTTGAGGCTGCTCCTGAGGGGCATTCATTCCTTGACATTTCCACCTACTGTATGGGTAAGTAGAGGATTTCAGGGGCCAGAGAGAATCCTCAGGAAAAACTGCAGATGCTGGAATCTTGAGGTCAGGCAGTGTGCACTGAAATGGAAAGGGAGAGGGGTGTGGGCAGGGCACTAATACTGTCTGTTATGGACTCTGGCCTTTTACTAACTTCTGAAACTTTTCTAACTTGTTTTTAAGTTATGAAAGTTAATATGGCTCATGTATCAATAAAACAACAACAATATATCTAAACAGTATAGAAAAGCACAAGTATTTTTTTAAAGGCCTTCTTCCTTCCAGCCATTCAGTCTTATTCTCAGGGATGACTATTTTTTTACAGCTTCTTTTTTCTCTATAGGTAAAACCTACATAATATAAACACATACCCACCCACATTAGCTGGATATCCATTTTTGTGCTCACAAGTAAGGTCATACTTGACATAATTTCCTTCAGTTTGCTTTTTTCACAAAATAAAATATCTTAAATATCCTTGCATATCAATATCTCTGTATTTGTCTCAAACTTTTTAATGGATACTAATATGAACATATCATAAATCATTAAGCATTTAGGTATTTGTTTCAACTCATATATATATATATATATAATATATATATATATATATATACACACATTTCCTAGAAGTGGAATTTCTCATTTAAAGAATATACACATTTTAAAATTTGACAAATCATGCCAAAGCAATCTCTAAACATTTCACCAATTTACACTTCTACCAACAGTGCATGAGTGCTTTCTTTATTCCTATATATATGCCAACAATGAAAATGATCACACTTTTTAATCTTTGGCAAACTAATAGGTTAAAATAGTATATCATTGTCTTACTTTTTGCTCCTTTTATTATGAGTGAGGTTCCTCAATTATGTTTCTTTGCATCTTCACATACAACTTACTAACGTCCTCTTAACCTTTTTCTTAATATTTCAAAAGCACTCTTTATAAACAAATAATTTTCCAGTTTGTGTTTTGTTGTTTATTGTTGTTTATGTCTGTTTTTCTGTATAAAAATATTAAATATCTATGTTTTCAAATTTATCAATTTTTTTATGTTTTCTGGGGTTTTGTTTCATAGTATGCTCTTCCTCATTCAAAATGATTAAAAACAAATTCAACTATGAGTTCTCTAGAGCATTTACAGTGTGATTTTTTTTTTTCTTTGTGGTACGCAGGGCTCTCACTGCTGTGGCCTCTCCCATTGCGGAGCACAGGCTCTGGACGTGCAGGCTCAGCAACCATGGCTCACGGGCCCAGCCGCTCCGCGGCATGTGAGATCTTCCCAGACCGGGGCACGAACCCGTGTCCCCTGCCTCGGCAGGCGGACTCTTAACAACTGAGCCACCAGGGAAGCCCTACAGTGTGATTTTTTATATTTAAGTCTTTATTTAATCTTTTTTTGATATAAAATATGAAGTAGAAATTTGGTTAAAATTTTTTTTCCAAATGACCACTTATTTGTCTCCAACCAAACCTTTTGCTAAATATTTTTTCAACACTGATCTGAAATAATTCTTTTATCAATAATCAACTTCCATATTGGTTTAACTCTATTTCTGGAATACCTATTTTGCTTTAAGTGTTATAGATTTGTAATAAAATTTATCATCTCATAAGGCTTGTCCTTCCTTTTTAATCCCTAGAATTTTGCCAGGTTTATTTTTCCAAATGAATTGTAGTATCATTTTGTCCAGATCACAAAAACATTGGTGTTTTTATTGAATTATTTGAATATCTAGATTAATTTAGGGATAATTGTCATGTTTACAATATCCAGTCTCCCTATGCAATAACAAAATGCATTTTTCCAATCATTAGTCTTCTTTTATGTCCCCTGGCAAAGTTTGTTTCGTTGAATTGTGATTTTGTACCTCAGAGGCAGAAAGTTAAAAGATAATAATTATTATCATTTATAAAAACTATTATGTTTTCACTTGAGGAAACAGTTTTTTCATATATTTCCTGAAACTTTTTGTTGAATTTATTTCTAAGTAATTAATCATATCCATAGCTTTGGTAAATGGGATGTTTCATCCCATGATATTTACTAATTCTAATTGTTTCTGTGTTAGCTATTGATTTTTGTGTTTTAATTACATATCCAGCTACCTACTGGATTCTCTTACTGTCTCTAAAGATTTTCCTCCAGTTTATTATCTTGAATTTCCCAGATTTATAATTTGTAACAAGTGAAAATAATGATCTTTAAAATCCATTCTAATACTTATACAGTAATTCTTTTTCTTTTCTAATTGCATTGGCTAATACTTTAAAAATAATATTAAGCAATAATGATGATTGCTGGAAAGTTGTCCTGTTCCTGACTTCAATAAGAATGCTTCTAGCATTGTATTATGAAGAATGATGCTAGATTTTGAACTAAAATGTATTTTTATCATGTTAAGGGAGAATTCATCTATTTCTACCATAAAAAGTTCAATTCGAGCAAAGATATTTAATTTTTCAAATGCCTTTTCACTATCTATTGAAGTGTTTTCCTCTTTTGATCTATTTATATGACAGATTGTATTAACGTATTTCCTAATAATTATCCTTGCATTCCTGTATTGAATCGATTTAATCATATCCTTTTGCTATTGTGCTGGATTCCATTTGCCATATTTTATTTAGGAGAGGGCTTTTAATTTACTGGTAGAGATTACGGATATTTTTCCCTTTTTGTGCTATCTTTGACAGACCTTAGGATCAGTGTTATGCTTGCAGGCCTCTTTCTGAAAACTAGCAGAAGGAGTTGTTCCCCCTTTAAGAGCTGATCTTAGACCAGTGAAGGAGGATTCTCTAGAGGACACATGATTTCTCTTGGTTTGACCACAGGCGTGGAAATGGGTATAGTTCAATTCAAAAATATGTATTGAGCACTTATGTATATGTTGAAACTATGTAAGTGGGAATTTGGCTCTTAAAATTAGTATGCAAGGCAAAAAAATCTCACATTACTCTATCAAACTACTGAAAGGGACTTTCCAATTATCTTGAAATTTAAACTGAAGCCCAAAGCAGAAAATAACAAATATCCATACATTTGATTAAAAAACTTATAAATCCTTGAAAGGCTTGCTACAAGATAGAAAAACTAGTGCTGTGACCCAAATTCGGGTTTATAAGAGAACTCAAGACATTAGAGATGAAGATTGAGAGAGTCATTGAAGTAAAAAGCTGTCAGTCGAGTCAGCAGTACTGTTGCATTTCTCCAACTCTCCTCATAGGTGACCCCTCCTAAGCCAAGTGAGAAAGGAGCTTCAAGGAAGTCTCTCGTTAGAGATGGGTAGTCTTCCTTAAGGGACAACTGACATGATAGCCTCCAAAACAGATGCTGAGCTGCATCTGTCCAGTGACTCTGGACCAGAGCTGAGCCTGGGCAGTCCTTGGGAGATGCTGACAATGTCCCTGGGATGAACATAAAAACTTGTGTAGACCACAGTGTCTGTGGTACGAGTGGTTTATCCTTCCAGAATTTGGTGCGGCAAGGATGTCAAGTCTTCGTTAAACTAAGAGTTCATCTCACTAGCTACAATCTTGAAAGGTCTCCACTGAAGGAAGCTACTTGTCAGGGCAAGACAACACCAGCAGAATGAGGTTGGCAGTCTACCATCCGAAGCAGGAGCTGAGGGAACAGTTGTAAGAGCTCAGCTAGAGAACAGATCTCCAACACTGAGGGTCAGTGCAGTGCCAAACATCCCCAAAGGGATCTCTAAAACACCCACAAAATTTCCTGGAATGAGAGAGCCAACTTTAAGTTTTCTGCCACATGGAAGGTATCACAGCCAGATTTCATCCCCACTCATCAAGTACAGCATTGCCCTTTTAACTCTCATCTCACCCTTCTTGCCCTAGCACAGGAGGAGCTAGGAGCATAAAGGGGTGAGACTACATAATGATCAAGGGATCGATCCAAGAAGAAGATATAACAATTGTAAATATTTATGCACCCAACATAAGAGCACCTCAATACATAAGGCAAATACTAACAGCCATAAAAGGGGAAATCGACAGTAACACATTCATAGTAGGGGACTTTGACACCCCACTTTCACCAATGGACAGATCATCCAAAATTAAAATAAATAAGGAAACACAAGCTTTAAATGATACATTAAAACAAGATGCACTTAATTGATATTTACAGGACATTCCATCCAAAAACAACAGAATACACATTTTTCTCAAGTGCTCATGGAATATTCTCCAGGATAGATCATATCTTGGGTCACAAATCAAGCCTTGGTAAATTTAAGAAAATTGAAATTGTATCAAGTATCTTTTCCGGCCACAACGCTATGAGACTAGATATCAATTACAGGAAAAGATCTGTAAAAAATACAAACACATGGAGGGTAAACAATACACTACTTAATAACGAAATGATCACTGAAGAAATCAAAGAGGAAATCAAAAAATACCTAGAAACAAATGACAATGATACATGACGACCCAAAACCTATGGGATGCAGCAAAAGCAGTTCTAAGAGGGAAGTTTATAACAACATAATCCTACCTTAAGAAATAGGAAACATCTCGAATAAACAACCTAACCTTGCACCTAAAGCAATTAGAGAAAGAAGAACAAAAAAACCCCAAAGTTAGCAGAAGGAAAGAAATAATAAAGATCAGATCAGAAATAAATGAAAAAGAACTGAAGGAAACAATAGCAAAGAAAATAAAACTAAAAAACAATAAAACTAAAAGCTGGTTCTTTGAGAAGATAAACAAAATTGATAAACCCTTAGCCAGACTCATCAAGAAAAAAAGGGAGAAGACTCAAATCAATAGAATTAGAAATGAAAAAGGAGAAGTAACAATTGACACTGCAGAAATACAAAAGATCATGAGAGATTACTACAAGCAACACTATGCCAATAAAATGGACAACCTGGAAGAAATGGACAAATTCTTAGAAATGCACAACCTGCCAAGACTGAATGAGGAAGAAATAGAAAATATGAACAGACCAATCACAAGCACTGAAATTGAAACTGTGATTAAAAATCTTCCAACAAGCAAAAGCCCAGGACCAGATGGCTTCACAGGCGAATTCTATCAAACATTTAGAGAAGAGCTATCACCTATCCTTCTCAGACTCTTCCAAAATATAGCAGAGGGAGGAACACTCCCCAACTCATTCTACGAGGCCACCATCAACCTGACACCAAAACCAGACAAGGATGTTACAAAGAAAGAAAACTACAGGCCAATATCACTGATGAACATAGATGCAAAGATCCTCAACAAAATACTAGCAAACAGAATCCAACAGCACATTAAACGGATCATACACCATGATCAAGTGGGGTTTATTCCAGGAATGCAAGGATTCTTCAATATACGCAAATCAATCAACGTGATACACCATATTAACAAATTGAAGGAGAAAAACCATATGATCATCTCAATAGATGCAGAGAAAGCTTTTGACAAAATTCAACACCCATTTATGATAAAAACCCTGCAGAAAGTAGGCATAGAGGGAACTTTCCTCAACATAATAAAGGCCATATATGACAAACCCACAGCCAACATCGTCCTCAATGGTGAAAAACTGAAAGCATTTCCACTAAGATCAGGAACAAGACAAGGTTGCCCACTCTCACCACTCTTATTCAACATAGTTTTGGAAGTTTTAGCCACAGCAATCAGAGAAGAAAAGGAAATAAAAGGAATCCAAATCGGAAAAGAAGAAGTAAAGCTGTCACTGTTTGCAGATGACATGATACTATACATACAGAATCCTAAAGATGCTACCAGAAAACTACTAGAGCTAATCAATGAATTTGGTAAAGTAGCAGGATACAAAATTAATGCACAGAAATCTCTGGCATTCCTATACACTAAGGATGAAAAATCTGAAAGTGAAATCAAGAAAACACTCCCATTTACCATTGCAACAAAAAGAATAAAATACCTAGGAATAAACCTACCTAAGGAGACAAAAGACCTGTATGCAGAAAATTATAAGACACTGATGAAAGAAATTAAAAATGATACAAATAGATGGAGAGATATACCATGTTCTTGGATTGGAAGAATCAACATTGTGAAAATGACTCTACTACCCAAAGCAATCTACAGATTCAATGCAATCCCTCTGAAACTACCATTGGTATTTTTCACAGAACTAGAACAAAAAATCTCACAATTTGTATGGAAACACAAAAGACCCCGAATAGCCAAAGCAATCTTGAGAACGAAAAATGGAGCTGGAGGAATCAGGCTTCCTGACTTCAGACTATACTACAAAGCTACAGTAATCAAGACAGTATGGTACTGGCACAAAAACAGAAATATAGATCAATGGAACAGGATAGAAAGCCCAGAGATAAACCCACGCACATATGGTCACCTTATCTTTGACAAAGGAGGCAGAAAGGTACAGTGGAGAAAGGACAGCCTCTTCAATAAGTGGTGCTGGGAAAACTGGACCGCTACATGTAAAAGTATGAGATTAGATCACTCCCTAACACCATACACAAAAATAAGCTCAAAATGGATTAAAGACCTAAATGTAAGGCCAGAAACTATCAAACTCTTAGAGGAAAACATAGGCAGAACACTCTATGACATAAATCACAGCAAGATCCTTTTTGACCCATCTCCTAGAGAAATGGAAATAAAAACAAAAGTAAACAAATGGGACCTAATGAAACTTAAAAGCTTTTGCGCAGCAAAGGAAACCATAAAGAAGACCAAAAGACAACCCTCAGAATGGGAGAAAATATTTGCAAATGAAGCAACTGACAAAGGATTAATCTCCAAAATTTATAAGCAGCTCATGCAGCTTAATAACAAAAGAACAAACAACCCAATCCAAAAATGGGCAAAAGACCTAAATAGACATTTCTCCAAAGAAGATATACAGAGTGCCAACAAACACATGAAAGAATGCTCAACATCACTAATCATTAGAGAAATGCAAATCAAAAGTACAATGAGATATCATCTCACACCGGTCAGAATGGCCATCATCAAAAAATCTAGAAACAATAAATGCTGGAGAGGGTGTGGAGAAAAGGGAACCCTCTTACACTGTTGGTGGGAATGTAAATTGATACAGCCACTATGGAGAACAGTATGGAGGTTCCTTAAAAAGCTACAAATAGAACTACCATATGACCCAGCAATCCCACTACTGGGCATATACCCTGAGAAAACCATAATTCAAAAAGAGTCATGTACCAAAATGTTCATTGCAGCTCTATTTACAATAGCCCAGAGATGGAAACAACCTAAGTGTCCATCATCGGATGAATGGATAAAGAAGATGTGGCACATATATACAATGGAATATTACTCAGCCATAAAAAGAAATGAAATTGAACTATTTGTAATGAGGTGGATAGACCTAGAGTCTGTCATACAGAGTGAAGTAAGTCAGAAAGAGAGAGACAAATACCGTATGCTAACACATATATATGGAATTTAAGAAAAAAAAAATGTCATGAAAAACCTAGGGGTGAAACAGGAATAAAGACACAGACTTACTAGAGAATGGACTTGAGGATATGGGGAGGGGGAAGGGTAAACGGTGACAAAGCAATAAAGAGGCATGGACATGTATACACTACCAAACGTAAGGTAGATAGCTAGTGGGAAGCAGCCGCATAGCACAGGGAGATCAGCTCGGTGCTTTGTGACCGCCTGGAGGGGTGGGATAGGGAGGGTGGGAGGGAGGGTGACGCAAGCGGGAAGAGATATGGGAACATATGTATATATATAACTGATTCATTTTGTTGTGAATCTGAAACTAACATACCATTGTAAAGCAATTATGCTCCAATAAAGATGTTTAAAAAAAAAAAAAAAAGAAAAGAAAAGGTGGGATTATAGCTATGTGATTCTTTCATATGCTAGGTATGATAATTTATAGCTAAACAATTGACTTTAGATGCTAATGTTGAATGCTAAACTAAACTCAGATATCAGTACTTATTTAGTGTAAATCAGAAATAAACTAGTAGGAATCAGAAAAAATGTCATTAGAGGTATGAAAAGTCAAATAAGTTTCTGTTTAAGGTAAAGATGTAAAAACACACACACAAAAAAAAAAAAAAAAAAAATCTTCCAACAAACAAAAGCCCAGGACCAGATAGCCTCACAGGCGATTTCTATCAAACATTTAGAGAAGAGCTAACACCTATCCTTCTCAAACTCTTCCAAAATATAGCAGAGGGAGGAACACTCCCAAACTCATTCTACGAGGCCACCATCACCTTGATACCAAAACCAGACAAAGATATCACAAAGAAAGAAAACTACAGGCCAATATCACTGATGAACATAGATGCAAAAATATAGCAGAGGGAGGAACAATCCCAAACTCATTCTACGAGGCCACCATCACCCTGATACCAAAACCAGACAAAGATGTCACAAAGAAAGAAAACTACAGGCCAATATCACTGATGAACATAGATGCAAAAATCCTCAACAAAATACTAGCAAACAGAATCCAACAGCACATTAAGAGGATAATACACCATGATCAAGTGGGGTTTATTCCAGGAATGCAAGGATTCAATATACGCAAATCAATCAATGTGATACACCATATTGAAAAATTGAAGGAGAAAAACCATATGGTCATCTTAATAGATGCAGGGAAAGCTTTCGACAAAATTCAACACCCATTTATGATAAAAACCCTGCAGAAAGTAGGCATAGAGGGAACTTTCCTCAACATAATAAAGGCCATATATGACAAACACACAGCCAACATTGTCCTCAATGGTGAAAAACTGAAAGCATTTCCACTAAGATCAGGAACAAGACAAGGTTGTCCACTCTCACCACTCTTATTCAACAGTTTTGGAAGTTTTAGCCACAGCAATCAGAGAAGAAAAAGAAATAAAAGGAATCCAAATCGGAAAAGAAGAGGTAAAGCTGTCACTGTTTGTAGATGACATGATACTATACATGGAGAATCCTAAAAATGCTACCAGAAAACTACTAGAGCTAATCAATGAATTTGGTAAAGTAGCAGGATACAAAATTAATGCACAGAAATCTCTTGCATTCCTATACACTAATGATGAAAAATCTGAAAGTAAAATCAAGAAAACACTCCCATTTACCATTGCAACAAAAAGAATAAAATATCTCAGAATAAACCTACCTAAGGAGACAAAAGACCTGTATGCAGAAAATTATAAGACACTTTTGAAAGAAATTAAAGATGATACAAATAGATGGAGAGATATACCATGTTCTTGGACTGGAAGAATCAACCTTGTGAAAATGATTCTACTACCCAAAGCAATCTACAGGTTCAGTGCAATCCCTATCAAACTACCATTGGCATTTTTCACAGAACTAGAACAAAAAATTTCACAATTTGTATGGAAACACAAAAGACCCCGAATAGCCAAAGCAATCTTGAGAACGAAAAACAGAACTTGAGGAATCAGGCTCCCTGACTTCAGATTTTACTATAAACCTACAGTAATCAAGACAGCATGGTACTGGCAAAAAAAACAGAAATATAGATCAATGTAACAGGATAGAAAGCCCAGAGATAAACCCACGCACATACGGTCACCTTATCTTTGATAAAGGAGGCAAGAATGTACAGTGAAGAAAGGACAGCCTCTTCAATAAGTGGTGTTGGGAAAACTGGACATGTACATGTAAAAGTATGAGATTAGAACACTCCCTAACACCATACACAAAAATAAGCTCAAAATGGATTAAAGACCTAAATGTAAGGCCAGAAACAATCAAACTCTTAGAGGAAAACATAGGCAGAACACTCTATGACATAAATCACAGCAAGATCCTTTTTGACCCACCTCCTAGAGAATTGGAAATAAAAACAAAATAAATAAATGGGACCTAATGAAACTTCAAAGCTTTTGCACAACAAAGGAAACCATAAACAAGACAAAAAGACAACCCTCAGAATGGGAGAAAATATTTGCAAATGAAGCAACTGCCAAAGGATTAATTTCCAAAATTTACAAGCAGCTCATGCAGCTCAGTAACAAAAAAAAAAAAAACAACCCAATCCAAAAATGGGCAGAAGTCCTAAATAGATATTTCTCCAAAGAAGATATACAGATTGCCAACAAACACATGAAAGAATGCTCAACATCATTAATCATTAGAGAAATGCAAATCAAAACTACAATGAGATATCATCTCACACCGGTCAGAATGACCATCATCAAAAAATCTACAAACAATAAATGCTGGAAAGGGTGTGGAGAAAAGGGAACACTCTTGCACTGCTGGTAGGAATGTGAATTGGTACAGCCACTATGGAGAACAGTATGGAGGTTCCTTAAAAAACTACAAATAGAACTACCATATGACCCAGCAATCTCACTGTTGGGCATATACCCTGAGAAAACCATAATTCAAAAAGAGTCATGTACCAAAATGTTCATTGCAGCTCAATTTACAATAGCCCAGAGATGGAAACAACCTAAGTGCCCATCATCGGATGAATGGATAAAGAAGATGTGGCACATAAATACAATGGAATATTGCTCAGCCATAAAAAGAAACGAAATTGAGCTATTTGTAATGAGGTGGATAGACCTAGAGTCTGTCATACAGAGTGAAGTAAATCAGAAAGAGAAAGAAAAATACCGTATGCTAACACATATATATGGAATTTAAGAAAAAAGAATGTCATGAAGAACCTAGGGGTAAGACAGGAATAAAGACACAGACCTACTGGAGAACGGACTTGAGGATATGGGGAGGGGGAAGGGTGAGCTGTGACAGGGTGAGAGAGAGGCATGGACATATATACACTAACAAACCTAAGGTAGATAGCTAGTGGGAAGCAGCCACATGGCACAGGGATATCGGCTCTGTGCTATATGACTGCCTGGGGGGGTGGGATAGGGAGGGTGTGAGGGAGGGAGACGCAAGAGGGAAGCCATGTGGGAACATATGTATATGTATAACTAATTCACTTTGTTATAAAGCAGAAACTATCACACCATTGTAAAGCAATTATACCCCAATAAAGATGTTAAAAAAAAAAAAAAGAGTCATGTACCAAAATGTTCATTTCAGCTCTATTTACAATAGCCAGGAGATGGAAACAACCTAAGTGTCCATCATCGGATGAATGGATAAAGAAGATGTGGCACATATATACAATGGAATATTACTCAGCCATAAAAAGAAACGAAATTGAGTTATTTGTAGTGAGGTGGATGGGCCTAGAGTCTGTCATACAGAGTGAAGTAAGTCAGAAAGAGAAAGACAAATACCGTATGCTAACACATATATATGGAATCTAAGGAAAAAAATGTCACGAAGAACCTAGGGGTAAGACAGGAATAAAGACACAGACCTACTAGAGAATGGACTTGAGGATATGGGGAGAGGGAAGGGTAAGCTGTGACAAAGTGAGAGAGTGCCATGGACATATACCCACTACCAAACGTAAAATAGATAGCTAGTGGGAAGCAGCCGCATAGCACAGGGAGATCAGCTTGGTGTTTTGTGACCACCTAGAGGGGTGGGATAGGGAGGGTGGGATAGGGAGGGAGATGCAAGAGGGAAGAGATATGGGAACATACGTATATGTATAGCTGATTCAGTTTGTTATAAAGCAGAAACTAACACACCATTGTAGAGCAATTATACTCCAATAAAGATGTAAAAAAATTTTTTTTTAGTTTAAAAAATAGTGGTGAGAAAAGTAGTTGAATAAGGCAGAGCAATAGTGAAAGAACAAAATACCACACATCTTCCCCTGCTGGATCTACAGATTACTGAGTGGGGCTGAAGCTTTTTGGGAAGTACATAAACAGAGAACTTTGAAAATGGATGGGAGAATGAAGCTGTGGTTTGAACTGGACTGGCCATCTTCATGTCTTAAAAATGAGAGAACTCTAAGTCCAAAGGTGAGTGGAAAAGCTATGGGATATGCCCAAGATATTGCCAAGGTGTGAGGGAGACTTGACAGTCCATATTTGAAGGCAGAGGTGAGACACATGGCATAATCAAAATTACCCTTGAAAATCTCTCAGGAAGGGTTTACTTTGGAGACTGACGCCCCACCTTTCAGTAATTCCAACAGAACAAGTTTTTCTTCCAGCACTGGAACAGATTGCAACTATTTCAGTTGAGCAGAGATGAAGTAGTTGGCTGAGTTTAGCAGCCATATTGCAGGAAAAATATATACCTTTAAACACGAGAATCACACTCAGCACAGCAATATGCTCACTCTACAAGAAGCACAGGGACACTGGGACTGTGCAGGAGAATGAAAGTTAGAAGATGTGAGGCTCCCAAATACTGCTTATTCAGGACCATAGATTAATTAAATGCAATGGTGAGTGGTATCACCTACTTTCCCTGGTGAAATCTGCCTCCTTCTCTTTCTCAGTCTCTCTCTTTCCCTCTCTCCCTCTCTCTCTCTCTCTGTCTCCTGTCTCTGTCTCTCTCTCCCCTGGTCTCTTTTTACTCTCTCCCTCCTTCTCTCCCTGTCTCCTTTCTCTCCCTCACCACCCCAGGTATGTATAGTGAGATGCATCTGCATAGGTATGACACCTAGGATGCAATTCCACTTTACCTCACCATCTGAAGACTCAAAGATTAGTAAGCCTTACTTCTCAATGAGTTCCCAGATAAGTGAGAGAGAAAACTATGTAAACAAATGTGTAATAGGTCCACTAGTAAAAGTAAGCTTAAGGTCCAGATACAAAGGATACATCCTGGTCTTCACCCTAAGAAAGACAGACTCTCCAAGAAAAGTAAAGTAGTCTAGCACAGCCCATCATCCTGAACAGGCAGTGCTGATGCCCCACACCGCAGTCTCTTCCTTCTTAGTTGAACTTGGAAAGCTACTTCTTAAAATTGATAGCAGCAAAAGTGATATGTTGTATTTACGAAGATATGACAATATTTCTCCATCCTTTTCAAGGGGTTGGGTGAGAAAATTGCAAAAGGGGTTGAGTTTTGCACAAAGTTGGCAGATTTGGGAACCAGACTAGCCAAGCAAGCTGACTTCTGATTCCATGCTCTACACCTCACAGCCTCTGAAGTAGAGAATCATTAACAAAATTTTTAAAACTTATTACTCCTAGAATAATACTGTATTGACAGTAACTATAATCAGGGATTAGGATAACTATAAATAGATTTTTGAAAGATTCAAGCATTAGAAGCCCTTAAATGTATACTACTGGAAGCATAAGCGTGGCATCAAGGACAACCACATCTATGGGAATTTCAGGTCTTTTTTTTTTCAGCTTTATTGATGTATAATTGACAAATAAAATTGTAAGATACTTAAAGTGTACATCATGATGATTTGACATACACATACATTGTGAAAGTGTTCCCCCATCTAGTTAATTAACACATACATCTATGATTTCACATATTTATCTTTTTCTTTCTTTCCTTTTGTTTGGTGAGAACATTTAGGTTCTACTTTCTTAGCAAATTTCAATTATATGATACAGTGTTATCAACTATTATCACCATGTTATACATTAGATTCTCAGACATTATTCATCCTATGGCTGAAAGTTTGTACTCTTTTACCAACCTCTCCTGTTGCTCCCACCCCCCACCCTCTGGCAACCACTTCAGGTCTTTATCTATAACCTGATTCCCACCTCCATGAACCAAGGTCAGGTGTACGATGGAAATTCCTTTGCTCTTTTTGAGTTGTTCCTCCAACCACACCAGATCTCACTTCTGCCCTCCGACTTCCTCTATCCCTTAGGGAACATTTGAAGAACAGGATCCCAGCTTAAGATTCTCTCATTCCAGAGGTAGTGTAGTATGGCTGGGAAACTTCCATTCTAGCACAGGTCTTGAACTAGCTAAATGATTCATGTAAATTCTCTGGGCCTCAGTTTCATCACCTTTAAAACTGAACTAATAAACCTAGAATAAGTTTATCATAAGTTTCCCTGAAATCCAGCCACCGCTTTATCCTATTAACATTTTTAGGGTCTTTACTTGCTGTCTTCAGGAACGGAATGAGGAATCTGACCAGGATTGTGCCAGCCTGAGAACACCTTTTCAATACAGGCCCAATCAGTAGCCCCTGTGGAGAGAGACTTCCTTCCTTCCTCCACCCACACCCCAGCTAGTAATTGGTAGAAAGAATACTAGAAACCATGTCTTCCGATCTACATTAATTGCTCTGCCCACTCTATCTCAGAGTTCAAACGCCTTAGTATGGCATATAAGGGTCCCCATTGACTGACCTTGATTTTCTTGTCTTACTGCCAATCTGCATAATTTTAACTTATGTGTTTTAGTCTCCATACTGTGTCTTATTCTCTTCTTACTACTCTTCAATCTTGTTGCGTATAACTGCCTGACAAAACCCTAACTGTTCTTTATAGCTCAACTCAAATGACAGCTCTTTAATGAAACATTTCCTGATAGTCCCGAGGATAGGCTCTCTCCCTTCTGTGGTTCCCTAACACTTTTTTGTTGTTGTTGTTTGTTTTTGTTTTTTTTTTGTGGTACGTGGGCCTCTCACTGTTGTGTCCTCTCCCGTTGCGGAGCACAGGCTCCGGACGCGCAGGCTCAGCGGCCATGGCTCACAGGCCCAGCTGCTCCGTGGCATGTGGGATCCTCCCAGACCGGGGCACGAACCCGTGTCCCCTGCATTGGCAGGCGGACTCTCAACCACTGAGCCACCAGGGAAGCCCCCCCTAGCACTTTTTACTTCTCTCAAATCACTTACCACATCTTGCTTTTTGTCGTAATTGAGTGCCAGTAGATTTCAGACTCCTTGGATCTACACCAGTACACAGGACAAAGTCTTCCACAAACAGTTTCAGTTCCAGGAACACACTGCAATAGTCAGGATAGACTAGGCTATGCCAGAATTAAAAAATACAGCAACATTTCAGTGTTTTACTCAACCCAGGTTTACCAGAATCTCACACTAAAAGCTCAGTGCAAATTGTAAAGGGAGCTGTCATGATAATCTGTAAGGAACCAAGGTACACGGAGGAT
The DNA here is from genome assembly GCF_964374135.1 of Grampus griseus. Lineage (NCBI taxonomy): Eukaryota > Metazoa > Chordata > Mammalia > Artiodactyla > Delphinidae > Grampus > Grampus griseus. The sequence goes on from NC_139017.1 coordinate 104,359,377, forward strand.
CTATCTCAACAGAGCTTCTGTGATGCCTGCAGGGGACATGAATGTGGTAAGGCAATTGAACACCGGCTCTTAAGTCCTCCACCCAGGGGTAACGCATGCCATTCCTTCTCACGTTTCAGTGACCAAAGCAAGTCACATGGCCATGCTTACATTTAGGGCAGAATGGAGAAGTGTGATCCTTTTGTGTGTTTGGAAGGAGGAGGAAAATCAGAACATGTATAAATGGTCTTAATGACACCACCACACACACCACACTGAATCTCACCCTTGACTTTGACCCATCTTCTATCCTGTAACTGGCACATTCTGCCCACCTTGTTTAAACATTCTACCAGAAAACTACTAGAGCTAATCAATGAATTGGGTAAAGTAGCAGGATACAAAATTAATGCACAGAAATCTCTTGCATTCCTATACACAAATGATGAACAATCTGAAAGAGAAATTAAGGAAACACTCCCATTTACCATTGCAACAAAAAAAATAAAATACCTAGGAATAAACCTACCTAAGGAGACAAAAGACCTGTATGCAGAAAACTATAAGACAATGATGAAATAAATCAAAGATGATACAAACAGATGGAGAGATATACCATGTTCTTGGATTGGAAGAATCAACATTGTGAAAATGACTATACTACCCAAAGCAATCTACAGATTCAGTGCAATCCCTATCAAATTACCAATGGCATTTTTCACAGAGCAAGAACCAAAAAATTTCACAATTTGTATGAAACACAAAAGACCCTGGATAGCCAAAGCAATCTTGAGAAAGAAAAACGGAGCTGGAGGAATCAGGCTCCCAGACTTCAGACTACACTACAAAGCTACAGTAATCAAGACAGTATGGTACTGGCACAAAAACAGACATATAGATCAATGGAACAGGATAGAAAGCCCAGAGATAAACCCATACACATATGGTTTGATAAAGAAGGCAAAAATATACAATGGAGAAAAGACAGTGTCTTCATACGTGGTGCTGGGAAAACTGGACAGCTACATGTAAAAGAATGAAATTAGAACACTCCATAACACCATACACAAAAATAAACTCAAAATGCATTAGAAACCTAAATATAAGGCCAGACACTATCAAACTCTTAGAGGAAAGCAGAGGCAGAACACTCTATGACATAAATCACAGCAAGATCCTTTTTGACCCACCTCTTAGAGAAATGGAAATAAAAACAAATAAAAATATGGGACCTAAAGAAACTTCAAAGCTTTTGCACAGCAAAGGAAACGATAAACAAGACAAAGAGACAACCCTCAAAATGGGAGAAAATATTTGCAAATGAAGCAACTGACAAAGGATTAATTTCCAAAATTTACAGGCAGCTCATGCAGATCAATATCAAAAAAACAAACAACCCAATCCAAAAATGGGCAGAAGACCTAAACAGACATTTCTCCAAAGAAGATATACACACTGCCATCAAACACATGAAAGGATGCTCAACATCATTAATCATTAGAGAAATGCAAATCAAAAGTACAATGAGATATCATCTCACACCGGTCAGAATGGCCATCATCAAAAAATCTACAAACAAGGGCTTCCCTGGTGGCGCAGTGGTTGAGAGTCCGCCTGCCAATGCAGGGGACACGGGTTCGTGCCCCAGTCTGGGAAGATCCCACATGCCGCAGAGCGGCTGGGCCCGTGAGCCATGGCCGCTGAGCCTGCGCGTCCGGAGCCTGTGCTCCACAATGGGAGAGGTCACAACAGTGAGAGGCCCGCATACTGCAAAAAAAAAAAAAAATCTACAAACAATAAATGCTGGAGAGGGTTTGGAGAAAAGGGAACCTTCTTGCACTGTTTGTGGTAATGTATATTGATACAGCCACTATAGATAACAGTATGGAGGTTCCTTAAAAAACTAAAAATAGAACTACCATATGACCCAGGAATCCCACTACTGGGCATATACCCTGAGAAAACCATCATTCAAAATGAGTCATGTACCACAATGTTCATTGCAGCTCTAATTACAATAACCAGGACATGGAAGCAACCTAAGTGTCCATCAACAGATGAATGGATAAAGAAGATATGGCACCTATATACAATGGAATATTACTCAGCCAAAAAAGAAACAAAATTGAGTTATTTGTAGTGAGGTGGATGGACCTAGAGTCTGTCATACAGAGTGATGTAAGTCAGAAAGAGAAAAACAAATACTGTATGCTAACACGTATATATGGAATCTAAAGAAAGAAAAGGTTCTGAAGAACCTAAGGGCAGGACAGGAATAAAGATGCAGACGTAGAGAATGGACTTGAGGACACAGGGACGGGGGAGGGTAAGCTGGGACGAAGTGAGACAGTGGCATGGACATATATACACTATCAAATGTAAAATAGATAGCTAGTGGGAAGCAGCCGCACAGCACCAGGAGAGCAGCTCGGTGCTTTGTGACCACCTAGAAGGGTGGGATAGGGAGGGTGGGAGGGAGACGCAAGAGGGAGGGGATATGGTGATATATGTATACGTATAGCTGATTCACTTTGTTTTACAGCAGCAACTAACACAACGTTGTAAAGCAATTTTACTCCAATAAAGACGTTAAAAAAAAAAAAAAAAAGAAGGACACAAAACCAGGGAACAGGGAACATCAGAACTTTAATTTTTGGCAAAACAAACTCTTACAGATTTTCTGTTCCAGCACATATCCTATCACTTTTAAAAAATGAGTAAATGCTGGGAACCAACATTAATCTTCTAAGTGTCAAGGCAACTAGAATTTGCCGCAGTCTAGTTAAAACAAATTAAGCAACTGTGATACTTAACGAAATGCTTTAAAATTACAAAATTACTAAATCCACATTCATTTGCTCTGTAGAATATTTCATTCTCTTTGATTAACAAATCTGAATTAAATGAGGTGCAGACCTTTCACAGAGTATTGTACCATCTTCAAAAGTACCACAACCGGTATGAATTGCCTCCAAGCTGAGTGTCTATGAGGTAATGTCAGTACACTCGCTCAGAGCTTCCAGAAGTAAACACACAGTATCTGGGCCCTGGTGATTTTACAGTATATGAAAAAAAGTCTTAAAATACAGACAAATCTGGAACGTACAGCATCCCAGCTTGTTTATAACAGCAATTTCAGCTAGTACAGATCCACAATTTATTTGCAAACAGTTTAATTAATGTTTCAGCAGCCGTTTGCAGCCAGTCTGTGATCTCACTGAGCACAGCTGACACTTTTTTCCTCTTCTATTCCATAGAGGCAATTTCAGCAACGCTTAGATTAGGTTTTTACTGTAACAGCCCACATGATAAAATAAGTTGAGTCCTGAAGCAGCCAAGCTGGCTTTATAAGATCCCCAGGCTGCCCAGTCTCTGGTGATTCCCCCATGCCACTTTTCCTGGGCTTCCTTTTAATTATGGCCCCCAAATGCCAGTTTGCAAACAGATCTGCAAGATCAAAACATGACATTTTTAAAAATTGTTTTTTCCTTCTACTTTTGGGTCCCTTAGGGTTGGTGTTCAGCAGTGTGTACCACTGGGTGTAATAAAAGCAAATGCTTGAATATTTTTCAGTAACCTGACAGAGAATAAAAAAAGGGAGGAACAAATGCTAAAGAACTTAGAGTAACGCGCCACATAAGCTGGGTAGATGGCTCCCAACAAAGCAATGCAGCTCTTCTGGTTGTATTTCTCTTCTTGAAGGAAAAAGAAACAGGGAAGACGAGACAAAATCCCCAAAGCCTCACTAGGCTAAATTTCCTTACTCTCCTTTGAACAGACTGCACAAATTTTGTTGACTAATTGAGATCAATCCCAGTTGTAAATCGCCTCGCTATCCTACAGCTTTAATTAAGCTACCAGAGGGAGCTGTTTATCAATTAACACTTGTTACAAATTATTAGTAATTATATGGACCTTGTGTCTATACCATAGCCTGCAAGACCAAAAATGCTTCCCAGTTGTTCGGGAAACAAATTGAAGAGTTAATGGGCTATTTGGATGAAGGCACCAGGCATCACCATAATTACAGAACTCCTTTTTTGGCAGAAAGATTTAAGGGAAGTTCCGGCACTATCAGCCATAGTTGAAGAAACACCATTTTAAGTGTTTCTTTCCCAGGGCTTTGCCAGATTGTATTAACTGGTATACTTTCTAATATGGATTTCATGTCTGTATTTACTTTTTGAGTAAGAAAATAATGAAGATGGGAACATTAGGTAAAAGTTGATAATGTATTCAAGCATTAAAGCTACCTATTGCGGTATGCACTGCATCCTGTGATAATTTTAATTGGCTTAATTGAGATGCGCAAGTCTGATTAATGTTTAATTCCTTTATATTAAAAAAAAGAGTCAAGTAGTTCGACATTTCTTCAATTATGTTAGATCTTTCTCGACTTCAAAGGAATGTTACATTAGACAGCTAGATACGGGGCGAACTGATTAAAGAATAAAGACTGCTCATTATAATGTAAGAGTACAAAATTGGTTTGTGTAGCCTTTGAAAGTCAAAATTATGAGCTAAAACTTGAGCTACAGTAATTAACCCAATTTATAGTCATTCTTGCTTATGTGTTTGCTCATGGTTAGTAATTTAAAATGATCCGTGAGATTGATTTACAGATCTAAAACCCATTCAGGGACCCAAAATGTTTTGTTCATTAATCTTAAAAATGTTGGAGGAATGTATTTAATAACATTAGTAAACACCTATCATTCAGTCAAAAAACACCACTATAAAAAGATTTGATAGCCAGCTTCATTCTTCTAGATGAATAAAATACTAAAATATTTGTTTTTGTTTTTGTTTCTTTGCGGTACGCGGGCCTCTCACTGCTGTGGCCTCTCCCGTTGCGGAGCACAGGCTCCGGACGCGCAGGCTCAGCGGCCATGGCTCACGGGCCCAGCCGCTCCGCGGCATGTGGGATCTTCCCGGACCGGGGCACAAACCCGTGTCCCCTGCATCGGCAGGCGGACTCTCAACTACTGCGCCACCAGGGAAGCCCTAAAATATTTGTATAATGTAGTCTGCTTGCAAAATTTTTTAATTTAACTTGCACTTTCTGTGGCTCGCTGGAAAAAAGAAATCAGCCTAAACAGTGTGATTTCCTAAGGTTATCAAGTCTTAATTTCTCTGATAAATAAGTTTTTTAAAGAAAAAACTTAAAGTACATAAAGAAAATGTACTATGCAGTAGCATTAGTTCATCTGTACCACTGATACTGCTATTGGAGTTGCCTCTCTCACACACATGCATTTTCCAAAGGGTTCTAAATTCGCTTCAGGAGTTGGGATCATAACAGGCTTTAGTAGAAGTTGGGGCAGGAACCCTTAGGGAATCAGCAGATATTATGGATGGATCTATCAGAAATAAATATTCAGAGTGAGTAGCGCATCTGTTAAATTTCAAACATCCCCATGACCTCATTGATACAGAGATAGGAACGCCAAGCCTTCCATTTGATCAGGGACACATAGAAATGAGTCAGAGAGAAAATGGAATGCACACATTTTGGGCTTCTTTTATCTACAGAGAACACAAACCACTTCATCAGGACTTCATTCAGGAGAGGTCAGGGACTCAGAGCAAGTCATGTTTTCTGGGACATTTTGAGTATTATGACTCTATGTGAGCGAATGAGTATGTAACAGCATTTCCCAACGTGGTCTTCATGGAACACAAATTCATCTAGATGCTCCATAGAAAGGGGATTCCACAGACAAGTAAGTTTAGGAAATCTTGTACTATATCCTTTTCTTGAAAAGTCACAATACCCATTAGCACATTAAATAATCTGCATATTTCACCACAGAACATTTTTTTCATTGAATATAATCAATATTAGTCAACATTCTCAGACCACAATAGTGTAATAATATGTATCTAAATAAAATACTGTCACTCATTTTTTCCAGAGCAATGTTGATCACATATGTCCAAAACAATGAACTTTTCCCATCTCACCTGCCTCACTGAGGGAACAGAATCGCATGCCATGACGTAGTCTGACGCCCATAACCTTCTGCAGTCAAGCACTGGAGAGCAGTAAGTCTTGCAATCTCCCATTGTTCCTGGCTACTTACATTGATCTGTATTTGTTACTCTATGTCACACATGGTCTAGAGTTTCAAATTTAAAATAGATATGTGAAATATATTCAGGAATTGGGGAGGAAAAAGTGAGTCATTTTTAAGCTTGATGAAAATATGAATCCTAGAAATTTTTTAAAGTGCTAAACAAACACAAAATAATAATTCCTGTCTCACTGCCCTGTGAGCTAAATAAGCAAAACCAAAGCCCTCTAGAAATAGAAATGAGATATGTGTGTATGAGCATGTGTGTGTGTGTGTGTGTGTGTGTTCTTTAGCTGTATTTACTGAGAGAGACTAGAAGAAATGATATCTCAGTATTAATGAGCACATATAGCACTCAGATCTTTGTTTCTAAATGCCATTCTTCACCAAAAGGAATTAGGGCTCCATGAAGAAACAACTAGTTCCAGGACTGGGATAGGATAATACAGGATAAGCCTAGAACATTTTGCTATACCAGAGAGTAAGGAAGTATTCAGAGACTGATGGAGATAAGTCAGAAGGACACAGAGCTAGCTTCAAAGGGCTCCCTGCTAGCTAAACCTGGGTCAATTTGAGCATGAAAATAGATACTTATAGTAATGAATGACAACCCATAGAATATAAGAGTCTGTGAGACCATAAATATAAATCAGTCAATCAATCAATCAGAAGGGAAAGCTTTTCCTTAAAGTAAAATTCCAACTAATAAATATAGAAGAAATAATGTAATTCAAAATCACCATTGACAACTACCATGGTAATAATATTCTCAGGCAAGAATCATTAATGAAATGCTAAAATTAGTGGGTTATACCTTGATGAGGAATAAGATATTTGCATAGTCTCAAAATATCTCTCCACAAGATACCTATTAATTACCAAAGGAGAAATTGTAACTTTATGGTGGAGAAGTCAGACCAAGTGATACCATGCTGACAAAGTGATCAAAGTTGACATTACCCTTAATGAGACATTACCAGTAATGTATCTGACATCATGTGCATCCCAATGCGATGCTGAAAGGGTCATATCACTTCTGTGGTTTTCCTGCCAAAAATGTATAATCAGAATCTAATCATGAGGAAATACCAAGCAAACTCAAACTGAGAGACTTTCCGAAAAATAAATATCTTGTACTCTTCAAAAATGTCAAGGTCATGACAAAGAAAAACTATTCCAGATTAAAGAAAACTTAAAAAACATGACAACCAAAGGCAAAGAGTAATCCCGGATTGGTTCTTCAGCCAGAATTTTTTACTTTTGTCATAAAGGACATTAAAAGGACAACTGACAACATTTGAGTTGGGTTCATAGGTTAGACAATAATTAATACTATATCCATGTTAATTTCCTGATTTTGATAATTACACTGTAGTAAGATAGTTTCATTGCTTTTAGAAAATACACACTGAAACACATAGGAGGAAAGTCGTGTATCTGCAACATACTCTCAAATTATTCAGAAAAAAATTGAGTGCGCACACGTGTGTGTGTGTGTGTGTGTGTGTGTGTGTTTAGTTTGTATGCCTGAAGAGAGAGAATGGTAAAGCATATATGTTAAAAATGTTGACATTTGGGGAATTGGAATATATAAAAATGTACTATTTTTGCAATTTTTCCATAAATCTAAGATTTTTTCAAAATTAAAATGAAATTGAAAGTTTAAAAAGAAGAGCTATGGTCCTGAGGAGGGAAGGAACCCTGAGACTCGTATGCTTCGCCAGCTATATGAGATGATTTTCAGTTAGATTCTCCAGGGATGTATCACTTACTTCTTGAAGGTAGTCCCAGCTGCTCTACCTCTAAAGACCCCTTTCTCTCTGCCTTCCACCCTTACCCCTCCCAAAGCCCAGTTCCTGACGACTGCCCGCAAGACCTCAACCCTAAAATTGACTCTGCACCTTCTTCAAATAATTTTTATTTATAGGTATGTGCATCCGGAGCACATGGCAAACCCCAGTTGCTACCTGTGAGAAAAGGAAAATGGGGTGGTATAGAGCAAAAGTCTTAGAGTAATGGCTAGATGGGAGGAAGGGGGAAAGTCTTTGTAATCACCCCCAAACCAAAAATTACTATCTCCCTTTCAAAACCCCACTATGTTTTATAATGTGCTCTATCATGATCAGCAACAGCAAGCTAGCGACGAAAAACAAAATAAATCAAAACAAAAAACTGAAAAACAAAAGCAAAAAGTAGCCATGTTATGAAGGAAACAAGATGGTAGTTGCATAGAGTAGCTGAAAAATGGACAGCAAGAAAAGAAAAAGAAATGGAAAACTTTTGCCATTGGGATCCCTGAGGGTTCAGCGAAACAAGCTAACAGTATCAGGGAATTAATGACAAAGACACCTGCTAAGACATTATGGAGCGAGCACAGATCTCTGGGCTATAACAGTCTTTAGCTCCCGCCCCATCCCTCTTGTGTCTTCATAGACTGAGTACATAAAAAATATATACTCATCGAAGAGATATGGGGGCATATGTATATGTATAACTGATTCACTTTGTTATAAAGCAGAAACTGACACACCATTGTAAAGCAATTATACTCCAATAAAAATGTTTAATATATATATATATATATATATATATATACTCATCGAGAATGAAAAATATGAACACAGATTTTTTTGAGGCATTAAGCCATTATAAACTCTGCAGATTTAAGGTTTATTATTTAAGGTTTCATTATGTCAATGAAATCTCTCTAACTAAGGGATGTTGCTTATGAAGGAAAGCAGATGTCCCCAGAATTGTAAGGAGGGAGTAAGGGTATGATCTCTAGGACTTGTGCAAAGACCTCAAGAAAAAGCGCAGCTGGAATTAGAATAACATAGCTATGTTAAGAGACTTAAGTATGAATCAGAGTCAAATTGGATTTAATCAGGGGAAGTTTGGGACTATAGAGCAGCTAGAAAAAAATAGTTCCTAAAAAATGGTTTCTCATGGGCTTCCCAGGTGGCGCAGTGGTTGAGAGTCTGTCTGCCGATGCAGGGGACACGGGTTCGTGCCCCGGTCCGCGAAGATCCCACATGCCGTGGAACGGCTGGGCCCGTGAGCCATGGCCGCTGAGCCTGCGCGTCCGGAGCCTGTGCGCCACAACGGGAGAGGCCACAACAGTGAGAGGCCCGCAAAAAAAAAAAAAAAATGGTTTCTCATTATGGTTTTGCTACTAAACCATTGAAAGCTTTGAATAAGTCATTCAGACATTCTAGGCTTCAACTTCTCTGGCCACTGAATAGAAAACTATGCATAGAAGGACAAGAAGGTGGGCGGAGACCAATTAGGGGTCTATTGCTCTAATCCAGGTGAGGACTGCTGGTAGCTTGGGCCAAAATGGTGACCATGTAGGTGTCTCTTGAGGGAGTTGAATCAGAGTCACTCACTCTGAGAGCCTGTGAAAGTATCTGTAGGACCTTCTTCCGACTAAAGGCAAGGGGAAAAATCAAGGCAATGCCGTAGGCTCTCTAGGCTGTTTATATCAACATGATTCATTCACTCAGCAGCAGGCGATAGTAGTTATTACACTAGGGGCCAGGACCTGTGCTAGCCGATAGGACCTGTATAGCGGTAAGATGGAGATCATCTCTGCACCCAAGGAGCTTACAGCATAGTTGCATACAGGACAAGAGAATCGGCAATTACCATGCAGTGGAGCAAAGCTGTGGGGGGCAAGTTCCGGAGCTGGGATCACAAATGAGGTCCAAGCAACTCAATCTCAGGAGAATCAGAGAAGACTTGCTCAGAGTTGGCATCTAGATGGAGATCTAAAGAATGAAAGTGAATTAGCTGTTAAGAAAAGTGGGCAGAATGGAGGAAGGGAAGATATCTGGGCAGACAGAATAGCAGGTGTAAAGTCTCAGAGAAGAGAGAGATGGCAAACTGGAGGAGATGCAGGTGGTTCAGGATGGAGCAGAGTATATAAGGGAGGGGATGAGCAGGCAGGGTCCTCCTAAACCGTGTTAGGAAAATTGGTCTGTATCCTGAAGGCAGTGGGGAGGGACTGAAACATTTGAGCAGGAGAGTAACAGTTATTTGTCCATTTAACAGATTATTACTGGTCACCTACAATGTGTCAAAAACTGTTCTAAATGCTGGGGAAATGGCAGCTAAACACAATCAGATTTGTGTAGAGAACAACTATGCTGGCTACCAAATGGAGAACTGTGTACAGAAGGGCAAGAAGAGAGAAAGGGAGACCAGTCAGGAGTTTGTTAGGAGTTTTTACACAAGGACTAGGCTTGGGCCAGGGTGGTGTTGGTGTAGGTGGAGAAAACTTAAAGCTTCAAGATGCATTGGCTCCCCTAGCCAAGAGTTTATACTGCTGTGCCTAACAACAGGATAAGAAAATTCGGTGATGAATAGCATTTCGCATGCCGCACATTTCATCTTGGAGGAGAACAGACTCTTCAAGTCTCCTAGTGAAGCATTAAATTATTGCTTTGACATGGAGCATTTCATCAAGGACTTTACTCGATTTTTCCATACTTACCGAGACAAACCATTATTAGAGTACATGAAATCAGAAAGAAAATCAGCCTGCCAGCCTACCCGACCTCCCTCCGTGTACAAAAGTAAATACAACGCAGAAAATGTCTGCTAAACGTAACGTTTTTCTAAGTCGCCAGACATATTGCTGGCAGCTGCCGGTGACAACTTATTTCATTACATTCTAATGATGTAAACTGCTCCCTCAGGATGATTTAGATTGCTGCAGACAAAATGCTTATTGCTCCTTTACTCGTGTAGAACACAAATGATTGCTGAGAAACTCAAACCCAATATTCAGGATTTTAAGCTCACCTAACAATCCAGCAGCATTCTGTGGAGAATAAAGTCGATTTAACAGGGATACCTTTCCCAGCCCACGTTGCACTCTACACGTGCAGGATATTAATCCAGGTTTCATTCTGAAGCCTGGGATTTGAGAAACCAAGGGAATTGCTTGGTGCGGTTCCAACCCTTCCCCAGCCAGAACTGGGTAATCAATAGATTCTTTACCTACAGCTGCTGGGTAACTTGTGGGAGGAAACGCCTGCATAAAACCCCCGCGCTGCCTCCAGGGTGTGGGTAGCTTCAAGGTAGTGCTTTCTAAATATCTGTCAGAGGACCGGGTGCTTCAGAATTTTCTGAGGTGATCGTTAAAACCTGGGTTTGTTGGACGTACCTGAGACCTCCTGAGTCAGATCCTTTCCCAGGGAGCAGGACCTGGGAATCTGTGCAATTAACAAGACCCCAAAGAAATGCGATGTGCAGCCAGCTTGGTCAGCTCCTTTAAGCCAGCTTGGTCACCCCACCTGGGTGGGGCCGGGTACGTAAAGCTTGACAGCCTAACCCACGGAAGCCAAAGCACCCAGCTGAGGGGGGTGTTCCCCAGAACAGCATGTTCTAGCACCTTTTCCTACTCTGGTTCCACTTGCCCTGCACCCCAGGTGTGCTCTCCTGCTGGTACCATATGTGAGACGGTGCGCCAGTTACTTAGCCTTTCTGGGCCTCTGCTTCCTCAACTACAAAACAGGGATGCTATCACAATCTGCTGGGTTGTCATAAGAATTAAATAATACACACAAGTACCTGATACCTACTAAGCAATCAATATTTGTTAGCTATTTTCATTTTTTTCTGGCTTTATTCAGGTCTCACCTCTCCTTTCTTACTGGACAACCTTATCTTTGGTTTCTCCTCTAAACCAAATACACCTTCATCCACCCCTCTCCCAAATTCTCAAATCTTCAGATTCTGAACTAGGACTTAGCCATAGGCTCCAATCCTCCCAAGTCTGGCCCCCTTAGAGCCACAACAATACTATCCGATGCCCCATAAGGCAGGATTCTCCCTCTGAGTATCATCATGCCCAAGGGAGCCTGAGCGGTCTGGAACTCAAGACCGGTCTGTGTATTAACTGACAATAGGAACTGCCAAGATGACATTTTTTACTTGCCCTAGAAAACAAGAACCTCTGAGTCTGTTGTATTGCCTGCACAGCAGAGTACTGACTGATAACACAAGGGTGATGGTCATGGTAAAAATAATAACTACCACTGATTAATTACCACATCTGGGCCAGGGTTTATGTTAAGGGCTACCTTCAAAAGCACCTAGGAGATAAGTACTACTGTTGCCAATTTACCTTTGAGAAAACTGAGGCTTACAGAGGTTATGAAACTTGCCCAGGCTCACAGAGGTAGCAGGAAGGATTCTAATGTATGTAGCCTGATTCTGAAGCTGATAGGTGTCATTTCTGCGGGGCTCTGAAAAGCCCGGTCCTTTATGTCTCGGTGCACAAAGAATTCAGCGACAGGCAAAGTGATAGATAAGAAGTGATTTATTAGAATAGGATGCTTTTGAGGCTTACAAGCGGGTTGGAGAGAGGATGCCATGCCCTGAGAACTTAGTGGGCTACAGTTTTATAATCAAAGGAATAGTGGGAGGGAGAGGTGAAAGACCACTTTCTTCTTCATTCTTGAGTAGACGTCATGCTTCCATCATCAGCTCCTCCTCCAGGCTGGCCAGGGGAGTTTTTTCGTCCCTACATGGTCAAGCCAAGACTATAAAAGTTTTTTGATGTCTCTGTACAATGAGCACCTTTCCATAAATTATTGTTCTTTATGTGTGCAGAGAGCATGACCTAGGGATCATTAACTTACTGAGCTCACTGGGCAGGATGTCGGTCTCATGCCACCATTGTTTTGTTGTTTTGGGGCATGTCTCTTGCTTCTGTCACATGGTTTTGTTGCTAGGCAAGCCTGCTTGGTTTTGTGGTTAAGTAAGCCTGCTTTTTTGAGTAATCATTAATTTACAGGGGTCTCCCATATTTTTCTACTTACAGTCTCCTAGTGGGATTAACTATTTAATCACCTACTTCGTCCCTTTACTCTGTCCCTATCAATTCCACCATTTTTGTTTTTTACCATTATGCTAGGAATCTCCCAGAGAGCTTGGAATAATACAGAACCAGTATGATTAAAATCAGCAAGTATCTGGCATTCCACATGGAAACCTTGCTGTCTCAAGCCATTATTGGCCCAAGTCAAATCTCCTTACCCATGAGAGACAACGTGCTGTGAGCTAACTACCAGAAGACTGACAGTCCTACTCTGCACCCTAGATGCTCTTGGGCGAAGGTACCTAAACTCTCAGAGCCCCATTTTCCTTCATCAATAAAACAGGGAAAATAATACCTCTCATGGTTGTATATGAAGATTAAATTAGATAATAAATGTGGAAATGTCTTAAAGTGGTATATAAATATTAGCAGTTATAAGTATTCACTCATTCTACTAATATTTATTCAACACTCACCATGTTCCAAGGCCTGGAAATGTAACTGTGAAGTAGACACAGTCCCTGCCTATCAACATAGAGCTTAGAGGCTATTAAAAAGGCAAGTACAAAAGAAAGTAATAAGTGCTAAAATAGAGGTTGTAAGTGATGCAATGAGGTCATATAGGAAGAAAATCTACTCTTGACTTGTACGGGCTAGGAGGGCTTCTTGGAGAAGGGGGAATCTAAGTCAAGATTCACTAGGGAAAAAATTCACTACGGGAGGAAAGTGGGAAGAGAAGATGGGAAGGCAAAGGCGAGTCGAAGATGCCTACTAGGAGTTTGGTTGGATAGTGGCACCTTTTCCTGGTATAAGAAGCATTGAAAAGAAAGCATATTTGGAAGAGATGAAAATAAATTCTGTTTTGGGTGCATAGAGCCTAAGGTGCCTATGGCTAACCAGAGAGAACAGTCCACTAGGCAGCTGGATAAAAGGATTTGGAGCTCAAGGGATTGATTTTGCATGAAGCTTAGATTTGGAAGTCATTATCATGTAGATAGTATTTGAAAGCATGAAAGAGTGATATCGAGTTAAAAGAAACCAGATGGCCTGGAAAAAGATGGATAGAAAAAGAGGAGGCTACAAAAAGCTTTGGGCTCTATCCTTTCCTGCTTTCACATGGACCTTATTCCATTGAGTATCCTATCCTCTCCTGCTTGTTCCTTTAACCTCTCCCTTTCTACTTATTCTTTCCATGGGCATTTAAATACACAAAGTCTCTATTATCAGAAATACAAATAGCTTTGTCTACCCCATAACTCTCTCCCGTTCCATCCTGTCTCACCTCCTCTCCTTCAGAGTCAAACCTCTTTGAATAGAAGTTACAAATGGACTCCTCAGTTCCTCACTTGCCTTTCACTTCTCAACCCACCCCACCCCATCTGGCTGCTGCCTGTCTCTCCACTGAAGCTCTTATCAAGGTCCCAAATAGCCTCGTTTTTGCTAAATCCAAAAGATACGCCTTTATTTTTTTTAATCTTACCTGACTTCTCCAAGGTTTCACAGATGGGAAATGTCGATTCTCCCTCTTGTTTGAAATGCACTCTTCCCTTGGCTCTGTTAACTGCACACTTAGTTGCTTTTCCTCGCCCCTCTCTGACTGTTCCTTCTCAGGCCCTGTGGTGGTGTCTTCTTCCTTCATCTTTCTCTTAAATAATGCTATTCCTCAGGATTCTTTCCTAGGCCCTTTCCTTATTGCACAAACATATTCCCTCTCCTTTCCCCAACCTGGTATTTTAATCCTTACCCAAGTTATTAGCCTAAGAGAGACAGAAGCCCAACTATTCCATTTTATCAGAATAGAAGGAGAAAAGTGTGACTGGAACCATCAATAATTTTTTACATTGGTTACAGTAATTTAAAGGAGCACCTATGTGATGGTTTATATTTTCTCTGAAAATTAACAGGCAAGGTCATCTGCTGAGCATGTAGTAGAAGGTGATAGTATCTGAGAATATTAAGAAAGAGGAGAAATCTTGAAATAGTCATCATGAAGGATTGGAAAGAAGGTTGAGTAGGGAAACATAGATAACTGAGAAATGTTGAGATTCTAGTTAAAGTTGGAAATAACGGTTTTAAAGTGTTCCCAATCTGCCTGTGATTTCCTCCAGCAGTCTAAACATAAGCATGGAGAAGGCCACAAGCGGTTTAAACCAAGGTGGAGTTTTCCAGGTGGGTTCTATAGAACCAAAAACAGGACAATAAAGGAGTAAAGGAATTAAGGAGAACAGTAAGAGAGTGGCCAAAGTGTTGGTCCATGGAGCTCTAAGCTGGGAAAAGAGAAAAGTTAAAATACGAGGGATCTGAGAGTGAAAGTCTTGATGAATGTGAAGGAACAGCTAGCTGTAAATGGCCATAACTGAATACGCAAGCTGAGAAGACTGGTGGGCTTGGTCAGAGAGGAGATCATGGATGTTATTGTTCCAGAGTTGGCACCCTTCCAGATGATGACAAAGCCCAGAATAAGGCCATGGTGGTGGCTGAAGATGAACACAGGGTAGTCATTGGAGGGAAAAGGTGAGTTTACACCAGTGGAGAGACCCAAATAAAATATCATTTCTGTAAATTCATCATCTTCTATGCTCTTTCCCAAGAGCACTTCTATTATTGCCCTTATTCCACTGTGTTCTACTTAGCTGGGTCTCTGCTTATCCTCTACTTGACTGTGAGCTCTTCAAGTAGAGATGTCAGCTCATATTCTTTCCACCCATCACAGTACACACAAGGTCAGTCAGCATACGATGTGGAATGAAGGAATGAATGAATGAATGAATGAATTCCTAGTAAAAATTGTTTCAGTGTGACCTCAGATCATAGACCTCTTTCTCCAATTCCTGGCATATTTCACTGTTGTTATTTATCCATAAATAAAGAGAAGTGTGTGTTTTATTTCTTGTCTCTACATAGCTCTCTTCCAATGATAAAACATCTTTTTCTTAAAAAAATTGTCAAAAGCTTTAGATACTGAATCATGATCAGTATTTTTCTCCTCAAGTAATATTCCTCCATCATTTTTTCTCACATCAGAAACATGCCAAGGGTTTGGCTACTGTGGAAATCAAATCTTCAGATACCACCTTCCTTGATATAGAATCATTATTTCATTCCATGAATGATTTATTAGTTGCCTACCATATACCAGGCAGTCCTGTAACAGGGCTCTGGGGACAGAATGATGAACAAGACAATTACTTCCCTTAAAGACCTATAGACAGGTGAGGAAGCAGGATGATGACCCAGCAATGACTGTATTAGCCAAGATATGTCACAGTAACAAACCACCCCCCAAATCTCGGTGGCTAAAAGGCAACAAAGGTATATATCTGACACAGCAGTGTCTATTGCGTGCTCTGACAACTCTCCACGACAGCTGCCCTCCATATGACGATTCACCATTGCATCTCCGTTATCAACGCAGGCCTGCGGAATTGACATGGCTGAGAAGAGAGAGGGACGTGAGCACAGAGTAACCTATGTCCATTCTACTCACAAATCTTCACCCACATCAAACCATACGGCTTCACTGAACTTCAAGAAGTTGAGAAGGTGCCAACATCTCATATGCTCAGAAGTAAAGAAACAGGTACTTTTTTTTTTTTTTTTTTTTTTTGCGGTACGCGGGCCTCTCACTGCTGTGGCCTCTCCCATTGCGGAGCACAGGCTCCAGACGCGCAGGCTCAGCGGCCATGGCTCACGGGCCCAGCCGCTCCGCGGCACGTGGGATCTTCCCGGACCGGGGCACGAACCCATGTCCCCTGCATCGGCAGGCAGACTCTCAACCACTGCGCCACCAGGGAAGCCCAACAGGTACTATTAAAGAGTGGAAATGCCCCCCACAATGACAATGCAGGAGACAGGGTGTGGTAGGGTATCAGGGTTTTGTAAGAGCACATAGAGGGGGGCCTCTCAAGTCTTGAGGGGTCAAGGAAGGCTTGCTGAGGGATATAACATTTAAGCTGAGACCCAGAAGATAAGCAGAATTTAATAAGTCAAATAAATGGTGAAAGGTGAGAGTCCTAGGCAGGAACCATTTACATAAAGAAACACCCCTTGCCTACTCCTGCTAGTGCTACAGAAGTTGCATTTACAACATAGGTGTAAATGGTGAGATAAGAAGAGCTAGGGCTAGAGGAATCAACAATGAGCCAACACACACACACACACACACACACACACACACACTCATACATAAAAAATGGAGGGGCTTCCCTGGTGGCGCAGTGGTTGAGAGTCCATCTGCCGATGCAGGAGCTGCGGGTTCGTGCCCAGGTCCGGGAAGATCCCACATGCCGCGGAACGGCTGGGCCCGTGAGCCATGGCCGCTGAGCCTGCGCCTCCGGAGCCTGTGCTCCGCAACGGAAGAGGCCACAACAGTGAGAGGCCCGCGTATCGGAAAAAAAAAAAAAAATGGAGAGGTAGAGATAGGTGTCACTTGAGTTTTGATGGTAGTTCCTGCCCCCAACACCCTCTAGAGACAAGAACACCCTGACATGCTGAGGAATTCCAAAGTTTCAGGACCAACCTCCTTGGAGTCCACTGACAGGGACAAAGCTAATTCCCTAGCAACTGGGTCCAAGATAGAGAATTAAGCTGACTGCGTATCCCAACATATTTCTCCTAAGAGCCCCCGCATTCAGAGCACCCTCTCTACCACACTATTGTACCAACCTCATATGGTTACTGAGAGTATCAAGCAACTTGAAACTCACAGTTGCTTATCACATAGTAAGACCTCATTTAAGTCAGCTTCAGCTATTACTCTGCGACCCACATTGAATTAGGCACTCTTCTTTACCTAAATACTTTCAACCCACCCCCCCATCCCGAGGTAATAAGAAATATCAACCCCATTTTACAGATGAGAAAACTGTGAATGATGGCATAATATCCCCAAGGATGCACAGCTAATAGTGATAGAAGCAGAAGATTAAAGCTAGGACAGTCTTAATTTAAACCTGGATTAAACTTGTGTTTAACTAAATTACTATCAACAGAAGTAGAACTGGTAAGTTCATTTGTAATGAGTATGATACTATATTTGACTGAATTTTTCTTCATACAGGTACATACATATTAAGTACAAACGATGAGCCAAACATAAAGCTTAATTAACACTGTAGTGATGGTGACCCTCTGGCATAGACATCAAAGAGACATGGATGGCTTAAGTCTTCTGGTTTAATTTTAAAGTGGCCTCATACTTTTCAGACTCCTTCAAATTTTCTTAGTTGGCTGGAAGCAACTCAACTCTCAGAATTACATATCTCTTTCACTCATCTGAACACACTTGTTAGTGCAGATTAGAACTTGTTAAAGATTAATTCTTAAAGCATCCTCAAGCTTTCTTTTCCAACAAAGGAAACATCAATTATAGGCTCACACATAAACTTTGCCCCTTTCTTGAATACTTGCTGCCCTTTATAAATCTTAGATTTCTTCCCCTTGAGTATTTGTTCAAAGGGGAGATTTTATTGCCTCCAGGGGTTGTTAAACTGATTGCAATACTGCCTATTTAGAGCAGTTCAGTGGGAATTACACTGGTTCAATGCTGTCAGACTTAGAATATAGCTGTCAAATAGCATTACAAGTAAAACACCCTTGATAAGAAATAATGACCAAATGTCAATCTGTTTTTCACTACCCTTACTACAGGCTTCTCCTGCCACACAAAAAAAGCAATGTTTTACACAGTATAGTAATAGCACATTTCTGATATTTCAGTTAAAATTCTAGTAGTGTTTTCAAGGACAAAAAAAAAGTTCTACGTGTAATGTGGGCTCAAAAATTGATGGAAGCATTTTTTTTTCCTTTTAATGAAGTATTTGGCAATCTCTTTCAAAACGAACAAACTTTATTAATGCAAGTAAATGCAAGGTTGTCTTAAAACCATTTTCAAGATTAACATTCATTCATTCCACTAATATTGTTAACCTCTGTGAGTTTGGCATTATGCCAGACATTAAGGTACAAATACATGGTCCCTTGTGAACCTCTCTCAGGAGTCTGGATTTAATCCTGCAGGCAAATAAAGGAAAGACTTTAGATGTGATCAGATTTGATCTTTAGAAAGATTAATTTGGCTACAGTGCCATTCTCTCTGTCATTCTCTCTCTGACCTCTCTGTTTTTTTTCTTTATAGGACTGATTACAATTCATAACCATAAATAGGTTTACACCCATCTTCCCACTAAATATAAATCCATGAAATCAGGTATCATGTCTATGTTTGCTATTGGAGACCCAGAGCCTAATACAGTGCCTGGTTATTATTTGCAGGATTAAATGAATGAACAAATAAATTTATTGAAGGGAGTTGAGACTGTATTTTAAAAGGTAAATAAGATCGTTGCAGTTTATAGACAGTTCATGGTAACCTAAAATAAGGCAGTGATGTTGTTGGCAATATAGGACTTGGTTGTGTATTTAATGTAGATGTCATAGAAAAGGAAAGTGTCTAGAAGAACTCAGAAGTTTCTAAGTATAGCAAGTGAATGTTGATATCCTCAAAAAGAAAGAGATGTTTAAGAGTAAATGAACACTGATCAGCTATGCCCTGATGAAATATTATTTCTAAATTTTTGGCATTATAGAAGAGGCAGAGGATACAAATAAGATATAGTATGTGACCCCATAAAGGTGTTTATTATATCATTTTAAAAGAATTTTTAAAAAATAAATGATAATGATTTACTCAGTGATTCAATACATTTAATGAATTAATGATCCAACGTCACAGTGATTACCGACAATTAATCTTTCCCCCTTTGCCCACCCCCGCTTCCATCCTCTCCATCAACGGGAATTATTTTTTAAAGTATAGAAGAATAGAATATCAGTTCACTGGTAAATTACGTCAAATCATTTCCTTTTCCTGAAAAGGGGTATTATATTGTACAACTATAGAAAATCACAACGTCCTAGATCTCATCCTACTGCTCAAAAACCTTTAATGGGTCCTCCACTGAATTTAAAATTACATTCAAACAGCTTTGCAATCCCAGCCTCCGTAATTTGAATCCTACCTGCCTTTCTAATTTATCTCACATACATGACCAATGTCACCCTCAGAGGCAGTTCTGGAGTTTTTGTTTGTTTGTTTCCATCATGAGAAAATTCATCTCATTACACTGTGGTCATGCTTTTTATCTTTGACCGTGATAGTTTGTTTGCTGTTTCACCAGACTTGTTTCTATAGGGTCTTAGCTATTTCTAAATCAAACTTACCTCCCCCAAAAGGAAGAATTTTCCGTTACTGAAAACATCATTGTTATGATGAAGTTTATGTGTCAATTTGACTAATATAATTACCAACAACAATAAAAAGTGCAACAGGATTCAGAGGAAATTCTACAAGACGTGTTCTATAAATAATGTAAGGATAACATCATTAGAATAGATGTTTGCATTTCCAAGGTGACCATTTGGAAGGGATTCATATGTAGTAAAGGTTCTCTTATGGCTGCTTAAAAATTGGTTTCTTTTATTTAGAGTCTCCAATTGGGTTTTTAAAGTCTTCATTTTCTTTTTTACAAAAGCTTACACTAATTAATAGAGATGGCTGGCTCGATGTATTCTTCTTTTTCCTGTTTGAATAAAGTTTTAAGATGCTTTTCAAATAGTTAAAACACAAATAACAAAATCAATATATTAAGCAAAAGATTTTAATGTGTTCAATCTTCTCTGTAAGCAAATATATAGACTGGAACAAAAAAACTTTATTATGATTCTTACAGAATTTTTTTCATCAGAATATTAACAAAGAAATTGGTTTTAACTCTTTGATGTCATTGTTAAATTTATTTTCCAAAATCAAAACTCTAAAATAATTAAGTATTACTAAGTTCTTTATGTTTTATTACTTTCGGTCCAAAGACAAGAGCATTTCCAAATAAGAAAAGTATTCTTAACTGTAAAATAAGATATAAAATATAGGATGTTTTGCTATACGTTAATGCTACTCCCTTAAAAAAAAAAAAGTTTGTCAGGTTTCAGTCATGTTTCCAAGTTCATGACCATGGTTTCCTAGTCCAAACATCCATGTTTTCTGCTCCTTATTTCAGTAAGGAGGGCATCAGACATAAAATCCTAAAGGTTTTTTAAAATAAAAGCTTTTAAAATGACATAGAAAAAGAATGTTATCATTGATTAAAGCAAAGTATTTCCACCTTCACAGGGAAAAAGAAGAAGGTTGGTGGTCACTATGTTTTGTTTTTTTTTTTTGCGGTACGCGGGCCTCTCACTGTTGTGGCCTCTCCCGTTGCGGAGCACAGGCTCCGGACGCGCAGGCTCAGCGGCCATGGCTCACGGGCCCAGCCGCTCCGCGGCATATGGGATCCTCGCGGAACGGGGCACGAACCCGCGTCCCCTGCATCGGCAGGCGGACTCTCAACCACTGCGCCACCAGGGAAGCCCAGTCACTATGTTTTTAACGGCACTCCTGAGTTCCACTCAACAACAGCTTTGAGCTGTATGTCTCTCTTCTCACTTTGGTGCGCTGACTTCACTACAGCTGAATGGGTTCTGACCACTAGAGCCCCAAGATCTGCTCTGCAATCCTTTTTTAACTTCTAGTCAACAACCTTCCCATTCTCCACAACTTTATACTCTTAAGCACAAAGCTTGTAAATGATCCCTTCCGCTAACATATTTGGAAGGGTAGATGAGGTATCAGACATTGAAAGTCCTTGTTCCCTCTCTCCCCTAATGTATATAAACTTGAACCTGTCCTTCCCATCCACTCTGAGGCTAATCCCTCCATGCTTCTGCTTTCACTCGTCCTATTTTTGTCTGAGACCTCATGACCTCAGTCACACTCTCTCTCCCCCTCTCCTCTCAGTTTTGCCCTTTCCAACAGATTCTTCACCTCAACTTATGTATGCACTCATGCTTTTCTTCCTGGTTTTATTCTTGATCCTGTTACTCCCTTTACCTATCACTTCTTTCCCTTGAATGCCAAAAAAACAGTTTTCTCAGCCATTTTCATGTTTTCAGGTGGAGTCACTTCTCAGTTCATTGCAGTCTGGCTTCTGCCTCCACCTATAGATCATCCCTCCTTTCTCAGAATTTCTGAACCTCATTTTTGTGCCACAGACCCCATTGACAGTCTAATGAAGCCTATGGACTGCTCAGAATATTGTCCTTAAAAACATAAAATAAAATAGTTGGAATTACAAAGGAAACCAATTTATTGAAATACAGTTATAAATATATTTTTCCCTTTGTGACATAGTAATACGTGCACTGCTTTATTAAAGCATTAAATGAGAGGATGTCTATGGATCTGATAACTACCATAATTTCAAAGTAATGATGAGATGTATGCAACAACTGAACATGGCAGAAAAATATCTAAAATTTCTGTTAATGAAATTCACAGGCACTATAAGGACTACTGTGTTTGTTATCAATATTCATAATAAACTCTATTTGATTTATAGTTCTACATTTCACATTTAGGTCTTTAATCCATCTTGAGTTCAATTTTGTACGTGATGTGAAATGGAGCTCCAACCGTATTACAGATACAGTTGGTGAGAAGGTGAGCCAGCGTTGCAATGTTGCAAACACACTGTAGCAAACAAACTATCATCTCCCATCCAATTTATGATGCTACCATATATCCATGGATCTATGTACACTGGGTTTTTTGTTGTTCCTTTTTCCTATTTGTCTGTTCTTATGTCTCTACCACACGGTTTACTATAAAATAGCTTACTCCACACATAAAAGTACTATCTTACATCACACACAAATATTAACTCAAAGTCAATTAAAAACTTGAACGTAAGATCTGCAGCCATAAAAGTTCTAGAAGAAAACATAAATAGCAAGCTCCTTGACATGAGTCTGAGTGATTATTTTTTTGGATTTGACACCAAAAGCAAAAGCAACAAAAGCAAAATTAAACAAGTGGGATTACAATCAAACTAAAAAGCTTCTGTACAACAGAGGAAACCATGAACAAAATGAAAAGGCAACCTACTGAATGGGAGAAAATATTTTTAAATCATATATCTGATAAGGGGTTAATATTGAAAATATATAAAGAACTCATACAACTGGACAACAAGAAAGAGAAGTCTGATTAAAAATGGATGGAGGACTTGAATAGACATTTTTCTAAAGAATACATACAGATGAACAACAGGTACATGAAAAAGTGTTCAACATTAATCACCATGGAAATGCAAGTCAAAACCACAATGAAATCTCACTTCACACTGATTAAAATGCCTATCATCAAAAAGACAAGAAATAACAAGTGTTGGTGAGGTTGTGGAAAAAAGGGAACCCTCATGCACTTTTGGTAGGAATGAAAATTGGTGCAGCCACTAAGGAAAACAGTGTGGAGACTCCTCAGAAATGTAAAAATAGAAATGCAATATGATCCAGGATCCAGCAATTCCACTGGTGGGTATTTATCCAAAGGAAACAAAAACACTAACTCGAAAAGATACACCCTATGTTCATTGCAGCATTATTTACAATAGCTAAGACATGGAAACAACTTGAGTGTCCATCAATGGATGAATGGAAAAAGAAAATGTGGTATATATATATATATATATATATATATATATATACACACAATGGAATATTATTCAGCCATAAAAACTAATGAAATCTTGCCATTTGTGATAACATGGATCGTTCTCAGGGGCATTATGCTGAGTGAAATAAGTCAGAGAGAGAAAGATAACTACTGTATAATCTCTCTTACATGTGGAGTCTAAGAAATGTGTGTATACATATGTTAAAAAAAAAACAGAACAGATTGGTGGTTTCAGGGAAGGGGGCAAGAAATGGGTGAACTGTTTTTGGTTTTTTTGTTAATAAATAAGTTAAATTATTTATTTTTTTTTATTTTTTTTTTTTTGGTGGTACGCGGGCCCCTCACCGTTGTGGCCTCTCCCGTTGCGGAGCACAGGCTCCGGACGCGCAGGCTCAGCGGCCATGGGTCACGGGCCCAGCCGCTCCGCAGCATGTGGGATCTTCCCGGACTGGGGCACGAACCTGTGTCCCCTGCATCGGCAGGTGGACTCTCAACCACTGCGCCACCAGGGAAGCCCCAATAAGTTAAATTTTTTTAATCTTAAAAAAAGAAAAAAAAAAGAATGACCCAGAGGGAGAGAGGTGGAACAAATCCCTAGGAAGCCTTAGATCCTCCCAAGCAGCTATGGCTCTGTGTTTCCTTCCTACTGCCCTTGAGAAGGATGTGTAGTTTGTGCATTCCTCCAGGTTTACCCCTCCTGGGAGAATAATTCTGTTATTTCCGTTAGGAAGGTGATTTATTGAGGGCAGCTCCTTTTCAGGACTGGACAGGAAAATTAGCCTTGCAACTTGATGGTGCTTATCTCCTCTGCAAAGCCCTCAATGGCGAGCTTGTAGCAATTATGTTAGCCTTAAACTCAATGACAGGCACCTCTCTAATTCCTTCTGTACCCTTATCTGGTAACACACAAGGGTAGCCACAGTGTCCTCGTGGTTTGGGGTGGCTGAGAGGCAGGGAATGTAGCTCACAGATTTCTCACAAGAGAACTTCTAGCCCAGTCATAGATATGCCCTGTGGCCACGCTGGAGAAGCCGGATGCTGAGCAGGGTCACAATTGCACATGCCCTTGTAAAAGCGAATATGACTGCAGCTGGAAAATAATTTTCCAGGAAGGCATTTGGCAAAACGTTTTGCTTCCACCTACCACTATCTCTGATTGCGCCCTTTATTCCTCATGAAACTCAGGGAACTCTTAGTGGTTCAGTTCCCCTGTGAGTGCCACACTTAGAGGACACGCCTCCACACCCCAGGAGAAGGCAGTTTCCTCAAGCCCACAGAGGTCATTGCAGGGCTCCCTCTTGCTTCCCAGAGGTTCCATAAGGTTCATACCTTATCCTGGAGAGAAGTAAACCTGTAGTCAGGGGCCTGGTTACACAGCAGCTTGGGTGGTGCTAAACTTGTTATTAATGCAAACACTTGCTTTAAAGAACAAGTGAGTGCAGCTGTGGTTGAAAGGAATGAGCAGCACAGTGAGGATAAAGAGGTGTGGTTTCTGGTATTAGATCTGTCACTGAAGAGCCATGTGATGTTAAGCAAGCCATTTTAGCTCAACTGCGCATCTGCAGTGAGGGGCTTTGGACGGTACGACCTCAAATTTTAGCAGTAGAATTTTCAGATAATATCTCTTTAGCCCTGATAAAAATATATTTCAAGGCTGAGGGTTTGAAGTTAAAGAATAGTGATCTCTCTTTAAAATAACATTAATTCAAATTGTTTGATTCACAATATGAAGTCTGTAGGTTGTCACCACTCTATGATAGTTGAACAAACAAAACAAATGAAAAATTGGACCTATTCTGTAGGGTTGTTTTGAGAAGACATTGAGTTAATAAATGTAAAGGGCTAGTAATTACACCTGGACTATAGTAAGCACTCCATAAATGTGGGATATTATTAACACACTTGCAAATGTAATAGCTAGAGCAGCAAAACAGCCCCAGGATAGGAGTCAGAAGACCTAGGTTCCAGATCCAGGTCTGGAATTAACTCAGTGTATGACCTTCCACAAGTCACTTCATCTCTCTTCGGCTTAATTTCCTCATGTATAAAATGAGATGGTTGGGCTTCCCTGGTGGTGCAGTGGTTGAGAGTCCGTCTGCCGATGCAGGGGACACGGGTTCGTGCCCCGGTCCGGGAGGATCCCACATGCTGTGGAGCAGCTGGGCCCGTGAGCCCTGGCCGCTGAGCCTGCATGTCCAGAGCCTGTGTTCCGCAACGGGAGAGGCCACAACAGTGAGAGGCCCACGTACCGCAAAAAAAAAAAAAAAAAATGAGACGGTTGGACTACAGTTTCCCTAAGTCCTTTCTAATTGTATGATTCCATTTGTATCATGTTCTTAATTCTGCATGGAAGGAAAGTTAAAACCGACATATGTTAAGTGGGAATCAAGTCTTTTTTTCCGTAAGCATTTACCGAGGCAGTGCGCAAAGATAAATAAAGGATATATTTCACCCCGGGGGAATTCACAACACAGTCAACAGACTAAGTGTTGTGAGTAGGTCTGGACCTGGGGTTTGTCACAAAAGAGTAAAAGCTGGGAGCATAGTCTGCAGCCTGGAGAAGCTATACCATAGGTTCTGTTTATAAATTTAATTACAGTGTATACTGTACCACTCTCTGTGAAAGAAGACAAATGCCAGTTAGACAGTGTCCAGCCAGCCATGGGGCATCAGCCAGCGTGTGGATTGGTTGATAGCTTCAAGTGTGCTTCACAATCTTGCTTAGAGTTGGGTCTGTCTACCATTACCAAATTCTCCCTCTGCTAATTCAGAAATCTAATATAATGCAAAACCCAAATAAGTCAATGTCATCATATTGTTGAGCCACATGCTACGACAAGTATGGTTACTGTGTGCTAAATGCTAGGTACTGTCAGGTGCTTTACAGTTATTACCTTCTTTGGTCCTCAGCACAACACAATGAAGTGGGCATTATTATTACATTCTACACATGAGGAAACTGGGGCATGAAGGCGTTAAGTAATTTTCTCAAAGACAGCATAGCTGTGAAGAGGCAGAACCAGGATTAAACTCATGTCCCCTGATTCTAATGCCTAAGCTCCTCCATACTATATTTTGCTTAATTTTGTATAAATGTTACTGTGAAATATTACCAGCAACATATATGTACCTATTGTTCATAGTCAAAACTTTTGTGGAGCGCTGAAAGTCAGGCCTCGTGCTGTGCGTGGGGAATGTGGACATGAGTGCAGCCTTGTTCCTGAGGAAATGTGAAGCTAGTAAAGAACACAGCATAATCAGGGCTTCCCTGGTGGCGCAGTGGTTGAGAGTCCGCCTGCCGATGCAGGGGACGCGGGTTCGTGCCCCGGTCCGGGAGGATCCCACATGCCGCGGAGCGGCTGGGCCCGTGAGCCATGGCCGCTGAGCCTGCGCGTCCGGAGCCTGTGCTCCGCAACGGGAGAGGCCACAACAGTGAGAGGCCCGCGTACCGCAAAAAAAAAAAAAATAAAAAAAATAAGCGTAATCAGATTAACTGGGTTCCAATACTAACTCTACTTCTAAGTGGTGTGCAAATCTCGGGGAGATTAGTTAATCTCTTTCAACCTCAGTTTTCCTGCATGTTAAATATGATAAAGGGTTCCCACCACATAGGGTTATCGGGTGGAATCATGAGACAGATATATTAATAGTTAGCATAGTGCCCAGAAAACAGTGGACACACAATAAAATTAGCTAATCTGATTATTGTCACTGACACTATGAGCAAGCAGGGTTCATGGAAGGTAATCACAGAGCCTGATTCCACTGTTCCTTTAAACTTTCTGCTGAGGGGAAAGGACTGCCACTGGCCCTGGGCAAAGTGTCAGACATCATCACATTTCTGAAGATTCCCAGGTAATAAAAAGAGTATTCAGATAGTTTTGTCATAAATAACTATCTTAATTCAGAAATCAGAACGTCCAGTCTCATGTAAGAAGTACAGTCTCTAACCTGGTGACATCGTTTCTGAGGAGGGTTTTGCTGAATGCTGACTGTGTTTGGTGAGAAAGACAGGCCTCGTTCTTGCCCTCTTCCACACGGTGCCTTCTCCCAGGCCCCAGCGTTTCTACATTTCCCCAGCTGGCCACTACTTTTCCTACCCTGTCAGAGGCAAAATTTTTAAAAAAAGGGAAGGAGGAGAGGTAGAGGGCAGAAAGTTTTTATTTTTGACCGATTCTCTTTAGGGAAAATTTCTTGCATTTGGGGACAAACTTGCTTTGGGTGTTTAAAGATGACCCTTTCTAACAATTTCACAGATTTTTCAATATTCTTAGGAGTGTTTGACTGTCCTTCCTCTGACAAAGGTAATGTATTTTTGGCCTCTTGCTGGCCACCTCCTTTCTCCAGGCAGCAATCTCGGGAAGGATTTAAAATGATGACTCCAGACTGGTTCGGTCTCCCGCATGGCTCTCATTTGCTCCAAAGGAAACTCTCGACTGCCCCCAACAGTCTCTGGGAGTGTCTCCTTGCTCCTGACCTCAGAGCTGCTGGCCAGCCAGTCTTGCCTTTTACAATTTCTAGGCAAGACTCAACAAGCAACTCTGTCTCCCTAACAGCCAGGGACACGTATCTCCATTAATCATTTTGAAACCCCTCTCCTGACGGTAGAGCACTCTCCACGCTCCGCCTGGTAGGGGTGGAAGACTCAGAGCACAGCTCTTGCAAAAGAAATCCTCCTCAAAAACCTCTCCTCGGGCTTCCCTGGTGGCGCAGTGGTTGAGAGGCCGCCTGCCGATGCAGGGGACGCGGGTTCGTGCCCCGTTCCGCGAGGATCCCATATGCCGCGGAGCGGCTGGGCCCATGAGCCATAGTCGCTGAGCCTGCGCGTCCGGAGCCTGTGCTCCGCAACGGGAGAGGCCACAGCAGTGAGAGGCCCGCGTACCGCAAAAAAAACCAAAACCAAACAAACAAACAAAAAACCTCTCCTCATCGCCACTCTCTTGATCCTTCAATATTCCAGTGTGGGTGGGGTTTTTTTAAGAGTCAAGAAACTCATGGAAGTTTGCATCTTTAGATGTTATCTCACTTTGAAATTTCATACTTATTGCATCCTGGTGCCTTAATCAAAACTTTCAATTTCATACTCTGTTACATTTTAAATTATCGTTTTTATTGAAGTATAAAGCAACTATCATACAATGGGGTAAGTGCTATAATGCAAATATAAACTCCATGGTAATATAGAGGGCAAATAAACAAATTTTATCCAGGGTTGGGAGCTGATGTCAGACATGGAAGTCTTCACTGAGGAAATACCTTCTGAGTTGAGTCTTTAAGAATCTGTTTGTTCATTTAACAAATATTTATTGAGTATCTATATGTTCCAAGCAGTATTCTAGGTGCTTGGGATCTATCAGTAAACAGAACAAAGAACCCTGCACTCATGGAGATTACATTCTAGTAGAAGGATGGGAGAACAGACAACAAACATAATAGATAAACTACATAACTTGATAAAAATGACAAATGCTGTGGGGGAAAAAGAAAAAGTAGGACAAGAAAGATAAGTTCATGAAGCAGGAAAGAAGAAGGACATTCTAAGGGGGAAAACAGTATGAACAAAAGGGCTGGAAGTGTAAGAGGCATGGCATAATCAAAGAATTGAAGATAGTGGGGAGTATAGAACAGTATGAAAGATACCCAGGGCAGACCCGGCCCCTGGCTCATCTCAACTTGACTATTGGCACTAAGCACCATCTATCTGCACACTGCCCCTCCTTCCTCCTGGAACCCAGGGAAGTTTTTCTTTTGCACTTATCCCCATGGACACATGTTCATGGACACATGCCTAGAAAGAGAGGAAGTACAAGTAGAAGAACTGAAAAAAATTGTTTTAATTTATTTAAAATTCTATAAGACATTGAGTTGAAAAGGCCTTTGTGCCTCTTCAGTAACAATCAAAAACAAACAAAAAAACAAAAATCAAGCACTTATTCCATAGCAGGCATAGTGCTGGTGTTACAGATACGGTAATGTGCAAGGCAGAGATGGTCCTTGTCTGTGTAACAAAGCAAAATGCAAAGGGAGAAGCAAGCCCCACAGCTCTGCATGGGATCCAGCGTGACGGGCACACAGAAGGGCAATGGTAGGACCCACCGCTCAGGGCCCAGTGGTGACATCACCTGGTGACAGACAACACCGCACTAGAAACAGAAATGAGAAGCCTCTGTACCACCTGCTTCACAGGCAGACTAGACAGTAGATGGATACTGAAAGGTAAAATGATTAAAAAAAAAAAAAAAAGGAAAGTACTAGAGGGACTGCAATAGTGAGTCAGGTTAAAAACCAAAGAAATATAAGTTCTATTTGTGAATATGGCTTCACTTCCCACCTCATCCCAGATCAATCTGACTCAAGAAAACCAGTCAACAGCAGCAACAAGGACTGTGGACTGTGCTTTTATAGACTGAAACTATAACAGCAAATGTATCTTGAAAGTGCTGCTGTGGTAGACCTAATTATTTTTTCTTTAAATACGAACCATTGTCTTCAGAATAGAGTTAGCTCTCAGGCTAAAACTCTCCCTTACATATCTAACCCCAAGCTTTCCTCTGAAACAGCATCAGACCTTCACCAGTAAATAAGTTCTTGACTCATTTCTTTAAAAAAGGTGACAATCACCTTGGAGACATGCTCCCCAAAGTAAAGCTTCGGACTCATATGCTGTACCCAAAGACAGCAACTTAGGAAACAAATTATGTTCTCCAACTTGAAAAGGGGGGTGGTTTCATTAACAAAAAAAATAAAGGAAAAAACAAACAAAAAAGAAAAAACCTTTCAAATTACAGCCTGAATTGCCTTTGAAAAGTGAGACTCTGCTGCCCCCTGCCTTCCACTACAAAAAGTGCTGAGGAGAGAGTTGGAAATCACTAACTCGCTGAAGGACACTTTCTCTCACACACATGTGCACACAGCCCAAAACTTAGGGGTTCCGAAAATATCCTCCATCAACTCTGCACCACTGTTATCTAAACACTGGTTACCTGCTCCAGTGATAAGTGCCGTGAGGCCCTGCACGGTGGCCTCTCGCTGAGTGGATCCGGCTTGCAGCATCTGCCCCGTCTGTGCTCTTTCTGCCACAGTCCTCTGATTTCAGCTGTTGCGTCCATGCTGACCGAGAATCTCCTACCCTCACCAGCCATGCTTTACTCATACCTGGATTTCAAACCCCAAATGACCAAAACCAGCAGGATTTCCCCTCAGAAGCCAGCCAATAGGAGGAGTTTTTTCAGTGAGCTTGATTTCTTTTAATAGCACTGAAGTCAAAAACTTGCACACAATCTTTGACTATTTTTCCTCTCCCTAGGCCTCGGCATCACATGGACTGCAACACTGTTCACACCTATGGCTTCCTCTCCACTATTAGCCTGGGTTAGGCCTTCTTTGGGCCCTTGCTATTTCCATCTGAAATATTCCACTAACCTTCCATCTGCAGTCTCCACCTCCTACCAGCTTTTCTTTACTCCAGTACATCTTAAAACTGCTGACGGATTTTTCTTTCTGAAGTTCGGCTCAGCTCATGTCACTCTACTGTTTCCCTCTTGCCTCAGAATAAACTGCAAATGCTTCACTCTGGCATTCAGGGCCGTCCATGATCTGCTACCACCCAATTCTGCTACCATATGCAAGCCCAAGACTGCAGCCATGTGGAGGCTCATGCTGTTCCCCAGGGACAGTCCATGATTTCCTCCCTGATGATACCTCTTCCTTTAATGCTTTTTCTCCACCACCTCCACTATCCCCAGTTCTTTATGTCCAAATCATTTGCATCTTTCAAGTCCCAAGTCAAATGCCACTTCTTCCACAAAGCCTTCCTTAATTCCTTCAACTAGAACAAATCTTTGTCTGAAGTCCAATCACATCCTATCTGTTCCTTTCTTTCAAGTTCAAGTGAGCAAATGTCTATTGAGTTCCTACTGTGTAAGGGAATATACCAGGTCTGGGCACATTGAGGGAAACACAAACAGACATGCTCACTATCCTTGTGTATCTTACAGTCTAATATTTATACTTTCCAACTTGTATTCTCGTCCTGTGTATATATTTCCCTACTTGCCTGAAAAATTCATAAATGAGTATCAGTGTTTCAATCTCCTGGTCACTTTTTATGCCTCTATCACATATAGCACCAAGCAGAGTGTATTACATGTGTTTATTATTCAGTAAGTATTTGAATAAACCAATAAAAGTATTAAGGGTACCTACATAGCTGAATTTTAGGGTCATTACTCACTTCCCAAGCTCAAGAAACTGATTAACTCTAAGTTTGAAAGCCTAACAAATTCTATGAATTCCTGACTTCAAAAATTATTCAACAGCATAGGGCCCTGAACCAAGATGGCAGAGTGGAAGGACATGCTCTCACTCCCTCTTGCGAGAACACCAGAATCACAACTAACTGCTGAACAATCATCGAGAGGAACACACTGGAACTCACCAAAAAACATACCCCACATCCAGAGACAAAGGAGAAGCCACAATGAGATGGTAGGAGGGGTGCAATCACAATAAAATCAAATCCCATAACTGCTGGGTGGGTGACTCACAAACTGCAGAACACTTGTACCACAGAAGTCCACCCACTGGAGTGAAGGTTCTGAGCCCATGTCAGGCTTCTGAAGCTGGGGGTCCGGCAACAGGAGGAGGATTTCCTAGAGAATCAGATTCTGAAGGCTAGTGGGATTTGATTGCAGGACTTTGACAGGACTAGGGGAAACACAGACTCCACTCTTGGACGGCACACACAAAGTAGTGTGTTCATCGGGACCCAGGGGAAGGAGCAGTGACCCCCACACAGACTGAACCAGACCTACCTGCTAGTGTTGGAGGGTCTCCTGCAGAGGCGGGGGTTGGCTGTGGCTCACCATGAGAACAAGGACACTGGCAGCAGGAGTTCTGGGAAGTAATCCTTGGCGTGAGCCCTACCAGAGCCCAGGTAGGCTCCACTGTTGGGTTGCCTCAGGCGAAACAACCAACAGGGAGGGAATGCAGCCCTACCCATCAGCAGTCAAGTGGACTAAACTTTTACTGAGCTCTGCCCACCAGAGCAACAGTCAGCTCTACCCACCACCAGTCCCTCCCATCAGGAAACTTACACAAGCCTATTAGACAGCGTCATCATGAGAGGGCAGACAGCAGAAGCAAGAAGAACTACAGTCCTGCAGTCTGTGGAACAAAAACCACATTCACAGAAAGACAGACAAAATGAAAAGGCAGAGGGCTATGTACCAGATGAAAGAACAAGATAAAACCCTAGAAAAACAACTAAATGAAGTGGAGATAGGCAACTGTCCAGAAAAAGAATTCAGAATAATGATAGTGAAGATGATACAGGACCTCAGAAAAAGAATGGAGGCAAAGATCGAGAAGATACAAGAAATGTTTAACAAACACCTAGAAGAATTAAAGAACAAACAAACAGAGATGAACAATACAATAACTGAAATGAAAACTATACTAGAAGGAATCAATAGCAGACTAACTGAGGCAGAAGAACGGATAAGTGACCTGGAAGACAGAAAGGTATAATTCACAGCTGTGGAACAGAATAAAGAAAAAAGAATGAAAAGAAATGAAGACAGCCTAATAAACCTCTGAGACAACATTAAATGCAACAACATTCGCATTATAGAGGTCCCAGAAGGGGAAGAGAGGGAGAAAGGACCCAAGAAAATATTTGAAGAGATTATAGTCGAAAACTTCCCTAACACGGGAAAGGAAATAGCCACCCAAGTCCAGGAAGCCAGAGAGTCCCATACAGGATAAACCCAAGGAGAAACACACTGAGACACATAGTAATCAAGCTGGCAAAAATTAAAGATGAAGAAAAATTATTGAAAGTAGCAAGGGGAAAATGACAAATAACATACAGGGGAACTCCCATAAGGTTAACAGCTGATTTCTCAGCAGAAAGTCTACAAGCCAGAAGGGAGTGGCATGATATACATAAAGTGATGAAAGGGAAGAACCTACAAAAAAGATTACTCTACCCGGCAAGGATCTCATTCAGATTCGAGGAGAAATCAAATGCTTTACAGACAAGCAAAAGCTAAGAGAATTTAGCACCACCAAACAAGCTCTCCAACAAATGCTAAAGGAACTTCTCTAAGTGGGAAACACAAGAGAAGAAAAGGACCTACAAAAACAAACCCAAAACAATTAAGAAAATGGTCATAGGAACATACATATTGATAATTACCTTAAACGTGAATGGATTAAATGCTCCAACCAAAAGACACAGGCTTGCTGAATGGATACAAAAACAAGACACATATATATGCTGTCTACAAGAGACACACTTCAGACCTAGGGACACATACAGACTGAAAGTGATGGGAGGGAAAAAGATAGTCTATGCAAATGGAAATCAAAAGAAAGCTGGAGTAGCAATACTCATATCAGATAAAATAGACTTTAAACTAAAGAATATTACAAGAGACAAGGAAGGACACTACATAATGATCAAGGGATCAATCCAAGAAGAAGATATAACAATTATAAATATATATGCACCCAACATAGGAGCACCTCAATACATAAGGTAACTGCTAATTGCTATAAAAGAAGAAATCAACAGTAACACAATAATAGTGGGGGACTTTAACACCTCACTTACATCACTGGACGGATCATCCAAAATGAAAATAAATAAAGAAAACAGAATCTTTAAATGACACAATAGACCAGATAGATTTCATTGATATTTATAGGACATTCCAACCAAAAACAGCAGGTTACACTTTCTTCTCAAGTGCGCATGGAACACTCTCCAGGATAGATCACATCTTGGGTCACAAATCAAGCCTCAGTCTATTTAAGAAAATTGAAATCATATCAAGCCCCTTTTCTGATCACAACGCTATAGATTAGAAATGAATTACAGGGAAAAAAACATAAAAACACACACACATGGAGGCTAAACAGTACGTTACTAAATAACCAAGAGATCACTGAAGAAATCAAAGAGGAAATCAAAAAATGCCTAGAGACAAATGACAATGAAAACATGACAATCCAAAACCTATGGGGGCTTCCCTGGTAGAGCAGTGGTTGAGAGTCCGCCTGCTGATGCAGGGGACACGGGTTCGTGCCCCGGTCTGGTAAGATCCTACATACTGTGGAGCGGCTGGGTCCATGAGCCATGGCCACTGAGCCTGCGCATCTGGAGCCTGTGCTCCGCAAACGGGAGAGGCCACAACAGTGAGAGGCCCGCGTACTGCAATAAAAACAAACAAACAAAAAAACCTATGGGATGCAGGAAAAGCAGTTCTAAGAGGGAAGTTTATAGCTATACAAGCCTACCTCAAGAAACAACAAAAATCTCAAATAAACAATCCAAACTTACACCTAAAGGAACTAGAGAAAGAAGAACAAACAAAACCCAAAGTTAGCAGAAGGAAAGAAATCATAAAGATCACAGCAGAAATAAATGAAAAAGAAACAAAGAAAACAATAGCAAAGACCAATAAAACTAAAAGCCGGTTCTTTGAGAAGATAAACAAAATTGATAAACCATTAGCCAGACTCATCAAGAAAGAGAGGGATGGGCTTCCCTCGTGGCGCAGCGGTTGAGAGTCCGCCTGCCGATGCAGGGGACATGGGTTCGTGCCCTGGTCTGGGAAGATCCCACATGCCGTGGAGCAGCTAGGCCTGTGAGCCATGGCCGCTGAGCCTGCACGTCCGGAGCCTGTGCTCCGCAACGGGAGAGACCACAACAGTGAGAGGCCCGTGTACAGCAAAAAAAAAAAAAAAAAAAAAGAAGGAGAGGACTCAAATCAATAAAATTAGAAATGAAAAAGGAGAAGTTACAACAGACACCGCAGAAATACAAAACATCCTAAGAGACTACTACAAGCAACTCTATGCCAATAAAATGGACAACCTGGAAGAAATGAAAAAATTCTTAGAAAGGTATAACCTTCCAAGACTGAACCAGGAAGAAATAAATAGAAAATATGAACAGACCAATCACAAGTAATAAAATTGAAAC
This sequence comes from Grampus griseus, assembly GCF_964374135.1. Lineage (NCBI taxonomy): Eukaryota > Metazoa > Chordata > Mammalia > Artiodactyla > Delphinidae > Grampus > Grampus griseus. The sequence goes on from NC_139017.1 coordinate 104,394,794, forward strand.
TGTGATAAAAAGTCTTCCAACAAACAAAAGTCCAGGACCAGATGGCTTCATAGGTGAATTCTATCAAACATTTAGAGAAGAGCTAACACCCATCCTTCTCAAACTCTTCCAAAAAATTGCGGTGGAAGGAATATTCCCAAACTCATTCTATGAGGCCACCATCACCCTGATACCAAAACCAGACAAACATACCACATAAAAAGAAAAGACCAATATCACTGATGAATATAGATGTAAAAATCCTCAACAAAATACTAGCAAACAGAATCCAACAACACATTAAAAGGATCATAGGGCTTCCCTGGTGGTGCAGTGGTTGACAGTCCGCCTGCCGATGCAGGGGACATGGGTTCATGCTCCGGTCCGGGAAGATCCCACATGCCACAGAGTGGCTAGACCCGTGAGCCATGGCTGCTGAGCCTGCACGTCTGGAGCCTGTGCTCCGCAACAGGAGAGGCCACAACAGTGAGAGGCCCGCGTACCGCAAACAAAACAAAAAAAAATAAAATGGACTTCCCTGGTGGCACAGTGGTTCAGAATCCGCCTGCCAATGCAGGGGACATGGGTTCGAGCCCTAGTCCTGGAAGATCCCACATGCCACGGAGCAGTTGAGCCCGTGCGCCACAACTACTGAAGCCCATGCGCCTAGAGCCTATGGTCCGCAGCAAGAGAAGCCACAGCAATGAGAAGCCTGTGCACCGAAACAAAGAGTAGCCCCCGCTTGCCACAACTAAAGCAATCCCACGTGCAGCAACAAAGATCCAATGCAGCCAAAAATAAGTAAATTTATTTAAAAAAAAAAAAAAAGATCATACACCATGATCAAGTGGGATTTATCCCAGGGAGGCAAGGATTCTTCAATATACGCAAATCAATCAACGTGATACACCATATTAACAAACTGAAGAATAAAAACCATATGAGCATCTCAATAGATGCAGAAAAAGCTTTTGACAAAATTCAATACCCATTTATGACAAAAACTCTCCAGAAAGTGGGCATAGAGGGAACCTACCTCAACATAATAAAGGCCATATACAACAAACCCACAGCAAACATCATTCTCAATGGTGCAAAACCGAAATCATTTCCTCTAAGATCAGGAACAAGACAAGGATGTCCACTCTCACCACTATTATTCAACATAGTTTTGGAAGTCCTAGCAACGGCAAACAGAGAAGAAAAAGAAATAAAAGGAATACAAATCAGGAAAGAAGTAAAACTGTCACTGTTTGCAGATGATATGATACTATACACAGAGAATCCTAAAGATGCCACCAGAAAACTACCAGAGCTAATCAATGAATTTGGTAAAGTTGCAGGATACAAAATTAATGCACAGAAATCTCTTGCATTCTTATACATTAATGATGCAAAATCTGAAAGAGAAATTAAGGAAACACTCCCATTTACCATTGCAACAAGAAGAATAAAATGCCTAGGAATAAACCTACCTAGGGAGACAAAAGACCTGTATGCAGAAAACTATAAGACACTGCTGAAAGAAATTAAAGATGATACCAACAGATGGAGAGATATACCATGTTCCTGGATTGGAAGAATCAATATTGTTAAAATGACTATACTACCCAAAGCAATCTACAGATTCAATGCAATCTCTATCAAATTACCAATGGCATTTTTTATGGAACTAGAACAAAAAATCTTAAACTTTGTATGAAGACACAAAAGACCCTGAATAGCCAAAGCAGTCTTGAGGGAAAAAAACGGAGCTGGAGCAATCGGACTCCCTGACTTCAGAGTATACTATGAAGCTACAGTAATCAAGACAATATGGTAATGGCACAAAAACAGAAACATAGATCAATAGAACAAGATAGAAATCCCAGAGATAAACCCACGCACCTATGGTCAACTAATCTATGACAAAGGAGGCAAGGATATACAATGGAGAAAAGACAGTGTCTTCAATACGTGGTGCTGGGAAAACTGGACAGCTACATGTAAAAGAATGAAATTAGAACACTCCCTAACACCATACACAAAAATAAACTCAAAATGCATTAGAGACCTAAATGTAAGACCGGACACTATAAAACTCTTAGAGGAAAACATAGGAAGAATACTCTTTGACATAAATCACAGCAAGATCTTTTTTGATCCACCTCCTAGAGTAATGGAAATAAAAACAAAAATAAACAAATGGGACCTAATGAAACTTCAAAGCTTTTGCACAGCAAAGGAAACCATAAACAAGACAAAAAGACAACCCTCAGAATGGGAGAAAATATTTGCCAATGAATCAACAGACAAAGGATTAATCTCCAAAATATATAAACAGCTTCTGCAGCTCAATATTAAAAAAAAAAAACAACCTAATCCAAAAATGGGCAGAAGACCTAAATAGACATTTCTCCAAAGAAGATATACAGATGGCCAAGAAGCACATGAAAAGCTGCTCAACATCACTAATTATTAGAGAAATGCAAATCAAAACTACAATGAGGTATCACCTCACACCAGTTAGAATGGGCATCATCAGAAAATCTACAAACAACAAATGCTGGAGAGGGTGTGGAGAAAAGGGAGCCCTCTTGCACTGTTGGTGGGAATGTAAATTCTTACAGCCACTATGGAGAACAGTATGGAGGTTCCTTAAAAAACTAGAAATACAATTACCATACGGTCCAGCAATCCCACTACTGGGCATATACCCAGAGAAAACCATAATTCAAAAAGACACATGCACCCCAATGTTCATTGCAGCACTATTTACAGTAGCCAGGTCATGGAAGCAACCTAAATGCCCATTGACAGACGAATGGATAAAGAAGATGTGGTACATGTATACAATGGAATATTACTCAGCCATAAAAAAGAATGAAACTGGGTCATTTGTAGAGACATGGGTGGATCTAGAGACTGTCATACAGAGTGAAGTCAGTCAGAAAGAGAAAAACAAATATCGTATATTAAGGCATATATGTGGAACCTAGAAAAACGGTACAGATGAACCAGTTTTCAGGGCAGAAATAGAGACACAGATGTAGAGAACAAACATATGGACACCAAGGGGGGAAGCGGCGGGGGGATGAGGGGCTGTGATGAATTTGGCGATTGGGATTGACATGTATACACTGATGTGTATAAAATTGATGACTAATAAGAACCTTCTGTACAAAAAAATAAATAAAATAAAATTCAAAAAGAAGAAAAGAATCAAATGAACCTATCTACATATTAAATTGGTAAGATAACTATATAGAAAGGAAAAAATTTAATCCAGCTAACTTTTGATTAGTATTTGGACTGTACATACTCAGTGAGACATATTCTAAAAATAAGAACTGTAAAGGAATTTTGACCTTTTCTAATAGTATTGTTTTGGTAGTGGTATGGGTACAGCAATTTCAAAATTATTTGCATATGTTATGGCAATGAGCCAATGAGTAAATTTATTGATGTTGTTGAGATCCAGGGAGGTTAAGAACATATTTGAGAGAATCATTGTGGAGGAATGAGATACAAATAAAGAATGGGAAAAGGAGAGGAAGAATCCTGTAGTATTGGATTGGAATTAGAGGTGCTAATACATGATTTTTTTAAGCATTCACTTTTCTCCAACCTTATTGAGATATAACTGAAGGACATGAAGCCACACATATATGAAGTATGCAATTTGTTCAGTTTTGACAAATGTATGTACAAATAAAACCATCACTACAATAAAGATGACAAACATTTCCATCAAAAACTAAACCTAACAAAACAAAAAAAATTATTCAGCAATTAAACCGTAGTCAAAGTTAAACAAAGTTAAGGACACAAACTTTGGAATCAGATAGAACTAGGCATGAATTACAGCTCTTTTATTTACCAGCTGTGTGTACTGGGGGTTGATGGGTTTGGGGGAATTAATTAACCACTCTGAGCCCTTCTGTTTTCCTGATCTGAGTTTGGATGAGGGTTAAATAACAATAAATGCAAGGCAACTAACACAATCCCTGGTGTGTCGATGTTCGACCAGTTGAGGCTATTACTATTGTTACTTATTTATAACTACTGTTTTCCTCTGAATCGTAGCATATCAAAATTTTTCCCCAGTGCTTGCTGGAAAACTGACTCAACAGTCTTTGCCAGCTGTCTTCTTCCTTGCCATCTTCCACTATAAGCAGCTGGAGATGACCAAGTGATAAGTTCTGGCCAAAGGGACATAAGCAGAAGTCTGCTGGAGAATTTCCAGGAAAATATTTGCTTTCCCAATAATGGAGATGGATATGTCGGAAGACTGCCTTCCCTGCCATCCCTTCTTCCTGCTTTCAATGTAGATACATTACCTGGAGCTGCCATTGTGTCTTGAGATGATGAGGGAAAGGCCAGAAGGATCGAGAGGATAACTCAGACAACACGGAGCAGCTGAACCAATGTCAGTAGTTGTCTGATTCCAGATTTCTTATGTGAGAAAAGTAAACCCTATTTGTTTAAGCCAACGTAAGTCAGTTTTTGTTGCTTGCAGTAAAGACACGATCAAAACTGATTCAACCACCAAAAGTACTTTATGGTATGTGTAAGAGAACATTATAAAAAAGTAAATTAACAATAGCTCTGTTCTTCAAAGACTTCAAAGCATAAACATCAAATATTTTATCAAAACTTTGTTTAGGAGTGTTCTACCTTAGAGCCTAAGAGGGACTCAAATTAAACTAAGAATCATCCTGAAACAAACTAATCCGGAGGGGAAAAGCAAGAAGGACCCATTAAGAAAATAATTGTCGGGGAAGATTTCAGTGTGATTATCACTTAGATATGTCTCCTGCTCTAGTCTATTGGTTCTATGTCTAAATAGAGAACTGTGAGAGAAAACTGAAAGATATGTGTGATCGTTTGGGTTACCATTCAGAAAATACTCAATCCCCCCCACCTCCCACTGCAGGTGGTATATTTCCCCACCCTTTGACTTTGGTCTTGGCCATGTGTCTTGCTTTTTCAATGATATGTTTGAGAATATGACAAAAGCAGAAGCTTGAAATACACTAACATGATTGGGTTTCCCTTTTTGCACATCTCCTTTTCATCATGAATGGACTCAGGTGGCCATTGACCCAAGGAAAATGAGAGATATCTGGAACAGACTGGATCAAATCTGCAGCTTGAAGCCAAACCTAGCCCAGCCCAACCAATATTATACCAATCCCAGGCAACCTGCAGGCACATGACAAAAACAAAATACAAAACAAAACAAAACAAAATATGTATATCACCGCACACCACTGAGTTTGGGGTACATTACTTAGCGTTATTATAAAAATGACCGTAACAAACTATATCTCCAAAAACTCTGTAAGACATAGATGTTCAAGTTTCCCAGCTTTGGATCTCTTTAATAAAGTGGTTTTCAACCGGAGGCGATTTTGCCCCCAGGCAGATACTTGGCAATGTCTGGGGACATTTTTGCTTGTCTTAAATTGGGGAGGGGTGGCATCCAGTGGGTAGAGTCCAGGGGTGCTGCTAAACATCATACAATGCAGGACAGCCCCACAACAAAGAATTATCCTGTCCAAAGTGTCAGTAGTGCTGAAGTTGAGAAACCTTGTCCTAATAAAATAAGATGCTAATAAGGATGACATATTCTTTCCCTTTGTGCCACACACCTTGGCTCAGCCATAAGAACTCCTGTGTGTGTGTGGCAGCACTGACTGCTTAACTAGTTATGTCAATAAGTACTTACTGAGTGCCTGCCAGCATTCCAGGTGCCAAGGATCTAGTGCTGAATTAAAAGAAAAAATTCCTGTGCTCATGGGGCTTACACTCTAGTGAAGGAGACAGGTGATGAACAAATAAATAAAATGATTCTAGATCTAGTGAGTAGTAAAAGGGTAAAGGGATAGACAATGACTACATGGGAAGTCCTCTCTGAGAAAGTTGTGGTTTAACCTCGCTGGATGAGGAAAGAGACCCAGTCATGCCATGGTTTGGGCAAAGAGCATTCTGGGCAGAGAAAACACTAAACACAACGGCCAGGAGACAGGAGCAAAGTGTGATGTATCAGAGGAGCAGAAAGAAGGCCAGTATACCTGTGGCATAACGAGTAAGGTAAGAGATGTGGTCGGAAAGACATCTGCAGGATCACCTATGGAACTGCTGGCATGGTACCAAAGGTAGATTCAATTGAAGCTTTCAGAGATGTCCTGCAGAGGGAGAGCTCAGTGTCTGGCAGTGATTGAAAGCAGTGTGAACAAATATTCCCGAACATGTGGGTTACTCCCTGGTGTATGTGGAAAGCTGGAGTGGGGGTGAGGACTTTACAAGGGAACTAGAGAGAATAAGTTAGCAAGCAGGTAGGGGTGAGAGCAGGAGAATTTGAGTTACGTTTGTTACTGTATCCCATCAGTACCCACAGATGGCTGATTGAGCCTAATGAAACTTAGGGATGCATCTGTAACTAGAGGAGAAAGCAAGCTATTCAGCAATTTCTTTTCTCACTCAAAATCTTGTGCTTCCTTGGAATGCTGCCTCTCTAGGTTCCTGGCAGGCCCCCCGTGTTCTGAAAAACAGAGCTCTGACTCTTCATTACTTCCCAAAGATAACCCCACCGCTGTTGACTCCAGATTTCCTCCTCTGGTGTTTTGGAGTGTGGGAAAAGCTAGAAGAAATAATTTAGGATCTCTGAAGCAGAAGGGAAACCCTGGAAGGCTACAGACCATGTTTCTAACATGCCATGTATCCAGAGGTGGTTTCTAGGCATGTACAATTGTGATTTGTTTGGAAACCAGTGCTGTCAGACAGAGCTAAGTGAGTAGGTCACTCCTGAATTGTAATCACCGCTTAGCCTTCTGTAAGACTCCTGAGGACAAGGATTATGTCTGCTTGTTTATAACTGTATCCTCAGCTCCTAGTATTAATGTGTGGCACCTAGTAAGCACTCAGTGGATGTGAGGTGAATAAATAATGTTTCATGAACATTCAGACTTATGAAAAGTAGGTAACACAAAACAAAATAAAATAGCTGGACACATCTATCCTCAAAAAGGTCTGTATATTTATAGACATATACTTCCAAGAGAAAAATAACTAGAACATTCATTCATACAATCAGATCATTTATCTTTTGAGCGCCTACCATGTGCGAGGCATTGTGTTGGAATCTGGAGGTGGAAGAAAGAGTATGACACTGACCTTTCTGGGAAGCAGAGGACTCCAGGATAGGGTGGAGAAAGAAATATCTACAGCACATCTATTGGTGAGTAGAGGGAGAAAAGGTCAAAAAGCCTGAGAATGCTTCCTAGAACCACAGAATCTAAGGAGGACTTTTTTTTTAAGGAGGCTTTTTTTTTAATCCTAATACATTCAAGCAAAACATTTAGAGTTCAAATTCCACACCCAACTGTTTTAAATATATCTAGACCAGTGGTTCTCAACTGGGAGAGATTTTGCCTCCAAAGGGACATTTGTCAATGACTGGAAACATTTTTGACTGTCACGACAGGCAGTATGCTACTGGAACCTATGAAGCAGAGGCCATGGATGTTGCTAACCATCCTATAATGCACAGGACAGCCTACCACAACAAAGAATTAGACTCTCCAGAATGTCAACACTGCCAAGATTAAGAATCCCTGATCTCGAATGACAGAAGAATTAGGAAGTACCATGCAAATAAAAACACAAGTATATAATTTAGTCAAGATTTCTCTAATGTAATTAATGTGATAATAGGATCATTTAAGAGCTGCCTCAAATGTAAGTCAATAAAACACAAATAATAAAACAATAATTAGATTTTTGTGATAACTATGAATAAAGTCTCATGATATGCACAATTCAAATATTTATATTAATCAGTCATATTCCTAGCACCGCATACCAAACACAGGGTCTTAGGAACACATTTCTTGATTAGAATTCCAAATTGAAGAACGTCACTCTTAAATAGAAACTGTAGGCTCTTTTATAGCGTTCAGCTTCTAGGATGGAAAAGACTTAGCCCATTCCTTTTGGGTTTAAAATTACATTACATAGTCATATGTTCAGCATCCTTTAGCTGGATACGTTTGTTCCCTGTAGGAAGTTTATAACTTGTAAAAGGAGTTTTATGCAGAATACAAATTGGGAGTATTACATGACTACCTCTTGAGAACACTGAGTTGTACAAACAACATCACTTTATCTGACGTAGTAGCTCTGGATTGGTCTGTCTCTTCACTCTAGGGCTGTCTGAAATTATAGATCAGGGACATCACTGTCATACCCCAGCTGCTGCAGAAAGCTACTGAAAGAAAAGGAGATTTATGAGTATTTTGGTTATGCTGAACCAAGGATACAGGAGCTATACAACAGGGAGTTTAGTGGCTCTAAATTGTAGGCATTATGCAAAAAGAAAATGCAGAGTTGGGTGTCAAGGGAGTCCTCCAGGAGCCATAGGACATCTTTGTAAAATCTCTAACGAATAAATTTAACAGTTATTAAAGAACACCACCCTGTTGTTGCAGGCACTGAACTTTATATCCCAAGAAGAGATACAAGGCATTTGCAGGCAAACATCTGTCATTTAACAGTGAGAGTGACCTCAGCTCTGACAAGCAATTCAAACCCCAGTTGAGGAGAGTTATTTAACTCTTTGTGGTGGCTGAGTTTGGAGCTCCAACATTAGCAGGTTATGAATATCCTTGACAGTTGAGGAACTCTGATGCCGAAGGAAAAAATTATTGGGAATAATTATGATTGGTTCTGTTATATGAGCCATTTATTAATTATTTCCCTTTAATTATATCAGATTATCAGGTCATGATTAATTTTGACCAAAGGCCTGCGCAAACGTTATGGAGAAAAGAGTAGATATAATGTAATCTTCAAAACACATTATGAAAGATCAAGACGGTCAAAATAAATGTGAAAAAAACTAAATTTCTGTATTAATTTTACATAAAGGCTTACCAAGCCAATACGTCCTTTTCTCTTTTATCTCTAATTAAAAATAAATAAATAAATGAACTCTGACATTTAGGTAACAGTAAGAAAACTAAAATGTAAATGTTGAAAGCCAACTAAGCACCCCAGACAGTACCAGGTGTTTACTTACACTCATTTAATCTTTGCTTCAATCATACAGGGAAGATAATAGTATCTTCATTTTATATATGAGAAAATTGGGGCTTTTCTTAATTTAAATGCTTTTCCCAAGATGGACAAAACTAGAACATGGTAGAGCTGGGATAGGGAGTGGGGAACAGCGGGGAAGAAAGATCTGTTGAATCCCAAGGCTAAGAAGCTGTGTTACACTATGTTGCTACAAGAAATTATATTTTTATTTTTGTCAGACACATGAATATTAAAACTCATCACTTGAAAGAGAAAGCATTAATACTATAAAAGTTGATCATGAGTTCCCCATAGCTCCATGCCTACATTTCCAATTGCTTATTTGATATCACCATTTCAGTGTTCCACAGGGAATAGCAACTTAACATGCCCCCAGTCCATTTATCATCTACCGCACCTAAATTTGCACTTCTTCTTGCTTCTCCTACCTCAAGGAACAGTATTAACATCTACCTAGTTGCAAAGAAAAATAGATTAGAAGGAAATACACAAAAACTGCTAATTGTGCTGTTATTTGGATGGTTGGATTCTAGGTGTTCTTTATTTTATTCTTTTTTTTTTTTTTTTTTGCGGTATGCGGGCCTCTCACTGTTGTGGCCTCTCCCGTTGCAGAGCACAGGCTCCGGACGAGGAGGCTCAGCGGTCATGGCTCACGGGCCCAGCTGCTCCGCGGCACGTGGGATCTTCCCAGACCGGGGCACGAACCCGTGTCCCCTGCATCGGCAGGCGGACTCTCAACCACTGCGCCACCAGGGCAGCCTTATTTTATTCTTTATACTGCTCTGATTTTCCAGATTCGTTTAAAACATTTACATTATACACATGACATATGATTATATCCTTGTTTAAAAAACAAAAAAGAAAAAACAAATAGGTTAAATGAAAAACAGAAAGTTACCACTTTCCCAATGCAACTTCCCACTTTACATGTAAACACTGTTTGTGTATTTTTTCAGACTTTTTCTACGTAAATACATTACTCTTACTTTTATGCACTTCTATACAAATATATAGTTTGGAATTTATATATTTATATATACACACATGTAGTTTTTCCAAGTAAAATTCTAATGTATACATTATATTGTAACTTGCTTTTATCTTCTTAACAGTATGTCTTGGAGATTCTTCCATGTCAAAGCATACAGGTCTCTCTCATTCTTTGTAATGGCTATATAGTATTCAACTGTTGTGCTTGTACAGTAATTTAATTATTCCCCTATTGCTAAGTATTTAGGTTGTTTCCAATTTCTCATTGTTACAAATAATATTGCAAAGATCATTCCTTCAGATATATTCTGCTTCAGCAATTTTTAGACACACTCTTTCCCCCCACATTTTATCATCTCTGGGACTGGAATGCATCTTACAGTTGATGACATCTTATGATTGCTGTCAGCCAGGTGGTATTTTTTTGATACCTTCTGGTAATAGTAAAAAAGCATCAACCTCAATACATTTTAGATTAGATGAAATAAGTTATTTTTGCATTCACATGCATTTCAGATTTCAGGCGAATATATAGCTATTTATAGGTAAGATGGGTGGATCAAATTATATGTGCATTTTAAATTCTGCAAGTTACTTCCAAATTTCCCTCCTAAATAAGGCGAATCAATTTATTCAGCCATCAACCATCTGAGAGAGGGCCTACTTTCCTTACTCATAGCGGCTATTATAAATATTTGAATATTTATCAACACGGTGGTTGACAAATTAGAGCTCTTTCACTTAATCTTTGATCTCTTATACATATTGCAAATATTTTCTCCCCTTCTGTCACTCTTCTTTCAACTTCATTTAGGGTGTCTTTCACCCTGCAATAGTTTCTTTCATGTCCCAAATTTGTCAATATTTTTCCTTATGTCTTCTGGGCTTTATATCTTGCTTAGAAACACCTCCACCCCAAAATTATAAATGATTTTCATACATTTTATTTTAGTACTTGTGTAGTTTTTTTTTAACCTTTGGCTCTTTAATCCATTTGAAATTTATTTTGTGTATAGAGTGACATAGGCATTTACTTTCCTGCAATGTAACTATTCTACTGTCTCCAAATCATTCAGTGTATTTTATTTTTTACCCATGGCTCAAAATGATATCTTTATCATATACTATGTATCTGCATAGTATAGTCTGTTTCATTAATCTGTTCCATTGATCTATTGATCTTTAATATATTATTGTAGTTTTGTTGTTCATCTCTAGTGAGAAATATAAGCCAAATTTTCCTCATTGCTCTTTTTTCAAGTTTGTTTTTCTTGGTTATTTACTTTGTGTACCAATTTCTGAATCAGCTTAAATGGCATATGCTGCTCATACTACCCCAATATCCATTTTCACCTTTCCTATTAATAGACCCCTGCTTTTTACTGGAAACATGACCATATAGAATATATACAATTCCCTGCCTTTTTGGCAGGTGTGTTCACGTGGGTGTTTTAAGCAGTGGGATCAATGGAAATAATTTTCACATACTGAGGTATGGGGAAGTTATTCTGGCTTATACATGATTTAACTTGAACTTTAGGCTAACCAAAACTGCCAGTTTGCAGCCTATTAAACATGCATTGTACATCCGCTTTAAACATTACACAAAAAAAATGCATTTAAAACTCAAAATGGAGTAACTGTGGTTCAAGCATTCAAAATGGAGCTGGTGGCCATTGTAGATGTGGTATCGGACATGTTTCTTCATCACTGAGAACTTGAATTTTCGGAACTGTATCATACTAAAGGAACTGTATCATACTCCAGGACACCACCAGCCATTCTCAAAACAATATCTGCTAGCAGCTGCCAACTGCAACCTTGTGGTCTCAAGCTCTCCTGTTGTAACTATGCAACCCTTTCGGCCCCTAATCAATCCTTGCTTAAAAAGCAGTTACTTCTTGCCAGCTCCAATTGTAATTTTTGACAATTTATGCAATTTTGTGTTTTTTGCCTTTATAAGCCTCCCTCCATTTTGCAGTTCAGTAGAACACAATTCAAATGCTTCTTGAGGAGTGGCAGGATATATTTTAAATGATAAAAGGGAAAAAACTACAACCAAGATTACTCTACCCAGCAAGGATCTCATTCACATTTGATGGAGAAATCCAAAGCTTTACAGACAAGCAAAAGCTAAGACAATTCAGCACCACCAAACCAGCTCTACAACAAAGGCTAAAGGAACTTCTCTAGGCAGGAAACACCGGAGGAGAAAAAGACCCACAAAAACGAACCCAAATCAATTAAGAAAATGGTAATAAGAACATACATATCGATAATCACCTTGCATGTAAATGGATTAAATGCTCCAACCAAAAGACACAGGCTCGCTGAATGGATACAAAAACAAGACCCGTATATATGCTGTCTACAAGAGACCTACTTCAGACCTAGGGACACATACAGACTGAAAGTGAGGAAATGGAAAAAGATATTCCATGCAAATGGAAATCAGAAGAAAGCTGGAGTAGCAATACTCATATCAGATAAAATGGACTTAAAAAAAAACTGTTACAAGAGATAAGGAAGGACACTACATTATGATAATGATCAAGGGATCAATCCAAGAAGAACATAGAACAATTATAAATATATATGCATCCAACATAGGAGCACCTCAGTACATAAGAAAAATGCTAACAGCCATAAAAGGGGAAATTGACAGTAACACAATGATAGTGGGGGCCTTTAACACCTCACTTACACCAACAGACAGATCATCCAGACAGAAAATTAATAAGGAGACACAAGCTTTAAATGACACAATAGACCAGATAGACTTAATTGATATTTATAGGACATTCCACCCAAAAGCAGAAGAATACACTTTCTTCTCAAGTGCACACGGAACATTCTCCAGAATATATCACATCTTGGATCAAATCAAGCCTTGGAAAATGTAAGAAAACTGAAATCGTATCAAGCATCTTTTCCGACCACAATGATATGAGATTAGAAATCAATTACAGGAAAAAAAGAACTGTAAGAAACACAAACACATGTAGGCTAAACAGTGCACTGCTAAATAACAAAGTGATCACTGAAGAAATCAAAGAAATTTTATAAAACCTAGAAACAAATGACAGTGAAAACACAATGATCCAAAACCTATGGGATGCAGCAAAAGCAGTTCTAAGAGGGAAGTTTATAGCAATTCAAGCTCACCTCAAGAAACAAGAAAAATCTCAAATAAATAATCTAACCTTACACCTAAAGCAACTAGAAAAAGAAGAACAAAGAATACCCAGAGTTAGTAGAAGTAAAGAAATCACAAAGATCAAGCAGAAATAAATGAAATAGAAATGAAGAAAACAATAGCAAAGATCAATAAAACTAAAAGTTGATTCTTTGAGAAGATAAACAAAATGATAAACCTTTAGCCAGACTCATCAAGACAAAAGGGAGAAGACTCAAATCAATAAAATTAGAAATGAAAAAGGAGAAATTACAACTGAAAAAGGAGAAATTACCACAGAAATACAAAGGCTCATGAGAGACTACTACAAGCAACTCTATGCCAATAAAATGGACAACCTGGAAGAAATGGACAAATTCTTGGAAATGTAAAACTTGCCAAGACTGAACCAGGAAGAATTAGAAAATATAAACAGACCAATCACAAGTAGTGAAATTAAAACTGTAATTAAAAATCTTCCAACAAACAAAAGTCCAGGACCAGATGGCTTCATAGGTGAATTCTATCAAACATTTAGAGAAGAGCTAACAACTATCCTCTCAAACTCTTCCAAAAACTTGCAGAGAGAGGGACACTCCCAAACTCGTTCTACAAGGCCATCATCACCCTGATACCAAAACCAAACAAAGACATCACACAAAAAAAGAAAATTACAGACCAATATCACTCATGAACATAGACGCAAAAATCCTCAACAAAATACTAGCAAACAGAATCCAACAACATATTAAAAATATCATACAATATGATCAAGTGGGATTTATCCCAGGGATGCAAGATTCTTCAATATACACAAATCAATCAATGTGATATACCGTATTAATAAATTGAAGGAGAAAAAACATATGATCATCTCAATAGATGCAGAAAAAGCTTTTGAAAAAATTCAACACCCATTTATGATAAAAACTTTCAATAAAGAGGACATAGAGGGAAACTACCTCAGCATAATAAAGGCCATATAAAACAAACCCACAGCAAACATCATTCTCAATGGTGCAAAACTGAAAGCATTTCCTCTAAGATCAGAAATGAAACAAGGATGTCCACTCTTGCCACTATTATTTAACATGGTATTGGAAGTCCTAGCCACAGTAATCAGACAAGAAAAAGAAATAAAAGGAATACAAATTGGAAAAGAAGAAGTAAAACCGTCACTGTTTGCAGATGACATGATACTATACATAGAAAATCCTAAAGATGCCACCAGAAAAGTACTAAAACTAATCAATAAATCTGGTAAGGTTGCAGGATACAAAATTAATGCACAGAAATCTCTTGCATTCGTATACACTAACAACGAAAGATCAGAAAGAGAAATTAAGGAAACAATCCCATTTACCATAGCAACAAAAATAATAAAATACCTAGTAATAAACCTACCTAAGGAGACAAAAGACCTGTACTCCAAAAACTATAAAACACTGATGAAAAAATCAAAGATGACACAAAAAGATGGAGAGATATACCATGCTTCTGGACTGGAAGAATCAATATTGTGAAAATGACTATACTACCCAAAGCAATCTACAGGTTCAATGCAATCCCTTTCAAATTACCAATGGCATTTTTCACAGAATTAGAATGAAAATATTTTACAATTTGTATGGAAGCACAAAAGACCCCAAAAGCCAAAGCAATCTTAAGGGGAAAAAAATGGAGCTGGAGGACTCAGACTCCCTGACTTCAGACTATACTACAAAGCTACAGTAATCAAGACAGTATGGTACTGGCACAAAAACAGAAATATAAATCAATGGTACAGGATAGAAAGCCCAAAGATAAACCCACTCACCTATGGTCAACTTATCTATGACAAAGGAGGCAAGAATATACAATGGAGAAAAGACAGCCTCTTTAATAAGTGGTGCTGGGAAAACTGGACAGCCACATGTAAAAGAATGAAATTAGAACCTCCCTAACAGCATACACAAAACTAAACTCCAAATGGATTAAAGACTTAAATGTAATACCAGACACTATAAAACTCTTAGAGGAAAATATAGGAAAAACACTCTTTGACATAAATCACAGCAAGATCTGTTATGACCTACCTCCTAGAGTAATAAAAATAAAAACAAAAATAATCAATTGGGACCTAATTAAACTTAAAAGCCTTCACACATCTGTCGATGGACACTTAGGTTGCTTCCATGTCCTAACTATTGTAAATAGTGCTGTGATAAACATTGTGGTACATGACTTTTTGTGATTTATGGTTTTCTCAGGGTATATGCCCAGTAGTGGGATTGCTGGGTCATATGGTAGTTCTATTTTTAGTTATTTAGTCTGTCATACAGAGTGAAGTAAGTCAGAAAGAGAAAAACAAATACCGTATGCTAACACATATATACGGAATCCAAAAACAAAAAAAGATGGTTCTGACGAATCTTGGCACAGGTCATGAATAAAGGCACACATGTAGAGAATGGACTTGAGGACATGGCAAGGGGGAAGGGTAAGCTGAGACGAAGTGAGAGAGTAACACTGACATATATACACTACCAAATGTAAAATAGCTAGCTAGTGGGAAGCAGCTGCATTAGCACAGGGAGATCAGCTCGGTGCTTTGCGACCACCTAGAGGAGTGGGATAGGAGGGTGGGAGGGAGATGCAAGAAGGAGGGGATATGGGGATATACATATGCATATAGCTGAATCACTGTGTTATACAGCAGAAACTAACACAACATTGTAAAGCAATTATACTCCATAAAGATGTTAAAAAAAAAGAATCATGGGAATTATGACTAAAGAACTAAATGTAATAAAACTCACAGTATATGAAAGTTGAGAAGTCAAGTACGGGAGGGGTTCTGGGAAGAAGTATAAGATACCTGACTGTCTACAACTAAAATACAACCTAAAAACACCAATGACACCTATACAAAGATTTGTGCACTTTATTGTATATACGTTATTTCTCAAAAAGAATGACACTCTACCTTCATGTTTTGCAGTCTTTTTTCTTAACTCTGGAGGAATATTCCAAGAAATAGTATATCTTACTGTGAAAAGATATTTACTTTACTTGACATTTGACAATTCCTTCAGTTTCACTTACTCTTTTTCTCTGATATATACAAATAAATTAAATATATTTAAAAAAAGAAAAGAAAGAAAGTTTTCACACAACAAAGGAAACCATAAACAAGATGAAAAGACAACCTACAGTATGGGAGAAAATATTTGCAAATGAA
Organism: Grampus griseus; assembly: GCF_964374135.1. Classification (NCBI taxonomy): domain Eukaryota; kingdom Metazoa; phylum Chordata; class Mammalia; order Artiodactyla; family Delphinidae; genus Grampus; species Grampus griseus. The sequence continues at coordinate 104,411,239 of NC_139017.1, forward strand.
GCAATGGACAAAGGATCAATCTCCAAAATATACAAACAGCTCATGCAGCTCTATAGCGAAAAAACAAAGAACCCAATCAAAAAATGGGCAGAAGACCTAAAGAGACATGTCACCAAAGAAGACATACAGATGGCCAAGAGGCACATGAAAAGATGCTCAACATCACTAATTACTAGAGAAATGCAAATCAAAACTACAATGAGGTATCACCTCACACTGGTCAGAATGGCCATCATCAAAAAATCTACAAGTAATAAATGCTGGAGAGGGTGTGGAGAAAAGGGAACCCTCTTGCACTGTTGGTGGGAATGTAAACTGATATAGCCACTATGGAGAACAGTATGGAGGTTCCTTAAAAAACTAAAAATAGAACTACCATATGACCCAGCAATCCCACTATTGGACATATACCCTGAGAAAACCATAATTTAAAAAGACACATGCACCCCAATGTTCATTGCAGCTCTATTTACAATAGCCAGGACATGGAAGCAACCTAAGTGTCCATCAACAGATGAATGGATAAGGAAGATGTGGTATATATATATATATATATATAGGACTATTACTCAGCCATAAAAAGAAATGAAATTGGGTCATTTGAAGAGATGTAGGTGAACCTAGAGTCTGTCATACAGAGTGAAGTAAGTCAGAAAGAGAAAAACAAATATCGTATATTAACACATATATTTGGAATCTAGAAAAATGGCACAGATGAACCTATTTGCAGGGCAGGAATAGAAACGCAGACGTAGAGAATGGACATGTGGACACGGGGTGGGGGAAGGGGAGGGTGAGATGAATTGGGAGATTAGGTTTGACATAAATACATTACCATGTGTAAAATAGCTAGTGGGAACCTGCTATATAGCACAGGGAGCTCAGCTCGGTGCTCTGTGATGACCTAGCTGGGTGAGATGAGGGGGGAGGTCCTAGAGGGAGGGGATATATGTATACATATAGATGATACACTGCACAGCAGAAACTAATACAACATTGTAAGGCAATTATACTCCAATTAAAAAAAATGCTTCTTGAATCTGTGTCTCTCAGGCTCAGAATCTGTCTTTCCAGTCCCGTTTGGCTCAAATAAACTCTTTCCTATTCCTATTATAGATTGTTTACTACTTCCATTGAAAAGAATAATGTAGAAATGTAGGTACAATTTCTGGGACCTGTTCTCAAACTGAAGATGTGTGACTTTCTTCTTTTCTTCCTCTCCACTGACTGGAATATAGACAGGATGATTGGAGATTAGAGATTGTGGAAGATGGCACAACAATATAGAGGGAGCCTCAGACTCTGACACCTGGAAGGGCACCACCAGCCTTGTATTGCCCACCTGAACTTTTACGAGAAAGACACTTCAATCTTAAGCTGCTGTTACATTTAATTTCTCTCACAGTCAACACTAAGTAATGAAACCCCACTGGTGTTTTAATTAACTTATGAATTCATTTGACGATAACTGACATCCGGACAATACTGAGTTTTTACAAACAACAACATAAACCATTTATTCAAATGTTTTACATCCTTCATTAAAATGCATAGTTTTCCTCATATGGATCTTACACTTTCCCACTGTTTATTCCTAAATAGTATATAGTTCAGATTTTTATTGCAAATAGGATTTTTTAAATTACATTTCCAATTGGTCCATACCACTCAATAGAAAGCTACAGGTTTTTGGGGCTTCCCTGGTGGCGCAGTGGTTGAGAGTCTGCCTGCCGATACAGGGGACACGGGTTCGTGCCCCGGTTCGGGAAGATCCCACACGCCGCGGAGCGGCTAGGCCTGTGAGCCATGGCCGCTGAGCCTGCGCGTCCGGAGCCTGTGCTCCGCAACAGGAGAGACCACAACAGTGAGAGGCCCGCATACCGCAAAAAAAAAAGCAGTTTTTTTTATGTTGAACTATTAAGCAAAACTACCTCTTATTATTTCTAATAGCTTTTGACTTGAATCTCTTGGAGGTACAATCTCCACAATCACATTACCTGAAATAACGACTGCATTGTCTCTCCCTAATATTTCTAGTTCTTGTGGTTAAATGATTGTGAATGTGAACATCTGCTGAAAAGTTTCTGGTAGATGTCCTTAGTCAAGTTGAAAACGGTCTTTCTATTCCCAGCCTGACAAGATTTAAATCTGGAATGAGCATTACATTTTAGGAAATATGTTTCCAGCATCTGTCAAGATTATCACATGATATTTTTTCTCATTTAATCTGCCTTTTATCAAAGTCACATTAATAGATTCCTAATGTATTGAGTTACATTAATAGATTATTTTGTATTCTTTGGATAAACCCTACTTTGCCACGACCACATTCTTTTGGATTTAATTTGCGAATGTTCTTTTCAACGATTACATTTGTTCCTAAGGGAGACTGATCTATCGTTATATTTGATAGACAACATTCTGGAATAAGGGTAATGCTAGTCTCGGAGACCAAGTTGAGAAGTGTTTCAGATTTCTGTATAATCTGGAACAGCTTAAATAAAACAGAAATTCTTTCTTGAAATTTCATTTTTCTTTTAATGAAAGCATCACAACAGTTTTCTTTTGTATCTGATTTTTATTGGTTGCTAAACCTGTTAATTTCTAGCTTATTGTGCTGTGATAATAGAATGGAGCCTATATGACTTCTTTGTGACCTACTTTATAGTAATTTTTTCATGGTATTTGAAAATAAATTCTCTATAACGATTAAAGTTTTTGAATTGTATGATTCAAAAACTGTGTCCTCAATTTTGAACCCTTCATCTAATAATTTTTGAAAGAGCTGTGTTCAAATACTTAGCTATGACAGCAAATCTGTTTCTCCCTGTCAACAGTTTTTCATCACATAATTTGATTTCATGTTGCTGAGTGCATAGTATCTGACAGTTAATTCCCAAATCCTTCCATGTTCTAGAATTTCTAAAATGCCTTTATTGTGTACTCACTCTCAAATGATAGTTTAACTCAACATAGAATTCTGAATTCAAAACAATTTCTCTTCATAACTTTAAAAATAACAGTATCTTTTAGTATCCCAATGTACAGACAACAAGTCTGAGACCAATGTGATTTTCTGCTTGTAGGTAAATTGTTTCTCTTTAGATATTTTGAGATTATCTTTTTATCCTGGCATTACATAAATTTTGTCAGGAGTTATTTTTCAAATGTCTCCTTTTCCATTATTTTTTCTCAGTACTTAGGCTTTTTAATATGAGATCAGTCTTTCATCAGAATTTTTTTCCTATTATTTCTTTTCTTCAGCTTTTTCTGTTCTCACCTTCTGGAACTCATACACGCATTCATTCATTCATTTGAAAATATTGATCACTTACCACGCGCCTGGCACTGTGATGTATGCTGGATAGTCAATGGTGAATTCTCTCTCTCTATGGCTCCTAAACTCATCAAGCTTTATTTTAAATGGATGGTATTTACCTGGAGCGTCTATGTCTCTTAACTTTTCTCATTATTTCCACCTATTTGATCTCTTCTCATAAGATTCTGGAAGTACTCCTTAGCTCAAAATTCTAGGTCAGTAATTTGATTTTCAGTCACGTTTATTCAATTACTTGGCCTAAAACAGAGATTTTTACTTTAGCAACTATTTTTTATTTTCAAGATACTTCTTCATAAGTTTGCATTTTTAAATTAGTGCAATCTCTCAAATCTCTTTGAAGATTATCATATATAACACTATCCAAGAATAACATATAAAACTAATTATTATAATTACTATTATTACATATAATACTAATTATGCTTACTCAAAGTTCTTTCTGTCTCCCCTGCATTACTTCCCTAGGAATTATTTCTGCTTGTTAAGGTTCCTGCCTATCTTTCATGTTGCTCTTTTCCTTCAATGTTTTTTGCTTCTAGGTTGTTGTCTAATATGAGAGCCTAGGGACCAGCAAACGTTTTCTGTAAAGGGCCAGTTAGCAAAGTATTTTAGGCTTTGAGAGACACATTAGGTATCTGTCATATATGCTTTGTTTTCGTTTTCTACAACCCTTTAAAAATGTAAAATTCATACGAAAACAGGCAGTGGGAGTCTTGCCAACTACTAGATTTTTCACTATTGTTACCTGAAGTTTATTTTCTCAGTCTGAGTGCAATTCCCTGGCAGTTTTTTATTACAAGGAACCTAGCATTCTAATTGTCAAGGAAGAGGGGAGGAAGTCAGTAGGGAAAATGGGAAATGGACAGCCACCAGGTTTTTGTTTGCGTGTTTTCTAAGTATGAGGAATCAAAGCTCCTTGTGGTACCCACAAAACACATAGGGCGTTGCCACACTTTGATGGCCCCTAGATATATCCTCTGGGAGTCTCCTGTATCAGAAGCCTCACTCCATTTGGCAAACAGCAAGCTGAGTTTGGCTTTCACTTGGAGGGAATCTATGAACCAACAGCTCTGAGCCAGAGACTAGTGTAACTACTGTCCTTTAAAAATCTGTCTTGTCGGTTGCGAGCCACGGCTATCAGTGCAGATCACAGAGATGGGCATGGGACGCTAAGGCTGCTGCTGCCGCGACCAAAAAACCTGTGTGCAAGCACAGGTCACTCTCCACACCTCCCCTCCCAGGAGTCTGTGCAGCCCGTCACTGCCAGAGTCCCGTGACCCGGGGACAACTTCCCCGGAAGAACACACGGCGTGCCTCAGGCTGGTGCAACGTCACAGTGGCCTCTGCCGCCGCAGGCTTGCCCCGCATCCGTACCCCTCTCGCCCCGCGGCCTGAGTGAGGCAGAGTCCCCGAAGCAGCGACTCCTTTAACCCCGTCCTGTCTGAGCGAAGAACAGATGCCCTCCGGCGACCTACACGCGGAGGCGGGGCCAAATCCAAAGCTGAGCCCCGGGAGCTGTGAGAACAAAGAAGAGAAAGGGAAATCTCTCCCAGCAGCCTCAGGAGCAGCGGATTAAATCTCCACACTCAACTTGATGTACCCTGCATCGGTGGAATAACTGAACAGACAACAAATCATCCCAAATTGAGGAGGTAGACTTTGGAAGCAAAGGTATATTTTTTCCCCCTTTTTCTCTTCCTGTTAGTGTGTATGTGTATGCATCTCTGTGTGATTTTGTCTGTATAGCTTTACATTTACCATTTGTCCTAGGGTTCTGTCTGTCCGTATTTTTTTTTTACTTAAAAATTGTTTTTTCTAAATAATTATTTTTTATTTTAATAAATTTATTTTATTTTATCTTCTTTCTCTATTTTTTCTCCCTTTCATTCTGAGCCATGTGGATGAAAGGCTCTTGGTGCTTCAGCCAGGAGTGAAGGCTGTGCCTCTGAGGTGGGAGAGCCAACTTCAGGACACTGGTCCACAATAGACCTCCAGCTCCACGTACTATCAAACAGTGAAAATCTCCCAGAGATCTCCATCTCAACACCAAGACCCAGCTTCACTCAACGACCAGCAAGCTACAGTGCTGGACACCCTATGCCAAACAACTAGCAAGACAGGAACACAACCCCATGCATTACCAGAGAGGCTGCCTAAAATCATAATAAGGCCACAGACACCCCAAAACACACCACCAGACGTGGACCTGCCCACCAGAAAGACAAGATCCACCCTCATCCACCAGAACACAGGCACTAGTCCCCTCCACCAGGAAACCGACAAAACCCACTGAACCAACCTTAGCCACTGGGGACAGAAACCAAAAACAACGGGAACTATGAACCTGCAGTCTGCAAAAAGGAGACCCCAAACAGTAATATAAGCAAAATGAAAAGACAGAAAAACACACAGCAGGTGAAGGAGCAAGGTAAAAACCCACCAGGCCTAACAAATGAAGAGGGAATAGGCAGTCTACCTGAAAAACAATTCAGAATAATGATAGTACAGATGATCCAAAATCTAGGAAATAGAATAGAGAAAATGCAAGAAACATTTAACAAGGACCTAGAAGAACTAAAGAGGAAACAAGCAAAGATGAACAACACAATAAATGAAATTAAAACTACTCTAGAAGGGATCAATAGCAGAATAACTGAGGCAGAAGAACGGATAAGTGACCTGGAAGATAAAATAGTGGAAATAACTACTGGCAGAGCAGAATAAAGAAAAAAGAATGAAAAGACCTGAGGACAGTCTCAGAGACCTCTGGAACAACATTAAATGCACCAACATTCGAATTATAGGGGTCCCAGAAGAAGAAGAGAAAAAGAAAGGGACTGAGAAAATATTTGAAGAGATTATAGTTGAAAACTTCCCTAACATGGGAAAGGAAATAGTTAATCAAGTCCAGGAAGCACAGAGAGTCCCAAACAGGATAAATCCAAGGAGAAACACGCCAAGACACATATTAATCAAACTATCAAAAATTACAAAGAACAAATATTAAAAGCAGCAAGGGAAAAACAACAAATAACATACAAGGGAATCCCCATAAGGTTAACAGCTGATCTTTCAGCAGAAACTCTGCAGGCCAGAAGGGAGTGGCAGCACATATTTAAAGTGATGAAGGGGAGAAACCTACAACCAAGATTACTCTACCCAGGAAGGATTTCATTCAGAATTGATGGAGAAATTAAAACCTTTACAGACAAGCAAAAGCTAAGAGAATTCAGCACCACCAAACCAGCTTTACAAAAAATGCTAAAGGAACTTCTCTAGGCAGGAAACACTAGAGAAGGAAAAGACCTACAATAACAAACCCAAAACAATTAAGAAAATGGGAATAGGAACATACATATCAATAATTACCTTAAATGTAAATGGATTAACTGCTCCCACCAAAAGACACAGACTGGCTGAATGGATACAAAACCAAGACCCATATATATGCTGTCTACAAGAGACCCACTTCAGACCTAGGGACACATACAGACTGAAAGTGAGGGGATGGAAAAAGATATTTCATGCAAATGGAAATCAAAAGAAAGCTGGAGTAGCAATTCTCATATCAGACAAAATAGACTTTAAAATAAAGACTATTACAAGAGACAAAGAAAGACACTACATAATGATCAAGGGATCGATCCAAGAAGTTATAATAATTGTAAATATTTATGCACCCAACATAGGAGCACCTCAATACATAAGGCAAATACAAACAGCCATAAAAGGGGAAATTGAGAGTAACACAATCATAGTAGGGGACTTTAACACCCCACTTTCATTAATGGACAGATCATCCAAAATGAAAATAAATAAGGAAATACAAGCTTTAAATGATACACTAAACAAGATGGACTTAATTGATACTTATAGGACATTCTATCCAAAACAACAGAATACACATTCTTTTCAAGTGCTCATGGAACATTCTCCAGGATAGATCATATCTTGGGTCACAAATCAAGCCTCGGTAAATTTAAGAAAATTGAAATTTTATCAAGTATTTTTTCCGACCACAACGCTATGAGACTAGATATCAATTACAGGAAAAAATCTGTAAAGTATACAAACAGGTGGAGGCTAAACAATACACTACCTAATACCAAGAGCTCACTGAAGAAATCAAAGAGAAAATTTAAAAATACCTAGAAACAACTGACAATGAAAACACGATGACCCAAAACCTATGGGATGCAGCAACAGCAGTTCTAAGAGGGAAGTTTATAGCAATACAATCCTACCTTAAGAAACAAGAAACATCTCAAATAAACAACCTAACCTTACATCTAAAGCAATTAGAGAAAGAACCAAAAAAACCCCAAAGTTAGCAGAAGGCAAGAAATCATAAAGATCAGATCAGAAATAAATGTAAAAGAAATGAAGGAAACGATAGGAAAGATCAATAAAACTAAAAGCTGTTTTTTTGAGAAGATAAACAAAATTGATAAACCATTAGTAGGACTCATCAAGAAAAAAAGGGAGAAAACTGAAATCAATAGAATTAAAAATGAAAAAGGAGAAGTAACAACTGACACTGCAGAAATACAAAGGATCATGAGAGATTACGACAAGCAAGTCTATGCCAATAAAATGGACAACCTGGAAGGAATAGACAAATTCTTAGAAATGCATAACCTGCCAGACTGAACCAGGAAGAAACAAAAAATATGAACAGACCAATCACAAGCACTGAAATTGAAACTGTGATTAAAAATCTTCCAACAAACAAAAGCCCAGGACCAGATGGCTTCACAGGCAAATTCTATCAAACATTTAGAGAAGAGCTAACACCTATCCTTCTCAAACTCTTCCAAAATATAGCAGAGGGAGGAACACTCCCAAACTCATTCTACGAAGGCACCATCACCCTGATACCAAAACCAGACAAAGATGTCACAAAGAAAGAAAACTACAGGCCAATATCACTGATGGACATAGATGCAAAAATCCTCAACAAAACACTAACAAACAGAATCCAACAGCACATTAAAACAATCATAAGCCATGATCGGGGGGGGGGGGGCGTTTATCCCAGGAATGCAAGGATTCTTCAATATATGCAAATCAATCAATGTGATACACCATATTAACAAACTGAAGGAGAAAAACCATATGATCATCTTAATAGATGCAGAGAAAGCTTTTGACAAAATTCAACACCCATTTATGAGAAAAACCCTGCAGAAAATAGGCATAGAGGGAACTTTCCTCAACATAATAAAGTCCATATATGACAAACCCACAGCCAACATCGTCCTCAATGGTGGAAAACTGAAACCATTTCCACTAAGATCAGGAAAAAGACAACGTTGCCCACTCTCACCACAATTATTCAACATAGTTTTGGAAGTCCTAGCCACAGCAATCAGAGAAGAAAAAGAAATAAAAGGAATCCAACTTGGAAAAGAAGAAGTAAAGCTGTCACTGTTTGCAGATGACATGATACTATACATAGAGAATCCTAAAGATGCTACCAGAGAACTACTAGAGCTAATCAATGAATTCGGTAAAGTAGCAGGATACAAAATTAATGCACAGAAATCTCTGGCATTGCTATACACTAATGATGAAAAATCTGCAAGTGAAATTAAGAAAACACTCCCATTTACCACTGCAACAAAAAGAATAAAATATCTAGGAATAAACCTACCTAAGGAGACAAAAGACCTGTATGCAGAAAATTATAAGACACTGATGAAAGAAATTAAAGATGATACAAATAGATGGAGAGATATACCATGTTCTTGTATTGGAAGAATCAACATTGTGAAAATGACTCTACTACCCAAAAGCAATCTACAGATTCAATGCAATCTCTATGAAACTACCACTGGCATTTTTCACAGAACTAGAACAAAAAATTTCACAATTTGTATGGAAACACAAAAGACCCCGAATAGCCAAAGCAATCTTGAGAAAGAAAAACGGAGCTGGAGGAATCAGGCTCCCTGACTTCAGACTATACTACAAAGCTACAGTAATCAAGACAGTATGGTACTGGCACAAAAACAGAAATATGGATCAATGGAACAGGATAGAAAGCCCAGAGATAAACCCATACACATATGGTCACCTTATTTTTTTTTTATTTTTTTTTTTGTTTTGTTTTTTTGTGGTACGTGGGCCTCTTACTGTTGTGGCCTCTCCTATTGCGGAGCACAGGCTCCGGACGCACAGGCTCAGCAGCCACGGCTCACGGGCCCAGCCGCTCTGCGGCATGTGGGATCTTCCCGGACCGGGGCACGAACCCGCGTCCCCTGCATCGGCAGGCGGACTTCAACCACTGCGCTACCAGGGAAGCCCTGGTCACCTTATTTTTGATAAAGAAGGCAAAAATATACAATGGAAAAAAGACAGTGTCTTCAATACGTGGTGCTGGGAAAACTGGACAGCTACATGTAAAAGAATGAAATTAGAACACTCCCTAACACCACACACAAAAATAAACTCAAAATTGATTAAAGACCTAAATGTAAGGTCAGACACTATCAAACTCTTAGAGGAAAACAGAGGCAGAACACTCTATGACATAAATCACAGCAAGATCCTTTTTGACCCACCTCTTAGAGAAATGGAAATAAAAATTAAAAAATGGGACCTAATGAAATTTAAAAGCTTTTTGCACAGCAAAGGAAACCATAAACAAAACGAAAAGACAATCCTCAGAATGGGAATAAATACTTGCAAATGAAGCAACTGACAAAGCATTAATCTCCAAAATTTGCAAGCAGCTCATGCAGCTCAACATCAGAAAAACAAACAACCCAATCCAAAAATGGGCAGACGACCTAAATAGACATTTCTTCAAAGAAGATATACAGATTGCCAACAAACACAAGAAAGAATGCTCAACATCATTAATCATTAGAGAAATACAAATCAAAACTACAATGAGATATCATCTCACAGCAGTCAGAATGGCCATTATCAAAAAATCTAGAAACAATAAATGCTGGAGAGGGTGTGGAGAAAAGGGAACCCTCTTGCACTGTTGGTGGGAATGTAAATTGATACAGCCACTATGGAGAACAGTATGGAGGTTCCTTAAAAAACTAAAAATAGAACTACCATACGACCCAGCAATCCCATTACTGGGCATATACCCTGAGAAAACCATCATTCAAAAAGAGTCATGTACCAAAATGTTCAATGCAGCTCTATTTACAATAGCCCGGAGATGGAAACAACCTAAGTGTCCATCAACAGATGAATGGATAAAGAAGATGGGGCACATATATACAACGGAATATTACTCAGCCATAAAGAGAGACAAAATTGAGTTATTTGTAATGAGGTGGATGGACCTAGAGTCTGTCATACAGAATGAAGTAAGTCAGAAAGAGAAAAACAAATACCGTATGCTAACACATATATATGGAATCTAAGGGAAAAAAAAGTCATGAAGAACCTAGGGGCAAGACGGGAATAAAGACACAGACCTAGTAGAGAATGGACTTGAGGATATGGGGAGGGGGAAGGGTAAGCTGTGACAAAGTGAGAGAGTGGCATGAACATATATACACTACCAAACATAAAATAGCTAGCTAGTGGGAAGCAGCCGCATAGCACAAGGAGATCAGCCTGGTGCTTTGTGACCACCTGGAAGGGTGGGATAGGGAGGGTGGGAGGGAGGGAGACGCAAGAGGGAAGAGATATGGGAACATATGTATAACTGATTCAGTTTGTTATAAAGCAGAAACTAACACACCATTGTAAAGCAATTATACTCCAATAAAGATGTTTTTTTAAAAAAAAGTCTTGTCATACTATAGCCACCCACTCTCACAGCTGCCTCTAAAAATAAAGGTAATTCCTTAACTGTCATCTGTATGTGGCTGTAGCTCTCTTCTTTTCACCAAAATCTGGTTCCTTATATCTTCTAGAAATGCCTCACAGCACCCTAGTTGTGTTTCCAGTGTGTTTATGGATTTATCTTATTATAATTTTTTATCATTGTATATCTTCAGTAATTTTAATAAAACTTTAGAAGACAGTAACTTAAATCCAGTATGCATTTTGATCTGGAACTCTACCCAAATTCATACTTTATATTCATCTAATAACGAAGCTACTTGTAGTTCCCTTCCATATTCCCAGTCACCAGGGAGACCATCTCCCATCTCCATTAACACCGCCTCACCTCTACCCCAATATACTAACTTAAAAAAAATTTTTTTAACGGAAACAGATGAACAATAACTAGGAACATCAAGAGAGAAAAGTGGGAAGAGACTAGTATGACTGCTTCCAAGGAGCCCTCAAATGGTGGCAGCGCAGACTGAATTCACCACAGCCAAAATTGCCCCCAGCCTTGCAGGCTCCCTGATTTTGTTTGCACGCCAAGTAGAGATCCAGCTATCAGGGTAGGAACTATAACTATCAAATAAAGTCAAATTATTAATTTATAACATGAACTGTAAGTCCCCCATGGACTGAAACATTTCTGCCAGCATGACTACTCCATTTTCTGTCCATCAGCATAATGACAATGGATGGCAAACTGTAATAAAAAGTTTGCTTGTCATTAATGCCCCTGAATTGTACACTCAAAAATGGTTAAAATGGTAAATTTTATGGTATGTATATTTTACATATATAGAGAAAAAAGTCTGTATTCAAAGCAAGGACAATTTGGTAGGTGAAGCAAATGTTAAAGAATTTAAGTCTAATAACATGATAACTTGATACTATCTCTATAGTAAAAACAATCTGTCAATAAAAATAGAATTCTCAAGTATGTTTTAACATGTAATACTACCAATACTGCCTTTGTAGTTCTTTTATCTATATGTATGTCTGTGACTTTTGGGATACAAATTTCTGTAGATATTTTGTTATTTTTACCTCAATCTCATTCTTAGAAAGGATATTATATAATTATATATTATATATTATACTACTATAAAATATAAGATGTGAGTATATTTTATAATAGTGTGATATTATAAAATACAAATATAATATCTAGATGTTATAATATAGTCTTGGCAACTCTAAGAACCACTCCTGTCTCCTGAAGTAGGATCATAAATTAAAATGTTTATGGGAACAGGCAGTTAATATAAATATGTTAAGGCTGATATATAAGGCCGGAGAAGCAGACAAGGAACAAAACAAAACACGGATGCCACACTAAAAGGATTTGAATATTATACTAACTGGTAATGAAAGCCAATGAAGGATTTCAAGTAGGGGAATGAAACAAGAGAAAGCTTGTTATATGGGAGAACTACTATTCCTATGACTACAAAATGCTTGTAAGAATTAAATAATCCAGTAAGAGGGGAAAGAACAAAAACAAGACCCTTTTCTGACTCCTCAGAAGTCTATAACAGGTCATTCCAATGCTTTTGCAAAATATAATGGAGTCTCTCCCAAACTTATATCAGCTTATTAAAGGACAAAAGCTCCTGCTTTGATATGAGAGTTGCAGGCACTTAAATTTGTTTGAAGGCACTATAAATATTCTCAAATGCAATCACTGATCACTATCATCAGAATCACCTGGGATATTCGTTAAAAACATACCATCACCAAAGAATATGATCTAGTACATCTGGGACACAGATGGTCCCAAACTCTTTTACAAAAATCTAAGAACTAATATCCTTCTTTCCTCAGAAAAGCCTTTTCTAACATTTATGGTACCCATAAATGTTAGAAAGGATGAAGTGTCTGCTAAAGAAAGCTGACAGGTATAGGTTACAGAAAATGCAAAGGTCTGGAGATAGGCAAGAGTTTCATTAAAAACCAATAAAAAGCCATCGTACCTAGTGGGGAAAATGACATGATATTAAGTCGGAAAACTAAACCAGGCCTGAATGCCACGATAAGGAGTTTGGACTGACTGTACGGGAACCAAAAAAAAACCTCAGGAGACTAACGTTATCTGAATTAACATTTTTAAAAGACTATACTTCTGTGTGGAAAACTGAACCCTAGCAGGGTAAGAGTGGAAGCAAGATTAGTTAATAAGCTATTTCAATAGTTCAGGAAAGAGATGATGGTGACTTGAACTGGGGTTGGTAGCAGCAGAGGTAGAAGAGTGGGCAGATAAATTTTGGAAGTAGAAAACATAGACTTTCTTATAGATTGGAGGTAGACAGTGATAAAAAGAGAAGACTACAGGATAGTCCTTAGGCTTCTGGCTTAAACAACTGTGTGTGTTGTATATAAATTTCTTTGGTCATTAGAACTACATGTTTAGCCTTTTCATAAAGAAAACAAATAATACTTGGGTAAGAGAAGTTGAAAGGGTATTACAGATATTACATAAATCCTTATCACAAAAATATTGAAAATATAAACACTAAGGATCACAAAAATTAGTCTGCCAGCAAACTAAACTGCCCATCTATGAATTATCTGATAAGATATATAAAATTTGAATCTCTGAATAAAGTACAATAACAAAGTACTTTATTAATACCCTGCAAATAAGCTAATCTGAATAAAGGTTTTTACATTTCTGACAAAAATTAATACTTAGATAGTCTTCATCTCTCATTCTAAAACATTTACTTAGAAGCTGTTACACAAATTCTTGTTATACAGAATTCCAAAAGTTTCACATATCAAATTACTTGGGATACTTTTTTTTTTTTAAAGCACTCCACTAGTTCCAAAACTGGTTCTATGACCCACACAGATACCAAAATCCACAGATGCTCAAGTCCGTTATATAAAATGGACATAGTATTTGCATATAACCTAAGCACATCCTTCCCTACACTTTAAATCCTCTAGATTACTTTAATGCCTAATTACAATGTGAGTGCTATATAAAATATAAATGCTATGTAGATTGTTGCCAGTGGTTGGCAAATTCAAGTTTTGCTTTTAGGAAGTTTCTGAAATTCTTTTTCCCGAATATTTTCGATCTGCAGTTGGCTGAATCTGGGGATGTGGAACCTGGGAATACAGAGGGCTGCCTGCAATTCTAATCTCAAAAGGATCTATTCTCCTTTTACCTTAGCCCTTCCCCCAAATTTTAAAATAAAAGAGAAACAGGAAGGTCAACCAAATCCTATTAGCTTTAAAATCTGAACTCCTGAGCACAAAGGCTCTCTGCAGCCTATTTAAGTAAATACAGACTCCTAGATAGGATCTAAATTTCTCCCGCTTTCAACTAAACTTCTCTTGCTTGGCTCCAAATCCCTACAAGCAGATATAAATGCCTACTGGATTTTCCCAGCTTAAAGATAAGCAAATCTAGCCCACAACAATAAACCCAAATTGACCTCAAAAATCTATTTTTAAAAGCTTTGTTGTATGCAAAAAGAGAAATTATCTGTGAAATTCTACAAATGCCCATACATTCATCCCCTTAATGACTTAAAATTACTTGATATACCCATATGTTCATCCATTCAATGCCTCAAAATTTTGAGAGATAATTTCACTGAAGAGTCCCCCTCTCAAAAGAGACCAGAGTAAAGATTCAAATAAGAGCACTACTTTTTTTAGTGACATAGATGGTCATTTGAAAATAGATAATCTATCAATCTTATTTTAAGTATGAAGCATACAAGCTATAAAAAGGAGAGATAGATTCAAGAGAGAAATAATTCTTTTTAAAAAAGTGATAGTTTGCTTCTTGCTTCTTCAGCCAAAAACAGGCATGACAAAACAACTAATAAAACTATGAAAAATTATTTGTATTCAAATGTATTTCCAAGAAGATTTCAAGATCTGACACAGGCACAGAGAAAAGGAATGAATTAAAACAAATATAGAAAGGTCAGTTACAGACTGACTTCTATTTGAAACATGTTTTAAAATATTTTAATCATACTTAAAAAAAAGTGAAGTACATTTTTTTAATTCAAGTCTTCCAATTATCTTAAAACACTTATAAGCTGAACTCATACATTTAAGGCAAATCCTGATTTTATATATTCATTTAATTGATGAATTCTATTTCATTTTAAATTGCTAATCCAGGGAGAGAGTTTTTGTAAAAAACATTTTTATTGCTACAAAGGGAAACATGGTCACAAA
Organism: Grampus griseus; assembly: GCF_964374135.1. Lineage (NCBI taxonomy): Eukaryota > Metazoa > Chordata > Mammalia > Artiodactyla > Delphinidae > Grampus > Grampus griseus. The sequence goes on from NC_139017.1 coordinate 104,426,582, forward strand.
AAGGCTTCAAGCGTATCTTAAACGCAAATTACTATATTCAATGTCCAATGCAGTAAAAAAATACCAGAGCACAAAATACTTGCCCAATTTATCTCTTCTAGGGTAAGTATTCAAAACATTAATGCACACTTGAATATACACTCCCAAGAGCAGCATTTAAGTTCAAATGATTAGAATAGATACACTAACAATACACATCTGTTATCCTCA
>NC_139017.1:104426991-104541833 GCF_964374135.1 Grampus griseus
AAAACAGACATCTTTAATTCACTAAACTTCACAGATACAATTTTAATATTTTAATTTATTTAAATACTTAAATTATGTATCTGGATGATGTCTCATAAATTGGAGCATATTAGAAGGCTATATTAATGATGTAAGAAATGAAGAGGCAATGAAGGTTTTTAAAGCAGGAAAGTATAAGATGGTACTACACTTTAAGATATCCCAGGTAGGAAGATGCAGGATGAATGGGAAGTAGCAAGAGAAGAAATACTAGTGAGGGGGCTACTCTAATAGCCCAGGAAAGGAAGGGTAAAAGATGTAGTGACACTATTACCAGAATGGATAAATTAAGATGGGGAAAGAGAAGCAGGTATATGCTATATATAATTGGAATTTAAGATGTCTAAATGTCCAATAGGCAACGATAAATCTGCAACTAAAAAGAGAAGAGACTTCAAAATAAGATATTTAGATTTGTGAATTGCCTGAACAGAGTGAATAGTGAAGCCAGGTCTTAAATAGGAAAGCCCAGGTAGGGCTGAGGAAGTAAGTAGAAAAAAAGGGCTGAGAATAAAACCTATGGAAAAGGCTTGTACATGGGGACAGAAGTTAGAAAAGGAATACTCAATGCAGGAAGAAACGCAGGATAGTAAAATATCATCTGGCAAAACAAAGTTTCAAGAATAAGTCAACAGATCAACAGTGTCAAATGATTCAAACAGGTAACAGAAAAGAACTGAAAAGTTCACTAAAGCTGATAAATATTAAACTGAGTAAGGGTACTTAAAGGATTTATTATACTATTCCCTTTACTTTTGTATGTTTAAAATAATAAACAATAAAATGTTAAAATTTTTTATTGAAAATAAGTCACTGGTAATCTTAGAAAGAAGAGTTCAAAAGTATGATGTAAATGGAAGTTGGACAGCAATGACTGCCCAAGAATGAATCTGCACAATTTCCTCCTAAGCTCTCAAAACATACAGGCCCAGACCCCATACTCCAATATTTTAATTTAATCAAGTACTGGAGCTCTTGCTAAAAGCACAAATTCCTGAATTACTTTCAGACCTAAACTTTCTGAATCAAAGTGTCCAGGAAAGAAGTCTGGTAATCTGCATATTTAAGAAAGATTTAGGGAGATCTTTATCGGAGAAGTTTGAGAAACCCTAATTCAGAAGGTCTTTTATAAGGGGCCTGGGTAGCTTTTTTATTTGATTTTAGCTTCACAGGGAATTCTAATCACACATCTCCAATTGGAAATACTAGATTAAAGAGTGAATAATATATAGGAAGCAAAGAGCATAATGCAGGTTAATTACCTTTTCAAATATGATAGTAAGAAAAGAGATAAGAAGGGCTAGAGTCTAGGAAAAGTCAAGTCACTTTTAGTTTAGGGAACTCATAAGCATGTCTCTTTGGGGAAGAACAGTAAGATAATAAACAGGAAAAAAATCAGATGAAAGTAAGGAGAGAGATAACTGATGAAACAACAACATAGATGAAGGGCAAAAAAAGAGTGTTTTCCTTCACAGACAACAGTAAGGGTGAGAAAAAAGATACATAATTCTAAAGTAAAAAGGAGAAAAGTTACAGAGTTCACATCTAACGGTCCAACCTCCTAAAGCAAGAGAAGAGATAAGAATATGGTAAGTGAAGGAGTAAGAATGAAATACGGATATGTGAAGAGTGGAAAGTTTGAAATAGTCACTACGGGAAGCATGTTACATTGACTGATAATAAGTAAAATTATTGTGAATTGCAGTGAAAATCTGGCAAACATAGTACTGGCATAATTCCATGATATTTTTAGCAAGAAAGACAGTAAAGCTAACCATAAATGGCAGAGTTAAGAACTGGTAAGTGGTAGAACAATTAAGTAAAGAATTTTAGAATGGCAGCACTGCATTGTCGTAAGGGCTAACCATGAGTGTCCAGGCCAGGGAGTGAAGGCAGAATAAGATGATATAGCTGGAGAAGTGGGAGAAATTGACGAACTGATTATTTCACGGGAAAAGATTTAAAAAGGTATTTTGTCATTCTGAGAGCACTTAAAGATGAAAGTGTTTTAAAGCCATGACCAGAGATGATTATGAGCAGAGGATTTCTGCAGACATCTAGAACAGCTAGAAACAGAGCAGACAGCAGGGAACAGAGCAGACAGGAATGCTGGACAAAAAATGCTGGACAAAGGACATCACTGAGTCATGTGACACCAGTGCGTCTTGAATTTTAACATGCATATAAATCAACTGGGATCTTGTTAAAATGAAGGTTCTTATTCAACAGGCCCGGATATGAACTGAAACTGTATTTCTAATGAGCTCCCAGGTGATGTCAATACTGCTGGATCCTTGGATCATATGGAGTAACAAGGTTCTAGAAGAGTTCTCCTCAGTTCAGGTACTTTCTCCACAAGATGCACGTGAGCAAGACACTCCCACTTAATAATGTCTCCCATTCCATGAAGTGACTCTAAAGTGTAGCCTGAAAATCCTACATAGAAATTCTAATTTGTATTCTTCTCTCATTAAAAATTACTTTCATACATCAATAGAAACCATTAACTTCTCAAAAGTTTGTGATAGAGCAGGATAAAAAATTTAATATTTCCTAATTTAGCTATGGTGCTTTAATCTTTCTGATGCCATATCTCCCACAAAATTGGATTTCAATTAGGGCTGCATTCACCTTTTAAAAGTGGTGTCAAGAGTGCAGTAAACAGTGCCAAATAGGACAAATCAGAAAACAGGGCCCTCAGGAACAAGCTGAAAGAACTGAGATTTATTCAGCTTGGAAGTCATCTGGTTGAGGAATAATTTAATGATCACTAAATATATATATTTATATTAGATATACATATATAACAATTTATACATACATATACAAGATATACATATATAACAATCAAATAGTACCTATTAATCACAAGAGCCAAAATAAAGCTTCTTTAATTTATAAAATATTTAGTTACTAATGTAAATAACACTTTTGTAAATCTTCAACATAACAGGCTCACTTCAGTGCAGGATGATTTTAAATGAGGTATTATTTTATAAAGACTCAAAAACTAACCTTTAAAAATTTCTATTAATTTCCTGAATAATAAGTTTCTTATTTATACAGTAAGTGCTCATAATATGTAAAGAAGGATTACTGGAATAATATATGTCAAAAATCCTGAGAAGCAGTAGGCCAGGTATACCTAACTGTTCACCTCTGATTTTCCTAACATGAGAAGCAAACCTCTTTCCTCCTGGCCTCCTGATTCTATGAGGGAGCTTTTTTCTGAAGCAACATATCTGATCTTCCTACTTCCCCTCCAACTTTTATCCAAGGAAGAGGAATGACTTATCTAATTGGTATGCTTAGAAAAAGAAATACAAATTGGATACATCATTCCTCTTTGGAATTTCTCTTTGCTCAGAAGACCCAAAAGAGGGGAAAGAAGGGATTGAATTGGGCATCAAGACCCTCTTTTGCCTCTTCTTAGCAACAGAAAGGGTACATTCTACTCTGTTCTATGCCATGTGATAGACTAGGAGAACCCTGTTGCTGTCCAGCTGAACCAGTAACAGAAGTTGGGGGGAGGTGAGTCTGTCTAGGGGTGAAATACTAGACTATCTAAGACATATCCACCAAGTCACTCTTTTTTTTAAAAATCAAGGATAATATTGGGTCTGACATTTGGGTCTTCTATCAGACTCTTGTGTATCTCTCAAATGACCCAGAGCTAGGAAGGCGATGAGAAAGGAATGGCTTATTGCTCCCTCCCCCAATAAATCCCAATAATTAGGAAAAAAGGTATTTTTTTACCTATATGTACAATATTAAGTAAAATTCTCCTCATTTTGTACTATATTAAACATCACAAAGAGTTACCATATCATCATTTAACTATTACAATACTACAATATAACCTAAAGTTTTTGCACTAAAATCTTACCTTAATAAAACGTTCATATCGCGCCTTCACTATTGGATTATTTAAAATGCTTGTAGCAGTCAAGACACTCTCTCTTTTTATTTGTTCCTTATAAGCCTATGAAAAACAGAACACAGAGATACTTGAAAGCCATGCCATGAAAAATATTTCCTTAATTAAAATGACTGCATGCTCGAATCCTTAGTATTAAATGACTTATTTTCTGGCAAATTAAGCTATAAAGCAACAACAGCTACTGTGACCACAATCTAAATCATCTATGAATTAAAACAATGAAGATTCAAAAAGCGAATCAACTTCAGCAAAAAACACTTAGTCACCAAACACTCTAAGTCCGGGTCTACTAAACAGTTGCTTTCTCTCCTTTTCACTCTACATCCAACTCCCCCAGCCCCAGCTACTCCAACTATTCATTTTCATGCTATCAAAAAAAGAAAGACTAATTTTTCATACTGCTAGAGTCTTTCTCTGGGCTGTAAATAGTACAAGAATGTATTATACAAAGGAGGAAAGGTAATAAAATGGAATGTCTAATTGCCAAAAATGTGTCAAGGGAATATCAAAAAAGAGAAAGGACAAAGATTTAAAAAAAGATTGTACGTGCTCAAAGTGGCTAAAAAAATCTGAGTTAAATGAGGTTCACGTCAATACAAAATATGAATTTAAGACTCAGGAATGCTCTATTTAAAACTTAAGTCTTTAATATTTGAATTTTTAAATTTGCTTTTCAAATAAACTAATTTCTCACAAAGTAAATATTTTTATTTGAAATAAATTTGACTAAATAAAACTAACACAGAAGCAGAAATATACTAATCAAGAAGAAAATAGTAAATTTTTCCTAGAAGTTTTGAGTAAATTCTACTAAAAACATAACAATACATAGTAACTGGTAATCCTACTTTTTAAATTTATTTTTCCCAGTCATCAAAATGTATGCTATAATCAAGTCTTTCTTTTTTGTTCTAAAATACACAAACACACACTCATAAAATCATTTTGTACCATGTTAAAAAAACGTTAACAAAAAAAAAACGTTCAACAGCTATGATTTCCTGAATACTTACTATGTGCCAGGCACTACTTTAAGTGCCTTTTATATATTTTTTTTTTTTTTTTTTTTTTGCGGTACGCAGGCCTCTCACTGTTGTGGCCTCTCCTGTTGCGGAGCACAGGCTCCGGACGCGCAGGGTCAGCGGCCATGGCTCACGGGCCCAGCCGCTCTGCGGCACGTGGGATCTTCCCAGACAGGGGCACGAACCCCTGTCCCCTGCATCGGCAGGCAGACTCTCAACCACTGCGCCACCAGGGAAGCCCTTATATTTTAATTAACCTAATCCTTAATCAGTCACATAAGAGAAGAGAGATTATCCATCCTCATTTTATAGATAAGGAAACTTAGACAAAGAAAAGTTTATTACTTGCTTAACACATGTATGTACTGAACCAGGATTCAGAGAAGTCTTGCTCCAGAGCCCACAATACTACACTTAACCACTATATTACACTAAGTACCTTTACAGTAATTCACTCATGAGATTAATTATATTGTACACAAGTAGGTAGGTGTGAAAACAACAGCCTTTAAACAGCAATAAGGGATTAATGAACAATTCAATGACTTCATTAAGACAAATTAAAACTTGCCTGCTTCCCTTTGATATGATCAGGAGATTTTAAGTGCTGCTGAACTGAGCTATGTAAAGCAGGGATATACACACTGCAAGCACTGCAGTGAACAGTCTCTACTTTCATCATGTGATCATCTGCAGTAACACCTACAAAAGAAATACAACTATTAATAAGAAAAGTATGATTCACATACTTCTGACAAATCAAGTTTTCACTATTTCATTTCCATGATTATTTATGCCCCTTATTCCAAAAAAAGGATCAGAGTATATAGGTAGAGTTCTTTTGCCGTATCTCATTCATCTGCATATATAGATTGAAAACTATATGGATAAAAGATTAAAATTATAAAGTATAATTACATTATATTTCCTAATCATGTTATATACACTGATGCTCTGAGGTCTATAAGTCCAACCCCAAAAAATATAATATAAAAAAAAAAAAGCTGATTTTCTAGTAAAATAAGAATTTCCATGCTTATGAATGTGGGTGGGTAGGGATCGTAAAAATATGTCAAAATTGTATTCATAAGGAACAAAAACATATGTTAGATCTTAAAAATGGTGACTGAGGTGTATTACAGGTGAAGGCTACTTTATATGTTTTTAACACCTATTTTATTTGTTGATTTCTGCACATCCCAATAGAGAGTAGCAGCTTTGGCTACCTGGCTTATCACTGTATGTTTGGCTCTTAGCAACAGTGCCTGACACATAATAGGACCTCAGTAAATATGTTAAATTAATAAGTTATATGTATATTCACAGGAATTTTCTTTAAACGCTGCACATGAAAAACTGTTGGGAACACACCAGTTTCCTTGGAATTATATCACTTTTAAAGAACCATGTATTTTTTTATGTTGAAAAAATTGACTTGGCTCTTCCTTTGGGCAACTGAACTTATCACGTCATTCGATTAAGAAAACAGTATACAACATGTAGCTTCAATTCAATAAAAAGATCCCCATGATCTTATATTTCATTCTTGAAGTAACATTTTAAGGTACTAGTTACTGTGACCATCTGTATCTGCTGGTTGCACATCTGCAGATTCAACCAACCATGGCTGAATTTTTTTTTTTTTTTTTTGCGATATGCGGGCCTCTCACTGTTGTGGCCTCTCCCGTTGCGGAGCACAGGCTCCGGACGTGCAGGCTCAGCGGCTATGGCTCACGGGCCCAGCCGCTCCGCGGCATGTGGGATCTTCCAGGACCGGGGCACGGACCCATGTCCCCTGCATCGGCAGGCGGACTCTCAACCACTGCGCCACCAGGGAAGCCCCATGGCTGAATTTTTAAAATAGAAAATATTTAATACTCCAATAAAGATGTTAAAATATATATATATATATATATATTTAAAAATAAAAAAGGTAGAAAATATTTTAAAAATTCCAGAAAGTTCCATAAAGCAGAATTCCATGCTGACAATTATTTACACAGCATTTATACTGTATTAAGTATCATAAGTAATCCAGAGATGATTTAAAGTATATAAGAGGACATGTATAGTTTATATGCAAATACTACACCCATTTTATATAAGGGACTTGAGCATGATGGGTTTTGTTATCTGCAGGGAAGTCCTAGAACCAATCTCCGTCAGATACATAAAGACAACTGTCTATGCAAGGGAAGGATATAAGAGAAAATGGCACTTTCCAGGAATTACAAGTAATTCATTATGGCTGGGGCACAGACTATAAAGAAGGGATGACAGGGAAAAACAGCAGCGCCTAGATTATGAACAGCTTTGTGTGCCATGTCTAGGAATCTGAACTTTATTCTGTGGAGGATGGGGAAGCCACTGAAAATTCCTGAAGTAATAAAATCATGCAGTAAAATTAAAGATAAGAAAAACTAAAAGTAAGGAAACTGGTTAGAAAGATACTGTAACTGCCAAAAGAACAGATAAAGCTTTGAACAAATTCAATATTTAAAAGAGGAAGTAAAGAAACAGACTTGGTACATATTTAAAAGATAGAACCGACAGAACACAATGCTACAGACATAGTAAAGGTGAGTACTAAGATTAACTTCAAAGTTCTGGTTTTGATGATGGGGCCACTTTCCAAGATGAATGAGGAGATATTTGTTAAGTTTTTGTTTTGTTTTCTTTTGGGGGTGGAGGACGCTCAAGGGGAGGATAAATTTTTTGGATATGTTCACTTTGTGAGACTGCTAAAGAGAGATATCAGTAGGCAGTTGCATGTAGGAGATTGGAGTTAGAAGAGACCTGTACATAAGATATAGGTCTATAAGTAATCAACATATAGATGTTGATTTAAACTCTGTATGTAAATTAATTCATCAGGAAGATATATAAAGAGAGATGATAATGGGACTGACAATACTGAAAAATATCAACTTCCAAAAGCTTAGTAGAGAAGGAAAAGCACAAAGAATAAAAATGACAAGGGGGGGCTTCCCTGGTGGTGCAGTGGTTGAGAGTCCGCCTGCCGATGCAGGGAACACGGGTTCGTGCCCCGGTCCGGGAAGATCCCACATGCCGCAGAGCAGCTGGGCCCGTGAGCCATGGCCGCTGAGCCTGCGCGTCCGGAGCCTGTGCTCCACAACGGGAGAGGCCACAACAGTGAGAGGCCCACGTACCGCAAAATAAAAACAAAAACAAAACAAAACAAAAATGACAAGGAAATAAAGAAAACATCAGGGCACTGAGATACCACAGAAACCAAGGGAGGAAACAGATTCACAAAGAATACAGTTATCAGTGGAAAATGTTGCAGAAGAAAGATAATGATTCAAAAGAACATACTGAAGTTGGTGTTGGTAACCTCTGTCATAGCAGTTTCAGTAGACTAATGGTAGCAGAAACTTGTCTGCTGTGAGTAAAGTAATAAATGAGAGTGAAAAAAGAGAGACCAGTGTGGACTATGCTTAAAGAAGTGTGGTTGTTTAAACAGAAAGGCAGGTTTTAGAGGAACTAGTGTCTATGCTTTTTTCTTCTCCTTTGGGGCTTATGAGAAGGGATAAGAGAGACAGAGGACATACAGAAGTACAGGCGGCCCTCTGTATCCATGGCTTCTGCATCCATGGACACTGGAGAGCCAACTATGGGACTTGAGCATCTGCAGATTTTGGTACCCGAAGCAGGTCCTGAAACCAATCTCTCTTGGAACCTAGGGACAACTATATCTTCCATGTGGAGGCAAAGCTGAGTTTTCCTCTATGAAGGAAATGAAGTGAAAGACGTAAGGGCAGGTAGTGATAAATTTGTAAGCATGAGAACAGGAATCAAAGGATTCCATTTCTGATAACCCACTCAGGCCTACCACATATGACTATGTACTATATCACTCTATTGCAGCGGTCCCCAACCTTGTTGGCACCAGGGACCGGTTTTGTGGAAGGCAATTTTTCCATGGACGGGGTGGAGGGGGGATGGTTTTGGGATGTTTCATGTAATACATTTATTGTGCACTTTATTTCTATTACTATTACATTGTAATATATAATGAAATAATTATATAACTCACCATAATGCAGAAACAGTGGGAGCCCTAAGCTTGTTTTCGCTTGTCACTCACTGATAGGGTTTTGATATGTCTGTAAGCAATTGATTTATTATGGTCTCTGTGCAAACCTCTCTGCCAATGATAATCGGTACTTGCAGCTGCTCCCCAGCACTAGCATCACCACCTCAGCTCCCCCTCAGATCATCAGGCATTAGATTCTCACAAGGAGCGTGCAACCTAGATCCCTCGCATGCATAGTTCACTGTAGGGTTCGAGCTCCTATGAGAATCTAATGCCGCTGCTGATCTAACAAGAGGAGGAGCTCAAGCGATAACGCAAGCGATAGGGAATGGCTGTAAATACAGATGAAACTTTGCTCACTTGCCCACCGCTCACCTCCTGCTATGCAACCTGGTTCCTAACAGGACACAGACCAGTACTGGTCCATGGCCCAGGGGTTGGGGACCCCTGCTCTAATGGGCATCATTTACACTGAAATAGGTATGTAAAATATATATGTAAATTTCTAAATTAATTTGTTTAAATACTTACCTTCCATGACATCTTTTTCAATTATTTTGACTACTTCTGTTTGATTATTTGTCTGTTGCTTACGAATAGATGTTTTCTTGAATTTATTTACCATACATTCCTAGAAAACAAAATAGAAAGAATCCAGAAAGTTTTCAGTGAGCACATAGTATAGGCCTAGCACCATGCTTGGCCTATGGAAGATAACAATATCTGTTATATAAGAACTAGTAAATGTTCTCAAGGAGCTTACAATTTAGTTGGAAAGACTAATACAAAGTCCCAGGAAACTACAAAAAGTATTTACTTTTCAAGATGTATTTTAGGTACATAGAGAGAGAGAGATCGAAGACAGCTGACAGGCAAGAGATCGTCTCAGGACAGGTGAATATGAAAGTCCTAAATAACAGTTAGGAACCCGTTAAACAAAATTACAGAAAGAAATTTTAATTAACGTACACAATTCTGCAAGGATATAGAGGAGTAAATGATTCCTGTACTTCTAACCTTCTAACAGCTCCATCTCTTTTGCCCAAACTAATTGTATGTACAGTTAGCAGTCCAGATCCAGCCCTGGCCCCAACTATCCACCCTTTCTCCAAGCCACTTCTGCCTACACCATCACGCTGGGGCCTTCCACTCAATAGTGTCATCTGTTTAAGTGTGAGTGTGTTCAATTTCCAATTTTTGTTAGTTCACTGAGGGGAGCGTCTTTGTCTTCAGTGCCTGAACAGCACCTTCCGTAAGTATTCAAGAAAAACTGTTGAACTGATGATCACATTCTGATAATATAAAGGACACTAATCAAACACGAGGCTCTGGCTCTGAATTCAGACTTCCATTTATTGAAAGTCACTGAACTGCTCTGAGCATGATCTTTTAGGATAAAGAGGAGTTAGTATAAGGCTGAAATGAAATATGAAGAAAAGTACCCAACACAACACCAGGTACACAGAAGACTGTTAATAGATGATAGCTGATTCTGTATCAATAAACAGCTGTTAAAGGAATTTTTTCCTGACACCTCTGCCAGAAACTACTGTGAAAAATGTACTCTCAAATAACAAATCTAAAATCTATGAAAGAGGAATCCACGTCTACTTCTGAGCTAATTTTAAAACAACTCTTTCTTTAAGTGAATAGTAAATTAAATTCTTAGAAACATAAAATGGGAGAAAGATGGGAAACTATGAAAATATAAGAAATTCAAATGTCAGATAAAGTGCTTCTCACTTCAGAAACAGCTACTTACATGCAAAAATTCCATAACTACTTTATCGAATTTGGTTTGTTTTTGAATATGATCTAATGTTTCCTGGTGTGAAGAACTTTCCAGATGCAGTTCAATATCTTTTTCTTCAAATGTTCGAAATTTACAAAATGAACACGTGAATGCCATTCTGTAAGGGAAAAAAAAAGTTTTTCTTTAAATACTACCTTATTTACTTAGAAAGAGTTCATAAGACTATACCAATGAAATTAATTTTCCCAGCATAAATGATTTCCTCTCTTCCATTTAATGGTTGATTTAAATTTAGCTTAAGTCAGAAAAAGATAGTATCTAAGTACCTGTCTGGACACTGTTATTATACCAATTGGCATCGCTGGCCCACACTGGAGCTTCTGGGTATGAAAGATGGATCAATGAATCTACTTAATCTAATCCTAAACTATCCACTTCAAGTCTAGATCAGTTAGAAAGCCAGAGCAAACTTCAAGCAGTATCAAGTTCCGAAGTTCTACTACTTATTTTACACTCTGTTCCATCCTCAAGCTTCCAAACCACTGAAGTAGTGACAACAAAGCCAGGTGGAACATCAGACAACCGTAATTCTCTCTGTTAGAGCTCTTGGATGATCAAAAGTCCTGCCCTGTAAAAATCACTTCAGGATGACTAATCAGCCTGGACTGGACAAATGCACTCATTTAGAAGCTCAGGAGGCACTCCAGAATGAATTTTCCCTTTTTCTGCCATTTAATTATTCCTACCTCATATATTCTTGTTACTTCCTTTTCCTCGAATTACAACACTAGTTTCCTAATTGGTTTCTTTGCCTCTAGTCTCCATTTTCCAACTAATTCCTTACAGTACTATTATACTTATTTTCCTGGGTAAGAGTATAGGATCTGATATCTACTGCTGGGTTTATTTCCTAGCACCCTTATGTGACCTCAGGCAACTTAACTTATCTGGGCCTTAGTTTTCTTATCTTAGTAAGATTAAAACCCTCATAGAGGTGTTTGAGCATCCTCAGATTTTGGTATTTGAGGGTCGGGTGGGGGTCGGGTAGGAGGGGTGGTGGTCCTAGAATCAATCCACTGTGCGATGACTGTAAATATCAAAAAATCATTCCTATATATCTTTTTTTTTTTTTTTTTGGCTCTGTTGTGTCTTTGTTGCTGCGTGCGTGCTTTCTCTAGTTGTGGTGAGCAGGGGCTACTCTTCATTGTGGTGCGTGGGCTTCTCACTGTGGTGGCTTCTCTTGTTGCAGAGCACAGGGCTCTAGGCGTGCAGGCTTCAGTAGTTGTGGCACACGGGCTCAGTAGTCGTGGCACACGGGCTCAGTAGTCGTGGCACACAGGCTCAGTAGTTGTGGCTCGCGGGCTCTAGAGCACAGGCTCAGTAGTTGTGGCGCACAGGCCTAGTTGCTCCACGCCATGTGAGATTTTCCCAGACCAGGGTTCGAACCCGTGTCCCGCACACTGGCAGGCAGATTCTTAACCACTGTGCCACCAGGGAAGTCCCATTCCTATATATCTTTGATCAAACCTTTTCATTTGACTCTCAGGAATTTTTTCACATCCAAATTGATGTATCTGCCTTTTCAAGGAAACAGGTTTTTGTTTTTGTTTGCTTAAACACAATACTTTATCGATTCTAAGACATATTTTTCCTTATTGCATCTCGGAAATCAGTCTGTATCATAAAATTAATGACATATCACAATCTCTTTTGGCCAGATAGATTATTGCTTGTGCATGTAAAAAATCAGGAATTCCAGTTTTAAAATCTGTAGAGTGATTGTCAGTGGCTTGAAAGTCCCAAGGACAATTATACAGCATTCTTTTAGACCCTGACAACCAAATAGCTATGGGAGAGGTGGAGAGTAGCAAATTGAATATGTCAATATCCTTGAGACAGGAATCAAACATAGGCTAACTATACACAACTACAGCACCAGCTTAAGACACCAATAACAGCTTTTTAAAAAATATCTTTTCTTTTTTTACTTTTTTCCAGTTTTATTGAGATTGACATATAACATTGTGTAAGTTTAAGATGCATAACGTAATTATTTGATACATGTATCTATTGTGAAATGATGAGCACAATGAGTTTAGTTAACGTCCAACACTTCACTAGTTATATTTTTTTTCTTGTGCTGAGAACTTTGAAGATCTACTCTCTTAGCAACTTCAAATATATATACAGTATTGTTAACAACAGTCACCATGCTGTACAATATATCCCCAGAACTTATTTATCTTATAATTGGACGTTTGAACCTTTTGGCCATCTACTCAATTTTCCAACCCCCAAACCCCGGAAACAGTGTTTTTATGAGTCCAATTTGCAGACTCTACTAAGCACAAACCTGTATCCATCTCCATATTTCTCACTGTTTTTTTCTCTTCTGCGCCTTTGTTTCTCTCGCCGAGCCTCAATTCGTCGCTTTTCTTCTTCTTCATTTTTAGGATCTGTTTTTGCTAGGGGATCAGACAAAAGAGTTAAAAATAAAAATCATTTTTCCATTCTCCTTTTCCAGTCCCCAGTTCATAAACTATAGACATACAAGATTTACTTGACGGTCATTATCTAAATTGAACTCACCACAAAAATCAGAATTTGAGATTACCCAGCATTTCTGAAACTTCATTCATGTGAATAACATCATCATGAACTTTGCCTATTTACTTCTCACCTATGTTATTATCTGCTACATATTTTTCTGTAGATCTGCTCATTTTTTCTTATCCTCATTTTAAGCAATAATATCCACATCACCTAAAATAATTTTGAATACCATACTCTGGGAAACACGGAAATAACCTGACCTTGCATGAATGTGGAAAAACAATGAGCACTAGAAAGAGAGCCTTGGATACAAAAACTCATTTATTATAGCAGCTCTCCCAAAATTTCTTAAAATGTATAAACTCTAAAACAAAAGCAGATTCTTCCTCTTTTTCTCAAAACATGCCTTAATGCGAATACACAGTACAAAATGCACTATTTTAACCATTTCAAAGTGTACCATTTAGTGGCTTTAAGTGCATCACAATGTTGTGCAACCATCACCACTATTTAGTTCCAGAACTTTTTAATCACTCCAAAGAGAAACCCCATATCCATTAAGCAGTCACTAATGCACCTGGTAAAACTACCAATCTGCTTTCTGTCTCTACAGATTTTCCTATTCTGGATATTTTATATAAACAAAGGATACAATACGTGGCATTTTTTTGTCTGGCTTCTTTTATTTAGCATAATGTTTTCAAGGTTCACCCATGTGTTGTACCATGTATCAGTACCTCCTTCCTTTTTATGGCTGAATAATATTCCACTGTGCGAATACACCACATTTTTTTCATCCATTCATCTGCTGATGAACATTTGGATTGTTTCCACCTTTTAACACTTGTGAATGATGCTGCTATGAACATTTATATACAAGTTTTTGTTTGAATACTTCTTTTCAATTCTTTGAAGTATGTATCTAGGAGTGGAATTGTTGGTTCATATGGTAAGTCTACGTTTAATCATTTGAGGAACCATCAAACTGTTCCCCACAGCAGCTGCACCACTTTACATTCCCACCAGTACTGTATGAGGGTTCTAATTTCTCCACATCCTCATCAATACTTGTTATTTTCCTTTTTTTATATTTTTTTTGCGGTACACGGGCCTCTCACTGCTGTGGCCTCTCCCGTTGCAGAGCACAGGCTCCGGACGTGCAGGCTCAGCGGCCATGGCTCACTGGCCTAGCCGCTCCGTGGCATGTGGGATCTTCCCAGACCGGGGCACGAACCCGTGTCCCCTGCATCGGCAGGCGGACTCTCAATCACTGCGCCACCAGGGAAGCCCTCCTTTTGTTATTTTTAAGACCATCGACTTCACATGGTGTGAAGTGGTATCTCATTGTATTAAAAGAAAAAGGTTCTTTCTTATGATACAATTAACTTTAGACTTACAAAAAAAAAAACCTCATCTGCCCTCAAACTTTTCCTTTTATACACTGTTTATCCTTTTGGATTACCTTTGGAAAAATATCTAATACAAAATCATGAACACCTGGGGATTTCATAAACTTAACTGTAAACAAATATTAAGTACTTGCTATGCATACAGTGGGATGTTTCAAAACTATATAAAATACCTTAAAATTAAATATCTAGATTATTTTTCATCTTTTTTTTTTCTTTTTTTTTTTTTTTTTGGTGGTACGCGGGCCTCTCACTGTTGTGGCCTCTCCCGTTGCGGAGTACAGGTTCCGGACGCGCAGGCTCAGCGGCCATGGCTCACGGGCCCAGCCGCTCCGCGGCATGTGGGATCTTCCCAGACCGGGGCACGAACCCGTGTCCCCTGCATCGGCAGGCGGACTCTCAACCACTGCGCCACCAGGGAAGCCCTATTTTTCATCATTTTATAAGAGCTTAAATGTACATTATTATTTTATTAACCATTTTCAATATCCTCCTTCAGTTCCCCTCAAATCCTCACTCTGTATAAAATCCACTTGTACATGACCTTAAACTAGAAGCAGTTCCATTTCCCTTCATGTGCTAAAACTACGATATATGTTGTACCTCTATCCAAATGACTGAATACGGTTCCTTTCCTACTTCTTTTCAACAAATCATATAGTCTATATACTACAGTGTAGCAAGACTTCTTATTCCTAAATATTCAGCAGACATCTTTCAGAATGCCCACCTCATGCCTAAAAGTGAAAGCCTGATTTGACTACAGGATTTTGGCTTCATTGTTAGTTATACTACACTGCTCTCTCAAGTTTTGCTAAAAAGAAAAAAAAAGTTGGGTCACATATAGCCGCTTTAGTGGCAAATCAGTTTCTGATTCAAACTTTGCAATATTTATTTAACTATACCTGCAAAATATATCTTTGAAATCTATCCCAAGAGGATCAACTGAATTGCCTAGTCTAGAAATATTTAGAGTACACAATTCAGTAAATAGCAATCTATCATCTAAAACAGTATAAAAGTTATCCTTACTAACACACACTCTACCTATTAGCAGGTTTCCTGAATTCCAGAATATTGCTATTTTTTACTAAATAATACAGATGTCCCACGCAAAGCATGGCAGGAAAGTAGATTTAAGAATAGTATTTAAACCGTTCCTGAGTCTTGTATTAAAACTTATAATTTTAAGGAAAAAAATCCAACATTTGCAATATCAATTATTTTTTCAAATATGATACATTAAAATGTCTGTAATGTTGTAATTAGATTAAAAAAGACACTATCAAACTCTCAGAGGAAAACATAAGCAGAACACTCTATGACATAAATCACAGCAAGATCCTTTCTGACCCACCTCCTTGAGAAATAGAAATAAAAACAAAAATAAACAAATGGGACCTAATGAAACTTCAAAGCTTTTGCATAGCAAAGGAAACTATAAACAAGACGAAAAGACAACCCTCAGAATGGGAGAAAATATCTGCAAATGAAGCAACTGACAAAAGATTAATCTCCAAAATTTACAAGGAGCTCATGCAGCTCAATATCAAAAAAACAAACAACCCAATCCAAAAATGGGCAGAAGACCTAAACAGACATTTCTCCAAAGAAGATATACACACTGCCATCAAACACATGAAAGGATGCTCAACATCATTAATCATTAGAGAAATGCAAATCAAAACTACAATAAGGCATCACCTCACACAAGTCAGAATGGCCATCATCAAAAAAATCTACAAACAATAAATGCTGGAGAGGGTGTGGAGAAAAGGGAACCCTCTTGCACTGTTGGTGGGAATGTAAATTGGTACAGCCACTATGGAGAACAGTATGGAGGTTCCTTAAAAAACTAAAAATATAACTACCATACAACCCAGTAATCCCACTACTGGGCATATACCCTGAGAAAACCATCATTCAAAAAGAGTCATGTACCAAAATGTTCAATGCAGCTCTATTTACAATAGCCAGGACACGGAAGCAACCTAAGTGTCCATCAGTAGATGAATGGATAAAGAAGATGTGGCACACATATACAATGGAATATTACTCAGCCATAAAAGGAAATGAAATTGAGTTATCTGTAGTGAGGTGGATGGACCTAGAGTCTGTCATACAGAGTGAAGTAAGTCAGAAAGAGAAAAACAAACACCGTATGCCAACACATATATATGGAATCTAAGAAAAAAGAAAAAAGTTCATGAAGAACCTAGGGGCAAGACGGGAAAAAAGACACAGACCTACTAGAGAATGGACTTGAGGATATGGGGAGGGGGAAGGGTAAGCTGTGACTAAGTGAGAGAGTGGCATCGACATATATACACTACCAAACGTAAAATAGCTAGCTAGTGGGAAGCAGCCGCATAGCACAAGGAGATCAGCTCGGTGCTTTGTGACCACCTAGAGGGGTGGGACAGGGAGGGTGGGAGGGAGGGACACACAAGAGGGAAGAGATATGGGAACATATGTATAACTGATTCACTTTGTTATAAAGCAGAAACTAACACATCATTGTAAAGCAATTATACACCAATAAAGACGTTAAAATATATATATATATCTCTTAGTTTTAAAACTGGATGTAAAAAATTTGAAAAACTGGACTAGAAAAACTTGGAATATTCATTCATTACAATGATCTTAACCTCCTCCAGGCCCAACAAGATTAGGCAATCAAATATTAATTCTAAAGAAGAGAGTAATTTTTGCCCCCTTGCAATATCACCTAACTTGGAAAGATAAAATGCTTTTCAGTCATCAAGGCAAAAGTAAAATAAATATAAAAAGCAAAAAATAATTCAGTGTACAGTCAAAAACAGGCAAAGTATTTGTTGTATATTATTTTGTTATTATGTTTTCACAAAGAATGCTGAGAAAGACATTTCCTTACCTTTTATTTATGTATCCTCTTGACAATCTAATTTGGTCAAATGTACTTGATTTCATTTAGAGATACATTACAAAGTTAAGTAAAATACAATGACGGAGAAAAGAAACAGAGTAATCTGGCTCTGAACTTTTTTTTTTAAGATTTATTGAGATATAATTCAGTATAAACCATACGATCCACCCATTTAAAGTATGTAATCCAATGTTTTTTAGAACATTCACAGGTATGTGCAAACATTACCATAATCAATTCTAGAACATTTTCATCACCTTACAAAGAAATCTGGTACCCTGGTATTACTCCCTACACACCCCAGAGCCCAAAGCAACCACTAATCTACTTTCTATCCCTATAGACTTCTGTATTCTACACTTTCAAATGAAAAGAATCATATTATGTGGACTTTTGTGACTGGCTTCTTTCACTTCATTAATCTTTTCAAAGTTCATCCAAGTTGTAGCATGTATCAGTACTTCACTCCATTTTTATGGCTGGAAACTATTCTACCATTCTATTCTGTATGGACGTACCACATTTTGTTTATCCATTTATCCACTGATGAGCATTTGGGTTGTTTCTACCTTTTGGCTACTATGAACAATGATGTTATATGTATCTGTACACAAATTTCTGTGCAGACATATGTTTTCATTTTTCTTGGTATATACCTGGGAGTGGAACTGCTGGATCATATGGTAATTTGTTTAACCATTTGAGGAACTGTTTTCCAAAGTGCCTGGACCATTTTACATTCCCACCAGTGGTATAAGAAGGTTCTGATTTCTCCACATCCTCGCTAAGACTTGTTATTACCTTTTTGATTCTAGCCATCCAGGTGAGTATGAAGTGGTATCTCATCGTGGTCCTGATTTAAATTTCCCTGCTAACTAATTGTTGGGAACTTTTTCATGTGCTTATTGGCTATCTGTATATCTTTTTGGGGAAAATGTCTGTTCAGATGCTCTGCTCACTTTTTTCAATTGGGCTATTTGTCTTTTTATTGAGTTTAAAAATTCTATATATTCTAGACGCCAAGTCTCTTATCAGATATGTAATTTGCAAATATTTTCTCCTACTCTGTGAGCTGTCTTTTCACTCTCTTGATGGTGTCCTTTGAAGCACAGAAGTTTTTAATTTTGATAAAGTCCAATTTACCTATTTTTTATTTGGTTGCTCATTCTTTTAGTGTCATATCTAAGAATTCCTTGCCAAATCCAAAGCCATGAAGACTTACCCCTGTTTTCTTCTGAGAGTTTTATAGTTTCAGTCCTTGCATTTAGGTGTTGCATTTTAGCTTGTGCATGTAGCAATCCAGTTGGTTCCAGCACCATTTGTTGAAAAGACTATTCTCTCCTCATTGAATAATTTTAGCATTTTTGCTAAAATAAATTTGACCATAGATTTATGAGTTTATTTCTGGACTCTCAATTCTCTTCCACTGATCTATATGTCTGGCCTTGTGCCAGTACCACTCTGTCTTGATTACTGTGGCTTTGTAGTAAGTTTTGAAATCATGAAGTAATGAGTCTTTCTATTTTGTTCTTCTTTTTTTAGGATTGTTTTGGCTATTTTAGGTCCCTTGCAATTCCCTATGAATTTTAGAATCAACTTGTCAATTTTTGCAAAGAAGTTAGGTGGCATTCTGATAGGGATTGGGCTGAATCAGTAGATCAGTTTGGAGAGTATTACGATCTTAATAATGTTAAGTCTTCTGATCTATGAACATTTATTTAGTATTCCATTTATTTAGATCCTTAATTTCTTTCAACAATGTTTTATAGTTTTCAAAGTATAAGTTTTGCGGTTTTTTAAAATTTATTTATTTTATTTATTTATTTTTGGTTGTGTGGGGTCTTCATTGCTGCACATGGGCTTTCTCTAGTTGCAGCGAGAGGGGGCTATTCTTCATTGCAGCGTACGGGCTTCTCATTGTGGTGGCTTCTCTTGCTGTGGCGCACAGGCTCTAGGTGCGCAGGCTTCAGTAGTTGTGGCATGCGGGCTCAGTAGTCGTGGCTCGCGGGCTCTGGAGCGCAGGTTCAGTAGTTGTGGCGTACGGGCTTAGTTACTCCACGGCATGTGTGATCTTCCTGGACCAGGGCTCAAACCCGTGTCCCCTGCATTGGCAGGTGGATTCTTAACCACTGCACCACCAGGGAAGCCCTACACTTCTTTTGTTAAATTTATTTCTGAGTATTCAATTCTTCTTGATGCTAAATGAATTAAATTGTTTTCTTAATTTCATTTTCTGACTGGCTCTCAATTTTTAACACTGTAAAAATGGAAATATGATTATCTCTAAGAATAATCATGTCCAGAAGATAATGAACAAATTAATTTTCTAGAAGAATGCACAGCTTTTCCTGGTACCAAGGACCAAGAAAAATTTCTTGCCTTTGACCTCATGAAGGGGATTCTATGTAATGTAACATACCACTTCTTCAATAATATATCCAACAATAAATATAACACCCAAGAAATGAGTCTGAATCAAAATCATGTGTGAGGTCTTTTTAAAAATATAGACATTCTGGCTCCACCCTAAATCAAGATGTAGCGAAGAGGGGTGAACCAGGGCATGTGAATTTAAAAAGTATCTTTTGGTAATTTTGATATCCATGACTGATTAGGGCATCTGCAGATCTGATTTCTACAACTGTAATTATTATACTGTTTCTCTATATAAATGTGAAAAATTATCTAAATGCACTGAGTTAAAAAAAATTAAAAGTACCTTGAACCATAGCAAGGTTATGTTTTCTTACTTACTGGGTGATTTGCTGAGGCTCATCTTCTCCACAGGTTTTGCTAGCTTGGGTTTCTTGATAAAGGTTCCACCAGGCTTATTAAATGGTTGCATCATTTTTCTCTTTATTCCTCTTGCAGCAGTAACTGTCACATTGGTGGGTTTGTTTTGATAGTCAACAACAATTCCAGGTCTATGAATGCTTCCAAAATCACTCATATGCTGCAAATTTGTGAAATCAAGAAATATTAGCACAATATCCAATGATAACGTATGAATTCATATATAATTTATGTTACCTATCTAAAATTTTTCACCTGAAAATTCCTCAGAATGTAACTAAATTTTACAAGTCCACTCTGAATAAATACATTGAAAAACTTTGTAAATTATTACATGAGCTCAAATCCATTGAATTAGTATTTTTATTTCCAGAAGAACATATATGAATATTTCCTGTTTTTTGATTCTTACAATTCAAAATTACTTGAGATCATAAACAACATATGTGCCTGTCAGAATATTACCACTTGTACAACTCTCTGACAACTCCTCTTCAGAGTTCCTAATCGATGTTTTCCCATGAAAAGACCTTAAAAGAAATCTTTATTTTACTAAAACCTGGCTTAAAACTAAGATACACAAAGAAGACCATATTTGAAGTTTGAAGTAAAAAAAGATCCAGAAATGATTTAGGATTTCTCCCTGTTGAAAAAGGGATGAGAAGGCGAGATGGAACATTAGTATGAAATAGGAGAGTTAAAGCATAACCATGCATCAACTTCCAAGACACACTTCAGATAAAGAATTGCATCTGACGTTCCATTCACATTCTTACCTAGAGAAACATATTCTGACCCAGAAGCCCAAGAAGCAAAAGTTTACAGACGAAGAGTCATGCAACCAAACGACTCTTTGTGTCCCTTCCTCTTCTCCTGTCGTTAACAAAATCCACTACACCAAAAGGCCACATGTTCATAGAAATTTACTCTACTAACCCTACTTTTAGAAGATAAAGATTGAGGAGTAATCTGAAGAGAAGGATCCAATGGGAATTGTACAAGTGAAGATTAAAAAAGAAAGCCCTATTGGTTCATCTATGTCATTAACAGGAAGAAAGAAAGAAAAGTCCATTCCGACTAGAATGGTGGAAACAAAGAACAGGAATACCTGTTTTTCTATCATGAAAACAAAATTGATATTTGAAGTCTCATTGAGAAAAAAATCATTTGCCTAATGGAAAACGTTAAGAGTTTTCCAAATTTTCCAACTGGAATAGATTTTCAATTTCAAAACCCAAAGCCTATTATCCCAACTATTTTCAATTAATCTACAATCATGAAGCATGGTAGAATAGCAACATATCAGTTGCTTACATTTGTATATTATGCTTAGGAATACCTATCTAACCTAGTAGACTTGAATAAATTAGTGTTTCCAGGTAATTTACATAGTCACATCAGAAAAATCTTCATCAATTATCCATTAAAGGTGCAATGCATTTTACATAAGTAAAGAGTAACTGTTATAAATGCAAAATTTCTACACAAGTATGACAAACTACACTGATGTACCAAAGGCTAGTGAGCAGTTAAAAATATGTGCCCTACAGCATTTTTTATCAGAAGTACTTTCCTCTGCAAACAGAATATTAAGAGCAACTGACTTAAAAAAAATAAAACACTCCTCATGTTATAGCAAAAATACAATATTCTTTATAGGATCAAAGTGCATAGTAACTCCACAATCTACATACCCTTACTAGGTAAAATTTCATGTCAGTCAAGTTACCTGAGAATGTAAGGCATAATCTTTATACTATATATCCTGAAATTAAATACTTGAAGACTAGTATATTTACTCATTTAAGCAGTAATTTACAAAATATTACTTCCTAGGAAGAAGCCGTAGACATGTTTATACAGGGAGGAAATTATTTCTCAATAGTAAAACTAGTGACACAGGTAAAACAGAACACCCAGCAATAGGACATACTGTAAGAGAGTAAGTTAGCAAAATTATACTGACCACAAATCATCTACAACCTATTATACATATCAACTTCTTCACCATGTAAACATGGCTAAGCTACCCTCAACTACCACCGATTTTTAGTCTCTTGTGTTTAATGTGAAATATGAAGCTTTGAAGAAATTCTACGTGCTAGAGTTTAGCAGCAAAGTATACACATTTTATCATACATTGCACCTTTAACCTACTCAAAAACTCCAGAAGGGTTCATTACCTTTACATAATCCAAGAACTGTCCCACTAGCAAAATTGCTAGTGTTTACAAGGAAAAATGCAACTCCTTTTAACCCCTTTTAGACCAAACCTAATATCCTCACCTTTTTAATAAAGGGAGATTTGGCAAAACTTTATGAACAGTCATCTCACACTGCCACGTATTTTCTGAGGTGGAAAACTTTTATAGGCAACCTAAAAATTATGCTTAGGACTCAGCTTTTCTTCAAAATACACTGGGATGAACAGTGTTTATTCTAGTTGAAAACCATGGTCTTGAAAGGGTTTAAAAGAGTGACTAGTGAAAAGAATCTGAAAAGATTCTGTTGTACTTACTCCTCGGCCTCGGCCTCTGCCTGTTGATGGTCCTCCAAAAGCATCATAGTTTCTGCTTCCAAACGTACTTTCAGGATAAGCAGGCGTTCCTCTCCCCCGAGAGCCTACAGGTGCAGGCTTCATATGGGGTGAAGAAAAACTGCTGTAGGAAGAGTAATTCTCTCTTCCTCTGTCCTCCATAAACCCAGGCCTCAATTTTGAACGGGAGTAAGGTGCTTCCCAGCTAGACCCGCCCTGGTTTCTACCTCCGAAAGAGTCAAGGCTATTCCGGTAGGAGCTCTCAAATCGACCACCATAACTACCTCCGAAGCGGCTTTGTTCGGGTTCATTAAAACCATAGCCAGATCTGTACAGATCTCGCCCACCCAGAGAAGACCTGGAGTCGTAAGACTCATAAGGTCCAAACCTGGAAGAGTTGCACAGTGAGGGAAAAAACAAAAGTAAGCTTACTAATGTTAGACAATTCAAAAGACAAATTATCAGATGACATTTATCAACTAAAATTCATTTATACCATACTGGTTTGCACAGTTCTACTTTTGTTCACACCTGATTAGGGCTGGGCAGTTCAACATGAGACCAGATAGAAAGCTATCTGAGTCAGTGTTTAAATATGAATTGAGTTAAGTAAACCTTAGCTTAAAAATCTGCTTTTTGGCAGCTTTCTATTTTATTAGAAAGAAAAGATTTGTCTGTCATTATTTAAGCCCAGCCCTAGTCTTGGGAAAAGTCATTTGTTAAAGTTCACAAACTACTCAAAACTTTCTTTGAATCCATCCCTAATACTGGAAAATACAAAATATTTACAACATTTTGGCTTTCAATGGGGACACAAATTGAGGACTACACAGATGTAGGCTACTTGTGACACAGAAGAGATCCATTTGCACCCCCAATAATCTATATGACAAAACTGCTTCATTGTGTCTACAGCAGTCAAAATTGGGAGAGTTATCTGGTTATGAAGTTTGGCAACCTGCCAAACTTTGGTTAAGGTCAATAATCAATCCTCAGTCACTTTTTACTTGTAGACTAATAAATCTAACAAATCTAGAAGGATAAGCACATAAAATAGAACATAAAAGTAAAAGACCACCAACATATACCCTCTGCATATGAATTTTCAAGGCAGATTAGAAAGAATACATTTTATAAGGTCTTCAATTGTTTGAAAAATTATTCCCTATTATCAAAAAATTATTCCCTAGTATCACATAAAATTATCACATAAAGCTACTCTAAAAAAGGGAGTGTACAGTCTCCTCAAGGTTTTAATAGAGTCAACAGAAGAAACAAATCATCTTACTTCTCACCGAAGCATGGATTACAGAAGTCGCTTATCTTACAACATAGTTTTATAAAGGCCCACAATTACACGAGATAAATGATAACATCTACATAGTTTACGCACATTACATTTACAATGTAATAGGGCAGGAAGAGATATGGTAAAACATTTAAATGTGTTACATTACTTCAATTATTTACAGATCACTAAATAGAAGGTACTATTTACTTCTGAATCCTAGTAACCATATAAAAATTATTCCTCTTTTCAACTACATTTTTCAAAACATCTATCACGTAAGTAAAATTGTTGTAACTATTTTCTTGATTTTTCTCTACTATAAACCATAATGGCACACTTGAAGCAGAAAAAAGAAAAGTAAGCATCATTCAGTCCATCCTTAAGGAATCCAGATCCTTCAATTTATGAAGAAGGACAATACTTTCTAATGTTTCCTAACTAGTTTTACTTATATCTAGTAGGAATCTTTGTGCCTCAAAAAGTAGACCCCCCTTGACCTGAAATGTGGTCAACCCTAAAGCCTGTAGGAGTTCAACTAGGTTTAAGCTTTACACAGCATTGACAGTGAAACGTAAGTACAACCTAAATTCTACTGCATTAAAATAAGAAAAGGTATCATACTCATGGCTTTAATATAATGTTCCTAGTCTAGAGCACAAGTGTTTCTGGTATAAGCAGTACCTGCCAATAAATAATCTAGACATGATTTAAAGAACACTTTTATTATTACAATATGCCTTGTAACTTACTTTAAAATTAAAAGAATAACTATTTTAAATGTTTCTTAGAAACTGAATGTTGCTAGACTGGTTCAGTTAAACCCATTCTAGTCAAAGACTGCTTTGCTGCTTTATAGAGTACCCCACCGTAGTAAAGATTTTTGGAAATTCATAAGAAAAAGCTTCACAAATAATATTTCCAATAACATTTTTATATCATTTGTTCAGGACATTCTGATTGATAAGCAGTTAAAAGTAAAAGAAGAAAAAAAAATGCTCACTGCTAAAGACAGAAAATCTTACTCTATTATAATGAAATGATAAAGGTTTTCCTGAGATTTTCCTAATGTCTGCCAGTGATGCTGAGATAATTTTTAGAACCATTAACACCTTTCAACATTTAAGGTGATTCTAAATAGCAAAGTTCAAGTAGCGCCACATGCCTAAGGAATAGGAAATTAGAATATCCAGAATCTTACAGTCATCTAATTATTTGGCCAAGTGATGAAGCAATTTACCTGCTACCCCCACCACCACCACTGTGACTGTCCATGCCATATGACTGGTTTAGGTAGGAGTCCATGGATCTTTGACCCCCACAGGATCCATGGCCATAGTCACGATCCATCCCTACAAAGAGTTTAAAAAGAAAAAAATTAAATGACGCTCACCTTTACTGGCACTCAAAAGAAGTATTTTTAGATAAATATCCTTGAATGTCAGACCTCCATAAGATCCGGGGCCATAATCACGATCCATTCCTAAAAGAGTCAATAGCAAAAGGTCAGTAAGACACCATTCTCTTCAGGAATCTTTGCATAAAACACAAGATATTCATATCAATCATCTGAGATGATAATTCATCATTAACATTTAAGCTAAAGTCACAACAGACACTGAAGGAAAAAACACACAGATTATAATCTACTGAAAAATCAGATTTGCTAATGAAACCTAATTTTTCAAAGAAAAACATTATCAACTAAAAAGTTCTATATTAAAATTATCTTCAATATAGCCAATGTTTATTTGACTAGGGTACTACCATCAGGCCCTGTGTTAGGTGCTACATGGTACATAATTAATAATTCCTATTCTTAAGAAAAGTCAGTATTTAATAACATCAAAAGGAAAAATTTTTGTTACAAGTATAGTCTTCTACATCTAACTCCTCTCAAAATGTCTAAAAACTCAGAAGCAGCCACATTTTAAATTAGCCCAATTGAAATTAGTTCATACAGTAACTGAAATAGGTATCTTTAAAAAGTAAAATCAGAGTAGGGCCAATCTGTGGTACTGTGCCTATAAATATTTAAATCCTCAAATACTTTGAATAAAGGGAATGAATGTGAATTCTAGCAATACAGACACTAAAAAAATTATGATACAATCGAGGCACTTAAGTATATTTTATTACACTGTAATTCCACTTACATCCCAACCTCTGACATGAAAAACAAATACAACAAAAGAGGTAATAAAATGAATTTACTATGATTATAAAATTGAAAAAATTTAAAAACCATTCAGAATGTGTTTCCTATAAAGTCCTTTAAGATCCTTCATTTATCACCCTCTCCAAGTTTTATGCACTAATAAATGTAAGAATATACATGGAGCAAATACATTAATTTTTATTTTTTAAAAACGCTAAATTTTAATTATAATCATATAAATATGATTTCAGGTCCTAATAACAAAATCTTGCAACTTTAAACCTGAAAGCAACCTAAATGATCAAATTTAATCATTTCATTTTATAGATTATGGAACTAAAAAGTCCAAAGAGATGAAATGATTTTCCTAAAGTCTCATAAATAACCACCCCTCTAGTTTCGTGCTGTCGCTTCTACATGAAACACTCTCTTCTACCACCCCAAATATCAGCTTGTTGAAATTTTCTAATCTTTTAAAGTCCATTTCAAATACTAATCCTTTCAAGAACATTTTTACTGATGTTGTCTCAGTTGATTATCATCTTTCTTTTGAATGTCTACAAAACTCTGTAGCTCTTACATGGTATTTATGATACTCTGCCTTATACAGTATTCTGCTATTTGTGGCCTCATTTTTTTTTTTTTTTTTGGCTGCGCCACACAGCATATGGAGATCTTAGTTCCCCAACCAGGGATGGAACCTGTGTCCCCTGGAAGCGTGAAGTCTTAACAACTGGACTGCCAGGGAAGTCCTGTGGCCGCATTTTAAATGTACACTAGACTTGTGGTCAGGGTCTGATTTTTCACAAATTTTTTATGCACCCTAGGACAGCAGTTTTCAATAGCCTGTTGATTACTGAGAGTTGCCAGGACCCCTTCAGAGGGTCCACAAGGTCAAACTATTTTTATAAATAGTACTAAGATATTATCTGCCTTTTTTCACAGTGTTGAAAATTTTTTTGCACTGAAGATGCAAAAGCACTGGTGGATAAAACTGTTGGTGCTATAGCACAAATCAAGGCAGTGACACCAGACCACACTAGTAGTTGTACTGCACACTTGCAGTAAAAAATAATAAAAATGCCATCATTGCTTAAAGAATGTCCTTGATGAAGCAGTAGGAGTTATTAATTTTATTAAATCATGACCTTTGAGTACACTCTCTTTATGATATTCTGCGCAGTAAAATGGAAAGTATATGTAAAGCAATTTTGCTGCATATCAGTGCATAAAGTTCCATTAAGTGCCATAGTTCTCTCCAGGAAAAGCCACTGAATTAGCCACTTTTTACAAGGAATACTATTTTTACTAAAAGGAAAGACTGACATTCAAAAACTATGGCTTTCAGACTTGAGCATCTGGCAGACACTTTCTCAAAAATGAAGTGAAACTCACTTCAAAGAAAATAGGTAACAATATTTGTTGCCAAAGATGAAATTCAAGCTCTCACATGAAAATCAGAATTTTATAAAACTTGAGCTTGACAGCTTCCCAATACTTAAAGGTTTTTCTGATAAAGTTGATACTAGTATTACTGAATATGACTTTTTACACTGTACAATAAAATCTGTCAATATCTGGAAAATCTGAATAACTCAATAAACCAGTACTTTTCAAATAACTAATGCCTGATATTACAGGATCATAAATCGTAAAAAGATCCATTCAAAGTGCAAGGCATACAAATGCATTTTAATATAACAAAAAGTTTATCAATATACAGAAAGTACTGAGATATTTTACATTGTTTTTTGTTCATACTAAGACTTCAAGTCAAGTTCATACTAAGACTAAGACAGCATACCTCAATACAGACTCTCCACACTGCAAGCGCTCAATAGTCATACGTGGTTAGTGTCTACCATATCAGATAACACAGTTCTAAACTGATAAAATAGTTATCTGTCTTTAAAGTTGGTAATTATACAATATAATTTGCTCATATCTCATATAGGGGACAATTTCAACATTAAAATAAAGTTTTCAAAATAAAAAGCTTTCCTCTAAAGGCCTCATATTAAAATGTAATTTTAGAGTTAGGTTCAGTTAGGTACACAAAACAAAAAAACTTGTATTTTGTTATTTCTGCTCATTTCTATTTTGAGTCAGCAGAGGCTGCCTTTGGATACTAAATCTTTCAGTTTTTTGATTCTGTGTGTTTTTATTTCACTACAGTCATAAATTACTAACATTTATTGCACACTCACCTTGTGCCAGGCACTGTGCAGTACACAAAAATTAATAGAGCTACCCTTATACAGCAATGACTTGGGCTTACTGTTCATACTACTGTTACTATTCAGTTAATTAAAAAGGAAAAGAGGAAAAGTCTTTATACGTATTGCATATAATCAGTGTGATTATAGGGATATAGATTCTATAAGATGACCATTTATATATAAACGATATTCTTCCAGGTTACCAAAGGAATTTAAAAATCACTTTAAAAATAAAGTTGTAAGACTAAAACATACCTTTACTATTAATATTAAATAAGAACAAGGATATACTGTACAACACAGGGAATACAGCCAGTATTTTACAATACCTATAAATGGAATATAACCTTTAAAAATTGTGAATCACTATGTTATACACCTGAAACATATAGTATTCCATCAACTATTTCTGAATAAAAAAATATATTAAATGAAAGTAACTCACTCAAAAATTAAACGGACATATTTTAAATCAAATCTGTTCTATTGCTTTGATTATCATATAAATGATAAGCTCAACAAATGTTAAAACTCATGTATAATTAAATCAAAAGATAAGAGCTGTGGAGTAGTATGGAAAAACAACTGACTTATGATCAGAATAACTAACAAGTTGTATGACACTAAGTCATGAATGAGACCACTTTTTACCACCTCCACACTACTAGCATCATGATGCAGGCCACCAGCATCTCTCACCTACATTATTGCAACAGCCTCCCAACTGGTTTTCCTGCTTCCACTTTTGCTCCCTTTCTGTTTATTGTGAAGAAAATAGCTAGAAGAATTCTGTTAAAATGTAAGTCAAATTGTTCAATGCTCAGTACTTTCCAATGGCTTCCCATCTTACTCCAAGTAAAAGCTAAAGCCTTAAGATAATCTATAAGGCCCTACACCAGTGGCCCTTACTCACGGGCAATTTTGCCCCCCAGAGGACATTTAGTAATGTCTGAAAACATTTTTGGCTGTCACCAAAATGGGTAGTGGGTGCTACCTGCATCAAATGACACAGGCCAAGGATGCTGCTAAAACATTCCACAATGCACAGCACATTCCCCCAACAACGAAAAATTATCTAGTCCAAAATGCCAACAGTGCCAAAGTTGAGAAATCCTGCCCATTACCTCTTAACTTTATCTACCCCATTGCCTCTTAATTTCATCATCTATGGTCTCCCCTTACTCCACTCTAGCTATACTAGGTCCCTTGCTGTTCCTAGACTACAACAGGCATATATCCATTTTTGCACCTGCTATTCCCTCTGCATGGAATGCTCTTCTTCTGTATCTGTGTTGCTCACACCCTCAACTCTTTCAGGTCTTCACTTTCTATTGCTTCCTAGATATAAGCAAATTGTCTTTGACTTTCAATGCCTTCTGGCTACACCTCACTATTCTAACCTTGTTTTAAGATTACTCAGCAAAAATCATCTGCTGTAGTCAAGCTCATCTTCTTAAGTCTCTCTGAAGCACAGTGTACTCAGCCTTACCTTTGTTCCTGCTTTCCCTCTACCCAAAATGCTTTCCCTTTTTTTGTCTGCTATTTATATAAAAAGAATTATTTTAAAGCAAGAAGGAAATATGAAGACACTGGAAATACAACTTCCTTCCAAGAAATTTGTAGCTTGACATGTTTTCCAGTGTCTTCTACTTCATTTCAGTCGCTGGAAAATACAACACTAACAATCAATGCATTGTTGGCTTCAACTGGTAACTACTACACACCTTTTATTTCCTAAAGTCTACAGCATTCTTCCCCTAGATAGCTTCATGGCTTGCATCCTCACCTCCCTCAAATCTATGCTCAAAAGTTACCCTTTTAGTGAGGCTTTCCCTAGCTTATCTCTTTAAAATTGTAACACATGCGCGCACGCGCGCACACACACACACACACACACACACACACACACCCTGCCCCGTGTTATTATTCTCCTAGCAATTGCAATAGTACAATATATATTACTTCTTGTTTACTGTCTATTTCACCCCACTAGACTGTACACTTCACAAAGGCAGGAATATTTGTCCATTTTGTTCACTGCTATATTGATAGCTCCAAGAACAATATCTGATACATAGCACTCAATAAGTATCTGTTGAAGTCAAATTACATCCCTGAAATTAAGTTCCTCATTTATAAAATGTAGATAACTCAGACCTCAAAGTGGTGTCAAGCAGTGGTGTTTACCTAAAGGTGCATTCCAAAATCATTCAAAGTAGTTCTTTAAAACCTACATAGTTGGGACCATTTACCCTAAAAATTAAGATTCAAGGGGACTAGAGTATGACCTAAACAGATACACTTTGAGACAGCTCCACAGGGAAGTCTAACAATCACCCTTAAATGAGAACCACTGTTGGAACTAAAATTAAGAGAAAAATAAGTCATAACATTAGTAAAAAACTAATTTGGAAAGATATATGCACCCCCATTTTCACTGCAGTATTATTTACAATAGCTAAGATATGGAATAACCCAAGTGCCCATCTATAGATTAATGGATAAGATAATGTGATGTGATATATATGTATGTATATACATGAAATATTACTTAGCCATGAAAAAGAATGGAATCTTGCCATTTGCAACATGGATAGACCTTGAGGGCATATGCTAAGTGAAATAAATCAGACAAAGAAAGATAAATATTGTATGATTTCACTTATATGTAGAATCTAAAAAAACCAAATCAAATCAAAACAAAACAAACAAAAAAGCCAAGCTTGTGGATATAACAGATTGGTGGTTGCCAGGGAAGGGGGGTAGGTATAGGAGTGGGTGAAATGGGTGAAGGGAGTCAGAAGGTACAAACTTCCAGTTATAAAATAAACAAGTCATGGGGATGTAATGTATAGCACAGTGACTATAGTTAGTAATAGTGTATTGCATATTTGACAGTTGCTAAGAAAGTAAATCTTAAAAGTTCTCATTACAGGAAAACTATGTATGGTGATAGATGGTAACTAGACTTATTGTGATCATTTCACAATGTATACAAATATGGGATCATGATGTTGTACACCTGAAATATAATGTTATATGTCAATTACACTTCAATTAAAAATAAAGTGCATGTTTTAAAAAGAAGGTTATAACAGTAGTAACAGAAATTTCTGAAACTCTTTTTGCAACACTGTACATTAAGAAAATAAACTTCTGGCCCTCTATGATTCTGCATCTCAAAGCCCTATATTTAGGCATTAAATTCAACTCTCTCTTACATCCTACTGGAGATCATGGCCTTCTATTATTCCAAACCTCTTTGCTGAAAGTACTAGTCCTACTGACTCCAGTTTAAAATTCTGGATTCATTTTTATTCATCCTTCTCAATTTTCTACTCACTACTAGGCAGCCTGAAAGTTCTGCTAATTTTCTCAAGAAATAGATTAATATTTTTTAAATTACTATCATCACCTCCCAAGTTCAAGGTCTAAAATCCTTACAACTGAATTTACGAAACAGCCTTCTTGATAATTTTCCAGTTTTCAATCTAACCTACATGTGGATGCAAATTAAACTTCTTCTGGTAATTTTATTATATCACTCTGCTGCTCGAAAATATATTTTTCAGCACTCAATATACACTGACTACTTCCTATATGTTTAACCTTTTTAGTCAACATCAAATTCAAAGTTTCTCTAAATTCTTAGAGACGATAAATAGAAATTAACTGAATGCTAATTATTCCCATAAAATGACATGGTCTTCTTTACGTAGTAGTACATTTACTTCAGTTTTATTTAGTGAATATATTACATCCTGTACAACAGTTGAATTTTACATTTCTCTGGCAATTAGGATATTTAATTCCACTCCCTGGTGTCATTCATATAATGCTTTTTAACCTCTTTGAATTGTTCCATGTTCTTTTTGTGTTATTATCCTGACTGGTAAAGCCTTAACTCTAATAACTATCAAAACACCACCCCAATTGTATGCTGCATACCTCTTATGATTTTACCTAGCTCTGTAGTCACAACTCTTATGTCAATAAACAATCAGGCTTCTTTATGTGCTCCTCTAGACAGTTCTTTATATACTAACACATTTGGACACATTAAAGCAAATGACCTCAAAAACAAGGTCAAAATGTTACAAAAGAAGCAGTATAAAACAAAGCCAATAATCCACTTAATCTACTTTACTCAATACCAAAACCTCTAATTCAACAAAAATAACTCAGCTAGCTGCTTGTTAAGTCCTCACTCAGTTGCAGTCAGGGCCTTTTGGAATAAATTAAAGGATTCATAATTCAAATAAAACAGAGTCAAATTAATCTCAATAGCCCTAAGTTTTTCTGATCCCAAATTATCTAACTCAAATAATATATATATTATAACAACATTAACGCTGATACATGAAGAGACCAAACAATGCCTGAAACAAGGCACAATTCCCTTTTTACACTGGTACTTTATATGGATGAAGAGAAAAACTGAAATGCATTCCCTTAACTTATTTCAGAGCAAATGAAAGAGGATACTCACCATTAAAGCTCTGATAAGTATTTCTGCAAGCAGAGTGAGTGTAATCTATGAAGACACATTTAACAGAAAGGAATTAGTTCAATATTAGCAAAAATCTGAAATTATATACCCATCTACTAAAAACAAACACAATTTTTAAAATGCCATTAATGCAATTATCTGCAAAATAGGGTGTAAATAATTATAAATATTTCATATGGGAAAATACATATCCCTTTCTTTTCACTATCTCCCCAAATGGCAAGTTTATCATCCAAATAAATCATGGTAATGTAAAAATTAGTTTATAAAACCTGATATATAATAACATCCAAAAAAGGGGATCCAGTACTGATTTATATGGAGTAACAAAAAGGAAGGCAAATATGTATCAAATAATGCAAAAAGCAGGGACATCTGAGAATTGATTCTATGTAATATATAATTTTTTCCAAGTTAATATTTCTTTTAGCACTTAATTTGCTCTCTAAAGATTTCAAGATCTTATCTGAGAAATGTATATACATATATGTATATATGTGTGGTGCTACATCTACCCAGGATGTGGCATCACCACCAAAAAATCATATTGATAATTTCTCTGTCAAAACGAATCCGGCAATTGTTAAATCCTTTAGTTAATTTTACTAATAAATACTGAAAGAAAAGAATTTAACAGAGTGGTCATTTGGATACAACAGAATCCAACTACACTACACAGGATTAGTCAAAGTCCAACTAAAACAAAAAAAACACCAGTGTGCTACTGTTAATATCTAAACTTCCTGTTTCAAAGTAACTTAAAACTATCCACAAAAAGGTTATTCCAATCCCCTTTCATATACTTAGATTTGATATCTTTAACTCTTTGTGGCATGAAATCAAATCAAAGATCAAAAGATCATTTAGTCGGACTCACAGCACATTCAAAGATAATTCTGGGGGTTGGGTTAGAGGCTTAGAACTAGGTAGTGAACTGATTTTATTTAGAAATGCCTGGTTACTCAGGACTAAATTCAGTTTATTCACACCCCTTCTCATGTCTCCCTAAAGCTGTCATTACGTACTCATTTTACCTTGACACCCGTTCCTATGAAGTTGGCCAAGATTTGAAGACAAGTTGAAAACCAAATTAATTTTACTTCGTGAGCCTATGAAAATGCTTTAAAGCACTGGCCTGAGAGACGACTGAAAGGTACTGCTAAAATACGGTTTATTTAAACAGCAAGTCCAACACAGGCGGTTGTGCACAGGTCTGAATTTGAAGGGCATGTGATGCTGTGCCAGAATTCTGACTAACTTAAGTCCCATCCATACACCGTCCAGAGAAAAATGCTTTGGTTCACAGACATATTTCAAATTAGGGATTAAGGCCCAGGCAATGTTTGTTGGTGGATAAATATCCCAGTTTGCTAACCAGAAATACCTTACTTTCCATTCTGGAGAGAGATCTACTTATACTTATCACTTACAGATGCCCTTTAAACTCATCTTAAACTAAGACAACCAGGCACACGACCGTGAACAAGCCTCTGAAAATCCTATCTGGTGAGAAGTAACCTGGGTTTGGGCATTGACTAAAAGGACGATCTGGGTCGCTGCCCACGTCGCGAGTGCGAGCCGCGGCAAAGAAGGCCCGCTTGCCGCTTAGCCCGAGACCGGGAAGTTGGAAGCGTCCGGGCAATTTCCACGCAGCGGGGCGGGGACCAGTCTGGGGCCGAGTCCGGAGGCCGCGGCGCTTTAGGCGCGTCCTTACCCACACCGAGGCCGGCGCGGAACTCCAGGGTCGCGGGCCACAGCGGGCGCCGGGCCGGGGGATCGGGCGCGCGGGTCCCCACAGAGGCCGACTCCGGGCACCGGGCCCGCGGCGGGCGGGCGGCCTCCGGGCCCGCAGAACAAAGCCCACACGGCCATCTTGAGACGGTAAACAGACCCCCGGGGCAGGCCACCCCGCCTCCCGCCGCCGCGGCGACCAGCCAGAGGCCGCGCTTACCGTCCTCGAAGTCCATGGCGGAGGCTCGGAGCCGACGGCCTCGGCGGCGCTGGGCTGAGCTGTGGCGGAAGGAGAGCGCCCGTGACCCGCCGTTACACACAGCCAGTAAACGCGACCAAGAGCGGCGCTACCGGCCCGGGAGCCGCAGGCCACAGCGAGGCTGGGAGGCGGGGCCGGCCGGCGCTGCCGGCCGTCGCAGCGCGGCCTGCGATTGGCTGGCGCGGGCTGGTGGGCGGGCCCTGGAGTGGGGGCGGGAAGCAGGTCTGCTGTCACGCTCCCAGGTGCTGACCCTTTAGGAGCGGACGAGGGGTAAGGAAGGTGGAAAAAAAAGGAGCCACACAGACTGCCCGGGGTCGTGGGAAAGAGAGCTGGGTGTTCTGGAAGGTCTGGCTGCGGCCCGCCATGTTTGATTCTGGCAAGAGCGAAAGGATCTGGTTGGAATACCTTCCTCCAGCCCGAACTAATGTATTATACCACGTGCCGACATTTTGCTTTTTATTGGCTGGTGATGACTGATCGGAAAATGTTAAAATCCTTATGGAGTTTCTGTCGTGGAGACGCAGAAGTCCAGGACGTTTTTAGAACTCTGTGAGCAGAGGAGAACAGATTGCTAAATAGGAAACAATTATGAGTATGATCCAAGACAGGCCATGATCAAGTTCTGAGTTTCAAGGTGCAAAATAAAAGTAAAAGTTAACAGACAGGGAAGATTTGTGGCAGTAGTCATCCAGAACTGGAAGAACAACAACGGGCAAACACACATACTTATTAACATTGTATTATTGTCACTTTGGAAATAGAGTTGCGGACAGTGGGCAAAGTCATTCACCCACAAGGCAATGTGGAAAAAGACAACTGTTAGGTCATTCTAACCCTGGAGCAGCTTGAACTCCAGGTTAGAAAACATTTTTTTAATAGCGCAAATGGTGTTAACAATGAGTTGATCACAGGATAGGAAATCATGAATCAAGCCCTTTGCCCTTCTTTGGGGTCCAAGCAATTGTGGGAACCAAGTTCCGAGAAAGCAGCCCCTAGAAACAGGACTTAAGGAAAAACTCACAGGTATACTATGTTGCATTACTGTAGCCCCAAATCTGGGCAGGGCACTGTTTCTTCCTCATCACTTTCCTTCTCCACCCTGATTGATTCACCCAGTTCTCCACCCTTTTATTGTTTTCTTCTTTTTTTTTTTCCTCCTATACATGTTTTCTATTCACCGGAGTAGAACATGTTGAAAACTGAACTCATGATTTCCTTCCTCAAACCTGTTCATCCTCCTTTATTCTTTCATCTGTGTTAGTGGCGTCATGAGCAACCACCCACTACTAATCCCAGCCAGAAGCCAGCAACTCATCCAGGCTACTCTCCTTCTCCCATCCTCAATCCGTACTGAAGTCTCTCATCTGCTTACTACCTCCTAAAATGTCTTAAATTTGCCCCCTGCTCTCCAGCTCACTGCACTACCTGAGTTAGACTCTCATTATCTCTCTCCCAAACTATTGCCATAGCTTCCTAAGTAATTTCTCTGCCTTTCCACCTTGACCTTCTCAGGCTCCTCAGGGCCACGGTGATCTAAAGGCAAATCTGAACATATCATGCGTCTCTATCATGGATTAGGTGAAGGCAAAGCTCCTTAACATAGAGCACATCCAGCAGGATCTAGCCACTGCCAGACCTGCCATCTTCCTACATTTCTCCCTCCTCCACTCTCCCCTACTCTTTCCGTTTTGATTGGCAATTTTAAGCTACTTGCAGTTCCCGAAACACCCCAATGCTTTTTTTTTTTTTTTCGGTACGCGGGCCTCTCTGTTGTGACCTCTCCCGTTGCGGAGCACAGGCTCCAGACGCAGGCTCAGCGGCCATGGCTCACAGGCCCAGCCGCTCCGCGGCACGTGGGATCTTCCCAGACCGGGGCACGAACCCGTGTCCCCTGCATCGGCAGGCGGACTCTCAACCACTGCGCCACCAGGGAAGCCCCCAATGCTTTTCATGTCACTGAACTTTTGCTTAGGTTTTTCTCTCTGTTTGGAACACTCCCTAGTTAACCCTTCTCATCCTCAAAACACAGTTCAGAATTTATTTCCTTTAAAAAAAACGCTCCCACATCCCACCCCCACCCCCTAGACCAGTACTTCTCAAATATTAATGAGCATATGATTCACATTCAGTCAGTCTGTGTTGGAGTCGGAGAGTCTGCATTTCTCACAAGTTTCCAAGAGATGTTGCTGCTGGCAGTCGAACTAGACTTGGAATAGCAAGGCCCTGGGCCCTGGGCTCTATTAAAAGCCCCTCCTCTGAGTTCCCTGGACCAACCTCTGCTCCAGCACTATCTTCCTTGCATCAGATACTGTTTGGCTTTATGTCTCTCCACGTTAAAAGTCTTTTGAGATTAGACCTAAGTCTTCTTTGTATCCTAAGTGCCAAGCACATAAGTTTAACAATTAAAACTGAGCTCTCCCTGAGGTTTTCAACTTTTTTTCTTGTTATCAAGGCAAAGGAATGATTTTGTAATCTGAGGTCTTCAGGTCTTGGCATAAGTGAAAGGAAATAAACATTGGGTCACTATTTATATTTGTGTATCATGTGCACACACGCATATGTACGTGCTCACGCACACACGCATATGTACGTGCTCACACACACACACACACACACACACATACACACACACACCCCCACCTTACTCCCCTGAAAGAGAAAACTGCCAGACAAGGAACTCCTAACTCCAGAAGAAACCTGACCTCAGCACAAACGCCTGGAGAGCCAGAATACATGTGTCTCTTCCCTCCTTCCTTCCTCCTTCCCAAATAGGAAGTGTTCTTGAAGAGGCAGATGGCAGTGCCTGAGACACCCCATAATACTTGAGAGACTATCACATCATCCCCTAATTCACTTATGGAACAAATATTGGATAAGCACCAACTATGTGCCAAACATCCTTTTCTTCATTGTTGTCTCTTTCCTTCCTCCCAGGGTCTGTACTTTGCTAGGCTCAGATTTTTACCCTGAGGGGCCAATGTTTTGTACAAAGTCTTATATCATTTCATCCTCCACATATTTCGCAAGAGGTAGAAGGTTGGTAAACGCCAGACTGGCAGAGTCCCTTGGAAAATAAAAGAGAACAGGGTGTGTAAGACAAATTAAAAAGAAAGTTACTCATCCAAGAACACATAATGAGTAATTGCTGGTTCCATATTTTTAAAAAAATTTTTTTGAGGTATAGTTGATGACAATATTATATAAACTGGTTTCATATTCAGGATAAATATTATATAGTCATGCTTGGGTCTATTGGTGTATGGATTCAACCTTGTAGACCCAGCATCATCATCAGGGTCCTCAGGTTAAAAAGGGGGCATGGGAAGGGGTTTGCTAACCTATCATTTGCATAATTGCACATAATGTGGTAAAAGAAACTGCATACCAAAAGAAGTGATCAAGAAGGCTTTAGAGATTCCTCACTTTGTTCTATGTTTTAGGCCTTCCTCAGATTAGAAAAACTCCATTAGTTTCATATGCATTTCCTCCCCCCAAAATGGAGGTAAAATTTAAAATGCAAAGTGCTTTCAAAACGTAATAATTGCTCTATGGTGCGCGAGCCGCGGGAAGTGGCTCGCTGGCCGGGACAGGTCGGGGTGCAGTGTGCCCTGCTCTCAGATCATCTTCATTGCCTGCCCCAGTGGAGCACCTCCTGCATTAATGTTCACAGCCACCTCTGAGGTCTCTGCTGTTTCCTCCTGACTTCACCAAACAACCATGTCATCGGAATCGAGCAAAAATCGAAAGCCCAAAGTGATC
Organism: Grampus griseus; assembly: GCF_964374135.1. NCBI lineage: Eukaryota > Metazoa > Chordata > Mammalia > Artiodactyla > Delphinidae > Grampus > Grampus griseus. The sequence goes on from NC_139017.1 coordinate 104,465,926, forward strand.
TGAAGTGATGGAGCTCAGCTGAAGGGAATCATAATCGTTCTGACACTGAACAGGAAGGTAAATACTACAGCGAGGAGGCTGAGGTGGACCTGTGGGACCCTGCAGAGACTATGAGCTGTACAAGTACACGTGCCAGGAGTTGCAGAGGCTCATGGCCGAGATCCAGGACCTGAGGAGCAGGGGAGACAAGGACGCGGCAGTTGAGATCGAAGATCGGAGGATCCAGAGCTGTGTGCATTTCATGACTCTAAAAAAGCTTAACCGGGGCCTTCCCTGGTGGCGCAGTGGTTGAGAGTCCACCTGCCGATGCAGGGGACACGGGTTCGTGCCCCGGTCCGGGAAGATCCCACATGCCGCGGAGCGGCTAGGCCCGTGAGCCATGGCCGCTGAGCCTGCACATCCGGAGCCTGTGCTCCGCAACGGGAGAGGCCACAACAGTGAGAGGTCCGCGTACCACAAAAAAAAAAAAAAAAAAAAAAAAGCTTAACCGATTAGCCCACATCAGGTTGAAGAAAGGAAGAGATCAGACTCATGAGGCCGAGCAGAAAGTGGACGCCTATCACCTGCAGCTCCAGAACCTGTTGTATGAGGTGATGCACCTGCAGAAGGAGATCACCAAATGTCTGGAGTTTAAGTCAAATCATGAAGAAATCGATCGGGTCAGCTTAGAGGAGGCTCCTCCAGATATCAGCAAGGCGGAAGTCACCATGGGAGACCCTCACCAGCAGACCCTTGCACGTCTGGACTGGGAGCTGGAGCAGCGGAAAAGCCTGGTGGAGAAGTACCGAGAGTGCCTGTCCAACAAGGAGAAGATCCTTAAGGAGACTGAAGTAAAGAAGGAGTACCTGAGTAGCCTCCAGCCTCGTCTCAACAGCTTCATGCAGGCTTCCCTACCGGTGCAGGAGTAACTTTATGCCCTTCGACCAAGCTCACAAGCAGTATGAGACAGCCCGACACCTACCTCCTCCCCTCTATGTCCAGGCCACTGTGTATGGGCAAGACAAGCGCAAGGAGATGCTGAAGAGGCACCCGCTGTCCGTCATGCTGGACCTGAGGTGCAAAGATGACAGTGAACTGCACCTGACTTTCTACTACCTCATGAACCTCAACATCATGACGGTAAAAGCCAAAGTGACAACCGCCACAGAACTGATCACCCCCATCAGTGCAGGTGACTTGCTGTCTCCTGACTCAGTCCTGAGCTGTTTGTATCCTGGGGATCATGGAAAGAAAACTCCAAATCCAGCCAATCAGTATCAGTTTGATAAAGTTGGCATCCTGACTTTGAGGGACTACATACTTGACTTAGGGCATCCCTATTTGTGGGTGCAGAAGCTGGGTGGCCTCCACTTCCCCAAAGAGCAGCCCCAGCACACTGTGATCGCTGACCACTCTCTGAGCGCCAGACACATGGAGACCACCATGAAACCGCTGAAGACCAGGGCGCAGTCCCGCCTGGCCCGCCACAAGTGGTTTGCCTCCCTGGAACACGGCATTGTGCCAGTTACCAGTGACTGCCAGTACCTCTTCCCTGCAAAGGTTGTCTCTCGCCTGGTGAAGTGGGTGACGATTGCCCATGAGGATTATACGGAGCTACATTTTACCAAAGACATCGTGGAGGCGGGACTGGCTGGGGACACCAATCTCTACTATATGGCACTTGTGGAAAGGGGCACGGCTAAGCTCCAGGCTGCCATGGTGCTGAACCCCGGCTACTCCTCCATCCCACCCATTTTCCAGCTCTGTCTGAACTGGAAAGGGGAGAAAACCAACAACAACGACGACAATATTCGGGCCGTGGAGAGTGAGGTCAATGTGTGCTACAAGGAGCTGTGCGGCCCCCGGCCCGGCCACCAGCTCTTGACGAACCAGCTGCAGCGTCTGTGTGTGCTGCTGGACGTCTACCTGGAGACGGAGAGCCACGATGACAGCGTGGAGGGGCCCAAGGAATTTCCCCAGGAGAAAATGTGTCTGCGGCTTTTCAGGGGCCCCAGCAGGATGAAGCCGTTTAAATATAACCACCCTCAAGGATTCTTCAGCCATCGCTGACCTCCCACTCGGCCTGTTGTTTCCCCCCAGACCCAACTGCTGTGCCTCTGCTTTCTGCTCTGGCGCACATGTGGCTCTTTTTTTTTTTTTTTTTACATCTTTATTGAAGTATAGTTGCTTTACAATGGTGTGTTAGTTTCTGCTTTATAACAAAATGAATGAGTTATACATATAAAAAAAAAGTAATAATTACCTCCCTTCCTTAGGTACATATTATATAAAGTTTACATTTCTAGAAAATGAGGTTTATTCCCTTATAGGGGCTCAATTAAACCTCTGAATTATTGCCACTCATTTTATCTATTAGTATGTTATAGTCCATCATAAATTTTAATTTCCTAAGTAAATTGAGAGCAAGCTGTCTGTGACATCTGTCAACCCCACTGATGGCCAGAATTGATTTGGTGGATCTGCCCTTCTGGAAAGGTGTCCTCTTTCTTCCTGGCTCTGCCACATGTGTCTGTCCCAAAGCTGCATGCTTCATTGAAGAGGATGATTTTCCTAGATAGAGGAGGACAAGGATCTATACGGAGTCAGGTTCTTCTGCTGGAATATCCAAGGCATGTTAAGTAGGTTATCCTGCCTGGGATAGATAATGAGCCACTTGAAGGTGGAGATTTCATCTTTATGTCTCCAGCCCCCTAGCACAATACCCCTGCCTGGCACATGGTAGACTCTAAAATGTTTGTGGAATAAATAAAAAGGAAACAGACCCACAGTCAGATCCAATATTAAGATAGATTCAATTCTACATTAAGGCTACACATATTAATAAAAATACAGACATGCAAAATTCAAACTTGCACACATACAATGTAACTCCCTTTAGAGTCCTTACTAAAACACAGTTTACAAACAGAAAAAAGGCACAATCCTGGGAAAGCCAGTAGAGGGCACCACATACCAAATATAGTCAAAATTCGGCTGCAGAAATTGAGCACATGTTCTAGATACTGCTGGTCTGAGTGTTCCAAATAGAAACAGGGTGGAGCATATTCCTGTGGGCTGGTGCTCTACAGGTACCTGAATTTCTATTCTGGTTTAATTGTGGATATAAATTTCCCTGTTTGCCTCATTTCACTAGGTTTCATTTTTAGAGATAACTTTTGAAGGCTGAATCAAAGGATGAAAAATCTTATTATAATGGTATATTTGAAAAGCAGGATATGAAATTGTGTATGGAATCTGACAAGAGCAATGTCAATAATTTTTTTAAAAGACAAAGTATGAAAATAAAATGGAAAGAAAAATCCCAAAACATGAACAGTGACTCTTTGTGTGATGACTTTTTATATGCACAGAGACATACCTATTTGTTCTCCTATAGTCTCCAAATTTCTTGAGCACTTCTATAATGTAAAATATATAGTTTATATAAAACAAGCTGTAATATTTATTAATAATTAGTGTTTATAAAAATTTCTCCTTAGCCAAATGTTATATTTCATTTTCATAGTAGATATAGTTACTGTTAGGGGTAGGGAAAGGAGCAGCTATTTTCCACTTAAGTAAGTGGTCCTCAAGCCTGTCTCTACTCTAGAATCATCTGGGCACTTTTAATAACTTCCAGTATCCAGGCCTCACTTTGGAGATTCTGATTTAATGATGAATCTAAAACTGTCACCAATGTTGATTTTCAAGACACCCATAAGAGATGTTGTTGGAATAAGTTCCCTTCTGTTTCAGTAACTTGTATTTCTCAAGGAGATGTTGACTCTAGAAAAAAAAACTTTATAGATTGAGTAACCACACATTAGCAGATCGATCCCTGTGTGTGAAATGGTATAACAGCTACACCCTGAATCAGGGCTGGTACAGATGCATATACATCTTTCAGCTCTAAAATCTGGCTTGGTTCCAATATTCCCTCTAACTACCCTGCATCCTTGGGAGGTAATTAGCTAATGACAGTAAAGGCTTTTAAACTGAAACATGTATAATGCTAAACACAGGAAACACACAATGGATTTCACTGACTGCCAATACTTCTCAACCAGAGACAGTTGCTGCATCTTTCAGCCAGGTTCTCTTTTGCAGCTGAAATCTTCTAATCTTTATTTCTACAAACAGAGTTCTCTTTTTTAAATGCCTTTCCTACAAATCGAAGACCTAAGAAGATTACCCCTTTATTCTCTCAGAAGTGAGGTTCCTGCCTCAACAAAACACCACATAGTAGTATGGTTTGGTGTGAATGATGTTTAGGCAAATGGGTTTGCTTGGATCACTGAAGTCAAAAGGGGTCATACTGGGTGGTCCAGTATCAGTCCTGACACCACCCTACACATCATCTTTGGCTTTAAAGCAAATGATTTGTGCACATGGTAATAAATCAAGTAGTATAAAAGAACTTCCAGGGAAAAGCTAGAGCCTTTCCTCTTTTCCTTGCTTAGTTAGCTCCAATCCCTTCTACAGAGGAAAACTGGTTTTATCTGGAGTGAGATCATTCAGTCTTTACTTCCAGTGCATTCTATATCTCTCTTCTTGGATTACCAACTTTAGTCAGTGTCAGTCAACTCACAGTATGAAAATCAGAATGTATCTCATACTACTCTTCTCTTCCCAATGTTTAACAGCAGTAATAGTGTTTTATTTCCTCCATTGGAACTAAACGTTTACATTTATTTTAAGTAAATTTATTTATTTTAGGCTGCGTTGGGTCTTCATTGCTGCACGTGGGCTTTCTCTAGTTGCGGCGAGCAGGGGCTACTCTTCATTGCAGCATGCGGGCTTCTCATTGCAGTGGCTTCTCTTGTTGCGGAGCACGGGCTCTAGGCGCGTGGGCTTCAGTAGTTGTGGCACGCGGGCTCAGTAGTTGTGGCTTGCAGGCTCTAGAGCACAGGCTCAGTAGTTGTGGCACATTGGCTTAGTTGCTCTGCTGCATGTGGGATCTTCCCGGACCAGAGATCGAACCCGTGTCCTCTGCATTGGCAGGTGGATTCTTAACCATTGCACCACCAGGGAAGTCCTAAACGTTTACATTTTTGAACAAGGACTCAAATTTCTATTTTTTATTAGTGTATCTATGGATTTCCTCTATAAAATGAAGGTATTGATCCCCCTTCCCGTTCCTCCACATTTCCTTTCCCTTTTTTTTTGTTAGCAATATTTAACCACTAACAAAATTGTTAATATTTACATTCAGTACTGCTATCATGAAAAATTCTTTCCTACTTTATCTATAGGTTGACTTTAGAAGTTAATAACCTATATACTTCCTTCCCAAGGGGACAGTATGAAAAGGTGGGAGCAAGGGGAAAATTTACACTGGAGAAACCTGGCAAACATTACCTCAACCAGGTTATCAAGGTCAGAAAGAGTGATTAGTCATGTTGATAGTATGTACCCTTGATTTGATGTGACAAAAACGGCACTTGACCTTTGTGGTCTTCACTACAAAACCCGTAACACCAGTCTAATCATAAGAAAAACACCACACAAATCCCAAATATGGGACATTGTATAAAATACCTGACTAGTACTCCTCAAACTCATTAAGGTCATCAAGAATAAGGAAAGTCTGACAAACTATTACAGCCAAGAGGAGCCTAAGGAGACATGATGACTAAATGTAACGTGGTATCCTGGATGGGGCCTTGGAACAGAAGAAGATATTAGATAAAAACTAAAGAAATCTGCATAAAGTATGGATTTTAGTTAATGATAATAGATCATTACTTGTTCATTAATTGTAACAAATGGATGATACTTACATTATAAGGTGTTAATAATAGGGGAACTCTGTAGTGTCTTTATAATTTTTCTATAAATCTAAAACTGTTCTAAAAAATAAAGTTTATTACAATATAATAAACAATGGAAGCAAGCCAATATACTGCATGTATTTTATTATGATCAATATAAGCATTGTTCAGTGTTATATGCTAGGATGACATTTTCCATGGACCCAATGTTATAAACCCCGGGTCTCTCAAATGTGGCTATTGCTAGCATCAAGGGCTAATGGATCGCTTTTTCTTACAGTCTATTAACTGCTTATATTCATGCCTAGTTGTAGTTTACTTCATATGTGGTCTGTGACTTTTGTTGTTCTGAATTTGTTTTTTCTCAAGATTCTGTCACTTTATCTTGTGTATTCTAGCCTGTGGCATTTTCTGCCAATTCAACCATTAATCCTCCCCTTTCACTTTTTATCCTTTAGAAATTAGTTGAAATCTCCTGTCCATGGGCTTCTACCCATTCCAATCACGTACTTTTGGGGGGATACTTGTTTACTTCTATTTCAATGGAGTCATGGGGGGAAGTAGGTTCCTATAGGCTTACTCTCCTGTCTTAAAAGGGAAACTTACTTTACCTTTCATACAGTTTCATCCGTCCTTACTAAGAGCATACTAGCTGAGTTCTGGCTCAAAGAAGTGAAAAGCATGTGGAGTATGGCCAATATGCAGTCCTTAAGGAGAAATAAGTAGTCTTCCTGCCACAAGATATTTCTAGAAGCATGTTACTATGATCAATCCAATCCTCTTGTATTTGTTTTTAAACAAACACATGACTGTAGGAAAATGAGTTATTTTAAAAGAAAGGTGCTTGTATCTTTTTTAGCAGACCCCTACAAAAAGCACATGCTGCCGTGCATTGTCTTAGATGAGGCAAAGAATTACAGAAGAGATTCATAGTTGTCAAGTCTTTTTTTTTTTTTAGTTGTCAAGTCTTGAAAGGTACTGGAGATCATCTAGCTCTAACCCAACCCCCTGACTTTTCAGATGAGGACAAGAAGGCCTAATGAAGTTTAGGTACTTATCCAAGGTCACTCAGCTAATAAAAAGAAGCAATAAGACTAAAAAATGAGTAAGTCTAATCCAAGGAGCTTTCTGACACACTCCTCACCCTGAGTCTTGAATAGTTATTTTCCAAGTGCTTCTCTACAATCTCCTCCCCTCCAACCACATCTTTTTCGGAACTCTAAACAGGGGCACAGAGAGAAGGACGGGATGTAGTGGGAGGAGAGGAGGATTACAGCTGGGAAGGGGTCTGTCCCTGCTTTTTTTCCAGAAATCTACCTGCCCTGGCTGGGATCAGTGAACAAAACTTACTAACTCTGGAGATATATCCTTCCCCCTCTACTCCCTTCCCTACCCCAAAACTGCCTGGGAGAAGGAGAATACAGATGGCACAATCTGGCCCTAGTTGTTTTAACAAAATATGTGCCCTAGCCCTAGGAATTAATCATCACTTTCACAAGAGGTAGCGGATGTTCCTATTTACATAGTACACCAGTCTCCCCAAAGTTTTCTTTTCATCTATGTTCTTGCCAATATGAATTACTAAGGGAAGAAAGGTCATAATTTTATGATATTTAGTTTGGCAATTGATATGAGGCAAAAGGAATTTTTTTTCACACCCTTTAATTTCTTTGTTGTTTTTTGATTCAGGAAATTAAAGAGGAGAAAAAAATGTTCATAGTACATTTGACTGTTTATTTAATTTTTAAAGCACAAAGTGATGAGAAAGTGGTCTTACTCCATGTCCTACGGTTGTCTTCTATAACTCTACTCAGACATTTTCCCTCATGACAACTGTTAGAAAACATCTGGAGGATGGAACTGGAGCACCTATTAACAAAGCCATATTTGACCATCAAAAGCCATGGCGCTGACCAGTACGTCTCATCAGGAAGTTTGCACAAGCTTCTTAGATAGCCTCATCCATCAGAGGGCAGACAGAAGAAGCAAGAAGAACTATAATCCTGCAGTCTGTGGAATGAAAACTGCATTCACAGAAAGACAGACAAAATGAAAAGGCAGAGGACTATGCACCAGATGAAGGAACAACATAAAACCTCAGAAAAACAACTAAATGAAGTGGAGAGAAGCAACCTTCCGGAAAAAGAATTCAGAATAATGATAGTGAAGATGATCCAGGACCTTGGAAAAAGAATGGAGGCAAAGATCGAGAAGATGCAAGAAATGTTTAACAAAGACCTAGAAGAATTAAAGAACAAACAAACAGAGATGAACAATACAATAACTGAAATGAAAAATATACTAGAAGGAATCAATAGCAGAATAACTGAGGCAGAAGAATGGATAAGTGACCTGGAAGACAGAATGGTGGAATTCATTGCAGTGGAACAGAATAAAGAAAAAAGAATAAAAAGAAATGAAGACAGCCTAAGAGACTTCTGGGACAATATTAAATGCACCAACATTCACATTATAGGGGTCCCAGAAGGAGAAGAGAGAGAGAGAAAGGACCCAGGAAAACATTTGAAGAGATTATAGTCAAAAACTTCCCTAACATAGGAAAGGAAATAGCCACCCAAGTCCAGGAAGCGCAGAGAGTACCATACAGGATAAACCCAAGGGGAAACACGCTGAGACACACAGTAATCAAACTGGCAAAAATTAAAGATAAAGAAAAATAATTAAAAGCAACAAGGGAAAACAACAAATAACATACAAGGGAACTCCCATAAGGTTAACAGCTGATTTCTCAGCAGAAACTCTACAAGCCAGAAGGGAGTGGCATGATATATTTAAAGTGATGAAAGGGAAGAACCTACAACCAAGATAACTCTACCTGGCAAGGATCTCATTCAGATTCGAGGAGAAATCAAAAGCTTTACAGACAAGCAAAAGCTAAGAGAATTCAGAACCACCCAACCAGCTCTACAACAAATGCTAAAGGAACTTCTCTAAGTGGGAAACACAAGAGAAGAAAAGGACCTACAAAAACAAAGCCAAAACAAGTTAAAAAATGGTAATAAGATAATCACCTTGCATGTAAATGGATTAAATGCTCCAACCAAAAGACACAGGCTCACTGAAGGGGTATTAAAACACGACCCATATATATGCTGTCTACAAGAGATTCACTTCAGACCTAGGGACACATACAGACCGAAAGTGAGGGGAGAAAAAAGATATTCCATTCAAATGGAAATCAAAAGAAAGTTGGAGTAGCAATACTCATATCAGATAAAATAGACTTTAAAATAAAGAATGTTACAAGGACACTACATAGTGATTAAGGGATCAATCCAAGAAGAAGATAATAACAATTATAAATATATATGCACCCAACATAGGAGCAGCTCAATACATAAGGCAAATGCTAACAGCTATAAAAGAAGAAATCGACAGTAACACAGTAATAGTGGGAGACTTTAAGACCTCACTTACACCAATGGACAGATCATCCAGACAGAAAATTAATAAGGAAACACAAGCTTTAAATGATACAATAGACCAGATATATTTAATTGATATTTATAGGACATTCCATCCAAAAATAGCAGATTATACTTTCTTCTCAAGTGCATACGGAACATTCTCCAGGATAGATCACATCTTGGGTCACAAAACAAGCCTTAGTAAATTTAAGAAAATTGAAATCATATCAAGCATCTTTTCTGATCACAATGCTATGAGATTAGAAATAAATTACAGGAGGAAAAAATGTAAAAATCACAAACACATGGAGGTTAAACAATACATAACTCAATAACCAGGAGATCACTAAATAAATCAAAGAGGAAATAAAAAAAAACAAACCTAGAGACAAATGACAATGAAAACACGACGATCCAAAACATATGGAATTCAGCAAAAGCAGTTCTAAGAGAGAAGTTTATAGCAATACAATCCTACCTCAAGAAACAAGAAAAATCTCAAATAAACAATCTAACCTTACACCTAAAAGAACTAGAGAAAGAAAAACAAACAAAATCCAAAGTTAGCAGAGGAAAGAAACCATAAAGATCAGAGCAGAAATAAATGAAATAGAAACAAAGAAAACAATAGCAAAGATCAATAAAACTAAAAGATGGTTCTTTGAGAAGATAAACAAAATTGATAAACCATTAGCCAGACTCATTAAGAAAAAGAGGGAAAGGGCTCGAATCAATAAAATTAGAAATGAAACACAAGAAGTTACAACAGGACACCACAGAAATACAAAGCATCATAAGAGATAACTACAAGCAACTCTATGCCAATAAAATGCACAACCTGGAAGAAATGGACAAATTCTTAGAAAGGTATAACCTTCCAAGACTGAACCAGGAAGAAATAGAAAATATGAACAGACCAATCACAAGTAATGAAATTGAAACTGTGATTTAAAATCTTCCAACAGGGGCTTCCCTGGTGGAACAGTGGTTGAGAGTCCACCTGCCGATGCAGGGGACAGGGGTTTGTGCCCCGATCCGGGAAGATCCCACATGCCGCGGAGCGGCTGGGCCCGTGAGCCGTGGCCGCTGGGCCTGTGCGTCCAGAGCCTGTGCTCCACAACGGGAGAGGCCACAACAGTGAGAGGCCCACGTACAGCAAAAAAAAAAAAAAAAAAATCTTCTAACAAACAAAAGTCCAAGACCAGATGGTTTCAAAGGGGAATTCTATCAAACATTTAGAAAAGAGCTAACACCTATCCTTCTCAAACTCTTCCAAAAAATTGCAGAGGAAGGAACACTCCCAAACTCATTCTACAAGGCCACCATCACCCTGATAGCAAAACCAGACAAAGATGTCACAAAAAAAGAAAATTACAGACCAATATCACTCATGAACATAGATGCAAAAATCCTCAACAAAATACTAGCCAACAGAATCCAACAACACACCATGATCAAGTGGGATTTATCCCGAGGATGCAAGGATTCTTCAATATATGCAAATCAATCAATGTGATACACCGTATTAACAAATCGAAGAATAAAAACCATATGATCATCTCAATAGATGCAGAAAAAGCTTTTGACAAAATTCAACACCAATTTATGATAAAAACTCTCCAGAAAGTGGGCATAGAGGGAACCTACCTCAACATAATAAAGGTCATATACAACAAACCCACAGCAAACATCATTCTCAATGGTGCAAAACTGAAAGCATTCCCTTTAAGATCAGGAACAAGACAAGGATGTCCACTCTCACCAACATAGTTTTGGAAGTCCTAGCCACAGCAATCAGAGAAGAAAAAGAAATAAAAGGAATACAAGCTGGAAAAGAAGAAGTAAAATTGTCACTCTTTGCAGATGACATGATACTATACATAGAGAATCCTAAAGATGCCACCAGAAAACTACTAGAGCTAATCAATGAATTTGGTAAAGTTGCAGGATACAACATTAATGCACAGAAATCTCTTGCATTACTAGACACTAACAATGAAAAATCTGAAAGAGAAATTAAGGAAACACTCCCATTAACCACTGCAACAAAAAGAATAAAATACCTAGGAAAAAACCTACCTAAGGAGGTAAAAGACCTGTACTCAGAAAACTATTAGACACTGATGAAAGAAATCAAAGATGACACAAACAGATGGAAAGTTATACCATGTACTTGGATTGGAAGAATCAATATTGTGAAAATGACTATACTACCCAAAGCAATCTACAGATGCAGTACAATCCCTATCAAATTACCAATGGCATTTTTTACAGAACAAGAACAAAAAATCTCCAGTTTTGTATGGAGACAAAAAAGACCCCAAATAGCCAAAGCAATCTTGAGGGAAAAAAACAGAGCTGGAGGAATCAGACTCCCTGACTTCAGACTATACTACATAGCTACAGTAATCAAGACAGCATTGTCTTGATTTGCTTTGGCACAAAAACAGAAATATAGATCAATGAAACAGGATAGAAAGACCAGAGATAAACCCAGGCACCTATGGTCAACTAATCTATGACAAAGGAGGCCTAATATACAATGAAGGAAAGACAGTCTCTTCAATAAGTGTTGTTGGGAAAACTGGACAGCTACATGTAAAAGAATGAACTTAGAACACTCCCTAACACCATACACAAAAATAAACTCAAAATGGATTAAAGACCTAAATGTAAGACCAGACACTATAAAACTCTTAGAGGAAAACACAGGAAGAACACTCTTTGACATAAATCACACCAAGATCTTTTATGAATCACCTCCTAGAGCAATGGAAATAAAAACAAAAATAAACAAATGGAACCTAATGAAACTTAAAAGCTTTGCACACCAAAGGAAACTATAAACAAGACGAAAAGACTTTCTCCCATTTCTGTCAGAATGGGAGAAAATATTTGCAAACGAATCAACAGACAAAGGATTAATCTCCAAAATATATAAACAGCTCATACAGCTCAATATTAAATAAACAAACAACCCAATCAAAAAATGGGCAGAAGACCTAAATAGACATTTCTCCAAAGGAGATATACAGATGGCCAAGAAGCACATGAACAGCTGCTCAACATCACTAATTATTAGAGAAATGCAAATCAAAACTACAATGAAGTATCACCTCACACCAGTTTGAATGGGCATCATCAGAAAATCTACAAACAACAAATGCTGGAGAGGGTGTGGAGAAAAGGGAACCCTCTTGCACTGTTGGTGGGAATGTAAATTCATACAGCCACTTTGGAGAACAGTATGGAGGTTCCTTAAAAAACTGAAAATAGAATTACCATATGACCCAACAATCTCACTCCTGGGCATATACCCAGAGAAAATCATAATTAAAAAAGACACATGCACCCCAATGTTCATTGCAGCACTATTTACAGTAGCCAGGTCATGGAAGCAACCTAAATGCCCATTGACAGATGAATGGATAAAGAAGATGTGGTACATATATACCACGGAATATTACTCAGTCATAAAAAGGAACGAAATTGGGTCATTTGTAGAGACGTGGGTGGATCTAGAGACTGTCATACAGAGTGAAGTCAGTCAGAAAGAGAAAAACAAATATCGTATATTAACGCATATATGTGGAACCTAGAAAAATGGTACAGATGAACCGGTTTGCAAGACAGAAATTGAGACACAGATGTAGAGAACAAATGTTATAGACACCAAGGGGGGAAAGCAGGGTGGGGGTGTGGTGTGATGAATTGGGAGATTGGGATTGACGTGTATACACTAATATGTATAAAATAGATAACTAATAAGAACCTCATGTATTAAAAATAAATTAAATTAAATTAAATTTTTTAAAAAGATGCAGATCTGAGGAGAAATGAACTTTATTTTGGATCCATTGCATTATGGGAAATAGGCCAGTGAAATGCAGAACTGAAACTTTACAAAAGTTTTAGAGTGATTTAGCTAGAGGGGATTGCTGAGATTAGCAAAGCAAATGAGGTTTCTCAAGAGAGATGAAGGGCCTATTCTCCCACTGTTATTGAGAGCAGAAACTAAAACTAAGATCATCTTTGTATAATAGAAGTGTCATTTCAAAATTAAGTGACAGATCATGTTTGAGGGTCTAGAGTGGAATCACAAACAAGCTACTCAAAAGCTAATTTACCTGTAGAGATTGGTTTCTTTGGACCTTCAATAAACTTTGGGCTGTTTTAAACTTACTCAAAGTCATCGTCAACCTTAAACAATCAAAATCTACATACAAATTCTTGTGCTTTAATCCTCTTGCAAACCAGGCAGATCTGTCAACCTTAGCCTACAGGCACACTCCGGTGGAGCTGGGCACCTGTTGCTGCCTTTAGATGACTCCAGTTTACTGCCGCATCTGAGTGCTTCAGCTGTGTGATCCACCTGGCCCCTGTAGGTATTTGAGTTTGCAGTTCTTGGTCTAGTGGTACTATGTCAGCTTTAGCGACAATAATAACAGCACAAACAGTAACAATGAGCAGTACTTAGTGCCAGGCCCTGTTCTAAGCATGCCACAGAGATCATTCACTATTTGAGGGAGTTATAGAAAAAAAAAAAACTTGGACTAATATGCTATCACCATCCCTCTGAATCCGTCATTGAAAATGCACTACCCCTCAGTAGGAGCCAGCTCTGTGAGGCACTGAGACCTCACTCTGCATGCCTCCATTGATTCTCATTAATTTATCTGAAAATGAAGGACAGCTGTGACTCAGCAAAATTTCTTATTTATGAGGGACAGCCCTCGTCTCCCATGTCAATTTTTCTCCTTCCTTCCGGATTCTTGTCTTTTGAGCTATACCTTGACAGAGAGATAGAAGGTTCAATACTAGAATCTTCTAATTTTTTACTTAAGAATATTGGCAAATGTAAGTTCAAAAAATACGTTTCTACATTGAAAAAAATATTTTTGAGGCTGAAATGAAATATTTGAAAATCTCGAAGCAGTTTACCCTCAAAACCAATGAATACCTAAATAAGGATAGTGAGACAGTTTTATAAAAGCTATTTAAAAATAAAGACTGTATGGTTGAGATGCAATAGCTGGTTATTATAGACCTATTAAAATAGCATGGAACATTAATGTTCCATGTGTTAAATATTGGTGTTAAAAGTATTGGGGAAAAAAAAGTATTGGGGGACATGTTGGGAAATCAGAACATAGATTGGGCAGTAAATAATCTTAGGGTGCAACAATTTAGATGCACTGTTAAGTTAATGTTATTGATGACATACAATACAGCTCTTTTAATGCGCCAAAGGAAACTCACAGAATGAGTGAAGTGTGGGTGGTAGTCAAAGCATACAGGCAATATCATCTGGGGTTTGGATCTGCGCTCTGCAGTAAGTTGAATGAATTTGTACCGTTTCTTTATAAAGTGGGGATAACAGTGGTGACCAATTCACAGGGTAAAGGTTGTGAGGATTAAATGAAATAAGCCATTTAGCACAGTGACTGACATAGTAAGCGCTCAGTAGATGTTTTTATTATTACTCTTGACAGACTTTTGTAGATTACTCATTTAGGGGAAAAAATCATTCTGATATAAATGTTCATCAGAGATCTGATGTATTCCTTTTCCCCTGCATTTCCCAAGTCACATTTTAAAAAAAAAAGAGCTTAAGATGGCATTTAAACTTCAGAGTCACTGCATGAGGGCACATTAATATAGCAAATTCTATTACCCAAGGCAATAAGAAAATGGGGTGTTTCAATTAATACAATACTCTAATCAACACACAGTTAACAATTTCCAAGGAATTGAAATATATGCACTCAATACAATACCTACACTAACCACCATTTAATTTCTCTCTCTTTCTTTCTCTCTCTTTGGATGTTTAAAAAAAAAATAATTCATGAACTTTATTTATAGTTAAAAACTTTTGCTCTTTGGAAAACACCATTAAGAAAATAAAAAGGCAAACCACAGACTGGGAGAAAACATTTGCAAAGCGCACATCTGACAAAGGACTTATATCTACAATATATAAATAACTCTTACAATGCAATAGTAAGAACACAACCTAATTATTTTAAATGGGTAGGATATTTCAAAAGTTGCATCATAAAATAAGATCTACAAATGACTAAAAGCCCATGAAAAGACACTCAACACAATTAGTCACCAGGGAAATGCAAATCAAGGCCACAATGATATACTGTTACACCTCCAGTAGAATGGCTAAAATTAGAAAGTATTGGCAAAAATATAGGTAGCTGGAACTCTACCATACTGCTGGTAGGAATGTAAAATGGTATGACTTTGGAAAACACTTTGCAGTTTCTTATAAAGTTCACGCCCCAGAAAAATGAAAACATATGTCTACAGTAGGACTTCTACATGAATGTTCATAGTAACTTTATTCATAACATCCAAAAATTGGAAGCACTTATTCATCAACAAATGAATGGATAAGCAGAATGTGGTATATCCATACAATGAAATACTACTCAGCAATATAAAGAAAGAACTCGTGATGCAGGCAACTACATGGATGACTCTCAAAAACATTATGCTAAATTAAAAAAGCCAGACTCAAAAAAATACATAGTATATAATTCCACTTACATAAAGTTCTATAAAATATAACCTAATCTACAGCAACAGAAAGCAGAACAACAATTGCCTGTCGCCAGGGTTGGGGTGGAACGTGAGAAAGTTTTTTGAGGTGATGAAAATGTTCTATAGCTTGATTGTGGTATTGGTTACATGGGTGGATGCTTTTGTCAAAATTCATTGAATTGTACACTTTTAATGAGGTCAGTTTATTGTATACAAATTATATTTCAAAGTTAATTTTAAAAAGAAGCAATAATACAGTTTATCTTTAAAAAATATTCAGAGAACTGCTAAGATGTCATTGTAGAATTAATTATAATTGCAAAGAATAGGAAGAAACTAAACATTAATCAACAGACATTTAGTAAAATCAGTTATAATGAAACTATACTATAAAACACTGTGCAGGGCTTCCCTGGTGGTGCAGTGGTTGAGGGTCCGCCTGCTGATGCAGGGGACACGGGTTTGTGCCCCGGTCTGGGAAGATCCCACATGCCGCGGAGCAGCTGGGCCCGTGAGCCATAGCCGCTGGGCCTGCGTGTCCAGAGCCTGTGCTCCGCGGCTCCACAGCAGTGAGAGGCCCGCGTACCGCAAAACAACAACAACAACAACAACAACAACACTGTGCAACCATTTAAAAAGTTGAGGTAGGGCTTCCCTGGTGGCGCAGTGGTTGAGAGTCCGCCTGCCGATGCAGGGGACACGGGTTCGTGCCCTGGTCCGGGAAGATCCCACATGCCGCGGAGCGGCTGGGCCCGTGAGCCATGGCCGCTGAGCCTGCGTGTCCGGAGCCTGTGCTCCGCAACGGGAGAGGCCACAACAGTGAAAGGCCCGCATACCACAAAAAAAAAAAAAAAAAAAGTTGGGGTAGTGCTATATATTTTTTTATAAATTATTTTATTTTATTTATTTTTGGCTGTGTTGGGATTTCGTTGCTGCACACAGGCTTTCTCTAGTTGTGGCGAGCAGGGTCTACTCTTCGTTATGGTGCGCGGGCTTCTCATTGCGGTGGTTTCTCTTGTTGCGGAGCACGGGCTTTAGGCGCGCGGGCTTCAGTAGTTGCAGCACACTGGCTCAGTAGTTGTGGCGCATGGGCTTAGTTGCTCCACAGCATGTGGGATCTTCCGGGACCAGGGCTCGAACCCGTGTCCCCTGCATTGGCAGGCAGATTCTTAAACACTATGCCACTAGGGAAGCCCAGTGCTATATTTTGATATGGATGTTTATGACATACAAAGTGCAAAGGTAGGTTACTTAACGGTATGCACAGTATGATCTAATTTACATAAATATATTCTATATACATGTGTATATTTATATGCATGAAAATTTCCTAGGGATCTACACTAGACTACTGAGTGTTTAAGTAGGGGTGTAACTGTGGGGTGAGACATTTACAAAGGGATTTTCC
This sequence comes from Grampus griseus, assembly GCF_964374135.1. Lineage (NCBI taxonomy): Eukaryota > Metazoa > Chordata > Mammalia > Artiodactyla > Delphinidae > Grampus > Grampus griseus. Next base: position 104,483,067 of record NC_139017.1, read on the forward strand.
ATTTCCCCATTTTTCAATGTTGAATCTTTATAGTAAGCTAGTTTTACATGTATAATCAGCAGAAACAATAGTGATACTTCCACTGGGAAAAGCAAAAGGCATTTGGAGATGGTCTGGACCCTTCCAGGCATCTTTAGGAACACCAATCATTTTGTCCTCTCCAAGTAAGGAAATGCTGGCTAATGGGGATTTCTAGTTAACTGGATACCAATAAGCATGGGTTTACTATATGTTAGGAAGGAAAACATTCTGCTCTGTTCTTCCACCAATAAGCTAAAGAAAACATGCCATTGAATTTGTGGAAGGGAAAATATGATGACCAAACTTGGCAAAGTAGGAGGTTTCCATCCTAATCACTTGCCCTATCTCTCCAAAAGAATCAGTCAGTATCTTTTGGTCTGGGCACCAAACTCTGAGAGCATCTGCTTCTGCCACGCTTCATGATGACTTGCTCTGAGAGTAAAACTGATAAAGATCAGAGCACTGCGGCACAGCTTTCTCTTCAGATCCTTGGACTCTTCTTGAGGAAATGAACATTTTGACAACCCCAAACACTCAGACAAAACACCCAAGATTCCGCTTACATAACAAACAATTTCAGGGCAATCCTGAAAAACACAGCTTAGTGTAGCATTGCTCTCAGAAGAGACTTTCAAAACCCTGCAGTCTTCATGTGTCTTCTCAGCTCTGCAATTAAATATACTCTTACTGCTCCCCATAGCTCTCCAAGTCTAGACGCCATAATTATCATGACAGTTTCTCCAATGTCCTAACCAACAGAGAAAGAAAAGCCCTGGAAGAAGAAAGCCAGGACCCCAGGACTTCGATTCACCGGTCGCATGCCCCGGGCCAATGACAGAAGTAGCCAAATAGAGAGCAGAGTGATTCATCTCTTTCTTCTCTTCCCTACCTCTCCTTGATTGCCCTTCTTGTATTCTTCTTGAAAGAACATATCAAAACTTTGCTTCTACTTTTCCTGCTCCCCTGCATAATCTTCCTACCCCATGTGGCTTTGCACATACTACAGAATTCTGCTGGATCAAGACATTCCACTTTGCAGTGTGTTTTGGAAAACTTTGACTTTATGAATATCTTATAAATTTTTCCAGTATGCTTCAGGACATTTTTTCTTGACAACCTACATGTGAGCAACCTGAGCCTACTCAAATAGGGCCCCCCGTGTCTGATCTGGGACAGAAAGGCTGGGAAAGAGGTGTCCCTGCAGCCACTCTTCCTCTCTCCTCCTGTGCTCTAAGGGGGCACATGGTGAGCTCAACAGCAAACGACGGTCCTTGGCCCAGTGCCCACCCTCATTCAGCTACCTCTGTAGCATGTCAGGGAGTTCCAGGGGTGCCCACATGCAGCTCTGCCCAAGGTTGGGGGCACATTTCACACAAAGGGCCTGATATTTACCCGCAGCTACAGGATGTTCAGTTATGAGCCGAAATTCCCCAGCAGTTTAGTTCTGTGGGCTGAACCGCCCAGCCCTTCTACGGAACTCACACCCAATAACTCATTACTTCTGCCTACTCACTGCCAGCTGTCTTTCAACCCTGACTTTTTAAAAAATTTCCTGTCTAGTTTTCTCTTTGTCTTTAAAGAAATGTGAAGAGGTTAGTGGTGAATAGGGGGCCACCAGCAGAGGGGAGGAGAGGCTCTGAACAGATAGAAGAGGAGGGTTCCTCTGCTCTCTGTTACTCACTTTACACACACACACACACACACACACACACACACACCAAGCACCCAGAGCCTTGGGAGATCCTGAGGGTAGGACTCCTGGCTAACCACACTGGACACCCCTTCACTCAGGGGAGCCGGAGATTCCTGTCCCCCAGCACTGCCCGCCTGTTACTTGTTCCCTGTCACTGTTCTCTTTTTAGATGAACGGCTAGCCTTTCTGAGAAGGCAAATGGGTCAAAATGGCTTGAGGTTATCCCTTTCTCATAATAATATCATTAGTATAATATTTAACAGTTTACAAAGCCCTTTCACCTATACATTATCCTAGTTAAGCCTCACCACAACCCTGTGAGATAAGTTTCATTATTATCCTTCTATGGATAGATAAGGAAATCTGAGTGCTGCTGGTCAAGCAAAGTACAATGTGATGGCATTGGACTCAGTCTAAATGCAAATCCCAGAGACTGTGTAACCTAACACCGCTTTTAGTATAAACTACCCTGTCCGTAGCCCCCTGGATCAGGAAAGCTGTATAAGGCTGGCGACTGTGCATCAGTGACCACTGAGTGGATTGCGGCAGGCACCTGGCCTGAGGCAGCCCGTCCATGAGCTGCCTAATGGCTCGTGACGATGCCTTTGGCAAAGCACTCTACCCAAAGGGGCCATGTCAATGAGCAAAGTCATTGCGACTAGCTCTTTCTGGCATTTGGATTGAGGAACTGGCCTGTTAATAAAGAGAGGAAAATAGAGCAGACATATTTTGGAAGAAAGGCAGAGAAATCATGAGAGAGGGATAGTACAGACCGTGAGAGAGACAAAAAGAGCAGCCAGTTCCTGCAGCTGCCTCGACCCCTGATCAGCTTTCTGGTCCCAGCTTCACATACGTGATAAATCCTCTCTTTCCAAGCTGGCATCTATGTTTCTCTGCTCCTTGAAACCAAGAGAGACTTTCCAGTTTGCACCCTGCACTGATCTTTGCTGACTTATCCCAAAGCAGTGGCCCCTGTCATGTTTCCAAAAGGAAGAGAGGCGGGGCAAGCAGGTCTCTCAAATCCTACTATAGAAGATGGCTGTTCTTATTTCCGGGTTTTCTGCTGATCTCCTTTCCCCTCTGCTCACAAGTCCAGGATCTGGCCAAGCCAATAAACTCAGTTCATTGCAGTCTCTCCAGTTCAGCTGGTGAAGCAGACAACATGCACAACACGCCACTGAATGCAGACTAGTATGGTTCTTTGAAGATCAGCTTTGCAAAGATCAACATTTCTAAATCGGAGAAAGTAATCTATGCTAAGGTCAATATGTAGCTTTGATTCACAGACTCTGGGATTGTGTTCCAGGGGGCAAATAGAAGGGCAGATTTTTTCAGTAAGAAAATACTTTTGAAATTATACTGCAGAGGAATGTGATCACCTTAGAGAATCTGTTTTGTAGATACCTCCCCGTAACTAAAAGACATAATGTTTGGACAAAGGGAGATATCTGGAGGGACTTTCTATCTTAAGGAAAGACTTTCCTCAGGAAGATATGTTTCCCACTCATCAAGATTTTACAAAAGGGAGTATAATCTGACACACTACCTAAAACTTATTTTTGTACTCTTGCCTTTTTTTCCTCTTCAGTTTTTTGTTTTTCCTTCAGCTATAATTTTTTTTAAGTTAATCTGTATCATTTACTTGTGTTCAGACTTTGGGGTGGAGCCACTCCCTGAATACTTTTTACCTGTTTTAACCTGAAGCACTAGAACACGAGAGCCCCAGCTGTTTAAATCAAGGCACTTAAAAAGGCAGCTGGCTCTGCAACCCCGAGTACCATAGTCTAAACAAGTATGATTCAGCTTGAATCACAACTTAAACACATCACAGGCATGTGGTTAGCAGCAAATAAATATAACGGGGTGGAGGCAACACTTAAAACACCTTCGTGTGAGAGATTCCCTAGCCTCTCAGAACAGTTAAGTCAGGGCACAAGCAGGGCCAACACGGCAGCTTGACATGAGCCGTGAGAGGAACAGGCCCTTTCTTTACAATTCTGCATCCCTAGCAAGTGGCTTTCCTCCCCGTGCTCACAAGATTGCTGCTGTGCTTACAGTTCATTAGTTTGGATTCAAGGCAAGAAGGAGGAAGAGGTCAGGCATGGGGAAAGGGGAAAAAATAATCTATCCCTTTAAAAACGTTCTTCCAGAAGCCCACCCAGTATTGTCTGCTTATTGGCAAGAACTGGGCCACACAACAAACCATTCCTGCAAGGGAGTCTGGGTAAATACATTTCATGGTTTTCTGGCTTGTATAGTAGAGGGCAGTAAGGAAAAAGGCTTTTGGTAAGCCAACTCCCAGTGTCTGCCACAGACAGAATAGCAGGGGAGAGGAAGTGCCCTAAAGTCACCCACTGAGATGGGAAGCTTCCAGGCTTGTCCCCTCAGATGTAAATGTCCCATTCTAGACAAGACAGTGTGGAAATGGCTCTTCAGTTAGTGCCCAGTGTTCTAGCTGAACAATTTGTTTATGACCAGAGAAAATATGCCTTCAGAGAAAGAATCTACAGGGAGGAAGGCATTATCTGAACTGGAGATGGCCTGACTGAAGAGAGCCTTGCATACCTCTGCTCAGTTGACTGCTACCTGATTCTTCAAGCCTCAGTAAGTATAGCAATTCCTCCAGAGGCTTACCCTAATTTCTTATATTAAATCTTATGCTTTTGCTAAATGCTCCCAGGTAACCTTGAAGTTATCTCCAATAATATCTTTCTCTCTCATTTTTAAGGCTTTTTTGATGTCTTCTTTTCCCACTAGACATGGGATGGAAGTGCTAAGAGGATAAAGTCCATATCCGTCATATTTACTGATATTTCCCAAGCACTTAGCACAATGTCTGGCATATAACAAGTGCTCTGTAAAATTTTAGTGAATGGAATTAAACTGATCTGGCTCTCCTATAAATATGTTATGCTCCTTCATAAGTTATCATATTTATAATTTATATAGTTATTTGTGTGGTTATCTGTTTAAAATTTGTTTTCCCCACGAAACTATTAGCCCTATGAGAGCAGGGCGTGAGTCAGTTTGGTTCACTGACATATCTCCAGCATCTTTTATTCTGCCTGATACATAGGTTTGGATGTTCAGTAAACACTTGTTGAATGAATGATTACCTTAGTTAAGATTAGTTAAGTAACCTTTCTGACTCTCAGTTTCCTAATCTGTAATGATAACCCCCATAAATTACCACGATGATTAAATGCCTAGCATATGTAGAACTCAAAAGTAATCATTCTTTTCCTCCCCATTTTGAACCCATAGACTGAATCTCTGGGATTTGCCGTAAGGATGAAAAGGAGGACAGGGAATTCAAGGAACTTATCTGGGATTTGGACACAGGAACTTTAATCTGCAAAAGGTCAGTGACAGAAATAAGGAGGTGTATTAGTTTGCTAGGGCTGCCTACCACAGACTGGATGGCTTAAAGGCAGAAATTAATTTTCTCACGGTTCTAGAGGTTAGAATTCCAAGATCAAGGTGTCAGCAGCATTGGTTTCTTCTGAGGCTTCTCTCCTTGGCTTGTCGATGGCTCTCTTCTCTCTGTGTCTTCACATGGTCTTCTCTCTGTGCATGTCTGTGACCTAACTTCCTCTTCTTATAAGGACACCAATTGTATTGGATTAGGGCCCACCCCAATGACCTCATTTAACCCTAATTACCACTTTGAAGACCCTATCTACAAATACATTCACATTCTGAGGTACTGGGGGTTTGGGCTTCAACACATGTATTTTGGGAGGACACAATTAGCCCATAAAAGGGGACATTGGAAAACCTGCTACCACTCTCCTCTCAATTCAAAAAATACCTTGTGCACAATCCTCTGGTAGAAGTTAATAAGCTTTAAGATGCAGGCAGCCTGCTAAAAGGATGGTCTGTTGATCATTCACACCTTAATATGAATTGCTTCATTAAGTGGAATGGTTTCCTACTAACCATATGAAATCAGTGACACAGGTGATAGAGGAGGTGCCAGAAATGAGAAATAAGTAATTTTGGCTCACAAGTCTCTACTGGGAAGGGCAGACCTGGGTGGAAAAGGCAGAGCTGGGTAGCCCTAGGAATAGTGATAAATAAAACTTATTAGACATCTACCATGTGTCATGCTAAGAATTAGTGACATTAGTCCATTTCTTCTATTTATTCCTGACCTTAACTCTATGAAGCAGATAGATTATTATCATCATCACTTCACAGTGAAGGAAGTTTAGACATAGAATGGTTAGGTCAGAACAGGGATCTGAATCAAAGTCTGACTGAGGTCAAAACCAACACTTCTACATTTAGACTGTTTGGGGACAGTTTTCAATATGAGAACATAGGGAACATGAGAATAAGAGTGTCAAGAAGAGGTGGTGGGAGGACAGCAAAAACAAAGTTCTCCTGCCCTACAATTTTCCAGAAATAAAAATTATAATTGTGTGCATCAATTTGGACTTTGTATTGGAGGCCGCCAAGGCTAGGAATATAGATTTCAAATGCCCTGTGACTTCCCTCCCCACCTGACACACTAGCCCAGGTTCACAGGTGCAACGCTTATCTATGCAGGAAAGGCTGGACTCGGCCCTGGGCGTTCCCCATTTTAGACAGCCTGTGGAAACAGATCCTATTCTCAGACTACTCCATGAGTCAGGCCTTCTCTAGGGCGATGGTTCTCCACCCCATCAGACCCAATACTCCTTTTCTACAACAAATATTTTGTAACATGTCCTTTGTGAACATGCAATTAAATTCTTACATACTAAAACCCACCTACACATAATTTCAGGAAAAAAAATAACACTATCTAGGGTGACCAAGGGCCTGGTTTATCTGAGACTGTGGTTTTCTGGGACACTAGATTTTCAGCACTAAGCTTTGGTTATCATATATAGGAAAAATAAAAGGTGAGGAATTGAAAATAAATTAACATGCATTAGAAGACTTTGCTTAGACCATGTTACATTAGAAGATGCATTGAAGTAGTCAGTTGCTTTTACTTACAATGAATGAGTTAAGAAACAAGAGAATGCATTTTATATATCTCTGCTGGATTAGAACTGCTGGATCTTACATCTATTGAAAACAATGTCAAATCTCCTGTTATATATTTGCACATGACAGTTACAAAGGCAGACTGATACAGTTGTGTCATTCCGGTGACTCAAATACCATGAGCAGCAAGCACTGCAGTAGGTACTGTGATTTTCTGAAACAGCGAACATTTCTTGATAAAGTTCCAAATAAAACAGAATATGATATTCCCTCCATTTAATTGGTGATTGCATTCCTGATTGCTTCTCCCACACCAACCAATTCTCTGACACCACCTGGGTACCCTGCAATTCAGTTCAATTCTGACACTAACGGAAGTTAGCACAGACCCCACAGGTTAAGGGCCCAGCCACACAACACTGCCCTGCCCACAACTTGAGATGCCAGTTGAAAGCAGTAGGTCCCAAGGTTACCCATACTTCTGTGTGACTTGGCTACAAATCAGAGGTTCTAAGGACCCGCTCTTTGAATTAGATCATCTGCTAGAACAGTTCACAGAACTTAGGGAAATACTTACTTATGTTTACTGGTTTACTTTATAATAAAGGATATGATAAAAGATATTGTTGAACAGCCAGATGAAGAGATACATAGGGCAAGGTATGTGGGAAGGGGTGGGGAGTTTCCATGCACTCTCGGGGTATGCCATTCTACATGGCCCCTCTACATGTTTACCAACCTGAAAGTTCTCCAAATCCTGTACTTTGGGGATTTTTACGGAAGTTTCATCACATGTGTCTCATCGGTCATTAACTCAATCCCCACTCCTTTCGCCTTCCCAAAGGATGGGGGATGTGGTGAAAGTTCTAAGCCTCTAATCATGGCTTCTTTCTGGTGACCAGCCGCCATCCTGAAGCAATCCAGAAGCCCACCAGAAGTCACCTCATTAGAACAAAAGACACTCCTATCACCTGGGAAATCCCAAGGGATTTGAGAGCTCTCTGTCAGGAATCAGGGTCAAAGACCAAATATTAGAACCAAGGATGCTCCTAGTGCTTTTATCACTTAGGAAATTACAAGGGTTATAGGAGCTCTGTCCCAGGAACTGGGAGCTGAGATCAATATATTTTCTATTATTTCTCAGCTTCCTATGTGTATGTAAACAGAATTAGGTATTAGGTTTGGAGGTTGTAAACAGTTTTTCACCTACATGGGATATTTGAGAATCACCCATGATGAGGGACAATTCTTTGTTGTGTGAGCCGTCTCGCTTATTGAAGCATGTCTCTCCTCCCTGGTCCCTGCCCACAGGGACAGATTTCCAAATAGCCCTAATTGAGACCCACTTCTCTAGGGCGCCATTACAGAGGTGAAGGGACACCAAGTGCTAATAGAACTGATGACTTACATGTACAGTGGAGATAATATCTACCTTGCGGGGTATTGTAATTATTAAAATGAGATAATATATGGAAATACCTAACAAGGCCCATAGTAACCAAATCAATGAATGGTAATATCCCAACTTTATTCTAGTGCTTGTACATTCCAAACCTACCCCATTCTGGGAGCTGTCGACTTTCTTCTCTGCCTGGAATGATCTTTCCCAGTCTGGTTCCTTATCATTCAAGTCTTAGCTCAGAAGGTCCCTTATCAGAGAAGACTTTCATCACCACCAGTCTACAGTAACAGATCCCGTCCCTTCTTGCACCCTGCCACATGACCTTGTTTATTTCATTCACAGGGATGGTCACAATCTGAAATTACCACTTTCACTTGTTTACCTGTTTATTGTCACTTTCTTGCCACTGGAATGTAAATTTGGTTAGACCAGGGACCTTGTCTGTCTCACTCACTGCTCTACCACCAACATCTAGAGGAGGGCCAGGCACAGAGCAAAGCCCTCAGTAAATACTGACTGAAGGAGTGACCGGTGTAATTGATAAACCAACACAGGTTGAAACTGATCTAGTTGAAAAGACCTTAGAACTAGAAGGCCGCCTGTGAGATCTTTGGTTTAGCCTCTGGAATCTCCCCTTGTAACAGATAAGGCAAGGGAAGGAGAGCCCTTCATAGCATGGACAAGTTAAGACCTGACCACCTCAAATCAACCCCTGGGCAGCTGAGCGTAAGGTATGGTAAACAACTGCTGACGTATTTAGTCTCGAATACCCAGGAACACATCTTTTCTTTCCTTACAGGGATCTGAGCAATTAATTTACAGAGAAGTGAAACAGGAGTAGAGCTGGAGCCAGGGCTAAGAAGTTGGTACCTAGTTCATGATAGTGCAAAAAAAAAGTGTTAAGAGGCTGCTAGGAAAAGGCAGAGGCTGGAAATGCCCATCGAGAGGACCAATCAAATCTCTAAGCCTGCCTTGAAGCCAGAGCTGTGCAGGCCTCATTTGTCTACCACTAACTTTGATAAGCCCCTGGAGAAATGAAATTTATTAACAAATACATATTGGGCACTTTCTATATGCAAATCAAAAAAATGGAAATTAACCATTTCCAGCTGCTCTCACTCCTGGATTTACCCTGAGGAGTTTGGAGGGGCCTGTTTTTTCATGATGATAGGATCTCTGGATCTTTGCAGACTCTGGCCTACCAAAAGGCTACTTCTGGTAGAGAAAAGCCCAACCAAACAGGCTGCAGGATGTCTTAATCCTCTCCAACTCTGTTTTTATTTTTTTCCCTTAAGGATTTAGTTGTAGGGAATATCATTGTGAGAAAAGGTACAGGAAAGAGCAATAAGTTCTGAGTCAGAGGGGCACAGATTTGAAATCTATCCACCAATGATTATTAACTAAAACCTTAGACTATTTCCATAACCTGCCTGTGTTCACTTGTCCATTTTTAACATAGAGTTAATAATACTTCTGCTAGAGGGTTCAAATAAGGACTACATAAAATTGCAATGTATATAAAATGCTTAGCGTACTTTTCAGGGACTGCATGGCAAGGATTTATTTCCTCACCATTTAGTGGGAGGGTGGCAATTACCTCTAAGTGGGGGAACATGATTAAGGAAAGCTTCCCACAGCTCAGTTTCCTGAAGAAAACAGAAAAGCAAAGACAAGGGGGAGGACGCAAAAAGTGACGAATATAGTAAGAGGTCACAGTTGAGTTATCAACTAAGCTAAAATTACCTTGGTTCATAATCAGTAATAGGAGGCCCCAGTACAGCTTAGTGACTCTGCTTGGGTTTTATATTAAGAAAACCTGGCCTCCTGTCTCAGCTTCGCTGCTTGCTGGGGAGGTGGGGCAAGTCACCTCCCTTCTCAGTTCTCATAGGGAAAATGTGGTTAATAATACCTGCCTTATTTACTGTGAAAATGTACTGACATGTAAGATGTAAGAGTCCCAGTGAGACTCTTATACATAGTAGATCTTCTCAACCAGTTGAGAGAAGCTGAGCCAGCATCTGACAAGCAGGACTGATGGACATGAACTTCAGTTACTTAGCATTTCAGTCAGCATAGGTTAGATTACTCTGTGTTACAAATAACTCTATAATTTCAGTAGCTTAAATTTGAAGACTTATTTCTTATTCACCCTACGCTCTATCATAGTAGGCCAGAAGCTCTATTCCATACCACTGTCATCTTCATTCCAGGCCCCAGGCCGACAAAGCAGCCACCAGCAGGAACATCGCTGGTTGCCATGACAGGAAAAAAGATAAGATGGCAAAGCATCCTGTATTTCAAAGCTTCCACTCGCATCATTGCCCAAAGCAAGTCACGTGGTGATACCTTCAAGTGGGTGGAAAAGTACAACCCACCATTTGTCAGGCAGGAAAGAGAAGAAGAATATTTGTGAACAGCCCTAATGACTACCATAGTTAGAGAGCAAAAACTTCAGAAAGATTTAATTATTTCTTTTCCCGAAGAAAGACTTGCCACGAATTAGCTTGTTGAAAATTGGTACGTTACCAAAGATACCGTTTTCTTTTCTTGATGAAAATAAATTACTAGCAAATAGTCTCGCCCAGCTGTTGCACTTTTTACAAAATTTTCTGTTGCTATGCCCAATGCTGAATTTAACCACCCTAAGTTAATAGCTGTAGTCTTCTTTATTGTAGTCAAGAAGATTGCCTTTTCTTCACCCATGCATCTCTCTCCTCTCCCATGTAATAAATGTTTACCTACTTTATATTCTTCTTAATCATGTTTTGAAACCCAAATTTCTGATGGCACCAAAAACATGGAACACTGTATCGGAAACCGTGGGTTTGAAACGGCCAATGTTTGTAGGTGCCTTTCCTGCTAAGAGTTCATTCTCTTTTCTTGTGACCCAGAAGTGCAGGAAAACATTGCTTCCTTTCCAATTTTTAATATGCAGGTGTTTCTCAGATCTTTCTTCTGTAGGGAGCCTTCCTAAAACTCAGGGAGTGTATCAGTTATCTACTGCTGCATAACAAATTACCCCAACACTTAGTGACGTCAGAGAACAATCACATTCATATTTTTGCAATTTCTTGAGTCCGAAATTCTGGAGCAGCTTAGTTGGCAGTTTGGGCTCTAAGTCTTTCATGAGGCTGCAGTCATCTGAAGACTTGACAGAGGTTGGCAGGTCTGCTTCCAAGACAGCACCAAAGACTCACTTCCAAGTTACTTCCACGACTCTCTCATATGGCTGGAAAGTTGGTGCTGGCTGTTAATAGGAGGCCTCAATTCCTCCCTACATATGGTCTCTCCACAAGGCTCCTCTGAGTAAGTGATCCAAGGGAGGTGAAGACAGAGGCTGCAATGTTTTTTGTGACTGAAAATCAAAGTCACACACTACCGCTTCCACAGTATTCTGTTGTGCATACAGGACAGCAGAGAGGATGTTAATACACTGTTGTGCATACCAGGAGGCTAGGATCGCTGGAGGCTGTCTTGGAGGCTGGCTACCACAGGAAGTAAGGCAAGCATTCTCTCAATTCACTTGAAGTCCACCCCAAATATAAAAATAAAATTACAAGATAAATGCTACGAAGGTAAGGATTTTTTTTTTCTGTTTGTTGTGCTTACTCCTTTGGATATTACCTAACACAATATTTTCTCAATAAATGTTTGTGTAATGAACAGATAATAAAAAGTCAGGAAAACGTCTTTTTTAAAAATGTCTCGGTAAAACACTACAAGCACTATATTTTTTCAGTTTCAAGTAAAGCACACAAATGCCTTGCATATGTGATCTACAGTGCCTTATCACAGTGTCGATACCAAACACTGAGAAAAGAAGACCTATCAAGTCTACTCCAAGCGGACTCAAACACATCAGCTTTTAGAACCATGATTTCATCAGAGAAGCAATGTAGCCCAGTGAATAGACTCTAGGTCAAAATCAGGAGAGCTCAGATGTTGTCTAGGTTCTGCCACTAATTAGCTTGGTGAACTTGGGCAAATCATTCCACGTCTCTGGGCCTCAACCTCCCTACTTATAAGAGCAGAGGTTTGGACTAAATGATATCAAAGGCACTTCTAGTATGAACATTCTGACACTATTTGACCTCAACTTGACTTTCACCATAAACTTAAAACTAGGCCTTTAAGAAGCTATTTCCGATCAAATTTATTGATTAGATAGTTCTTCTATATGCACCAGGTTGGAGGCTAAAATGTGTACATAGGTCTGGGTTGGTTTCAGGTCTGTCGGATGAGTTAAGTATATTTGTATAAAGATTTCAGAAGCCACCTGGGAAAGAATTTACTCTAGTGGAAGTGAGAGTTTGGTTCAAAAACAATGTCTTAAGAATTGGAAGGGAAAGGCAATTTAAAAACAGCCTCACATCTACCTAGCAAATGATTTGATTTCCCAGTTCCTGTTTGCTCATGTCCGAGTACCCAAGAGATGGAGCTCGAAATAAAATGAATGCATTAAAATCTGCAGCAGCTTGGCACAGGGACTTTTCTCACGTGGCACCTAGAACTGAACACAGGACTCCAAGAGTAGTCTAATCACAAAGGAAGTGAATGTAAACATTCCTTTATTTGGGGCACTATAAAGTTAGAATTTTATTATGGGGGGTGCATTATGTCAACTCCTGATTCACAGTGAGTTGGCAATAATGCCAACTTCACATTGTGTTGTAGTAACCACATCTTCACCTGGACTTTATATTAAACATCCACTTGTTAGAATCATTCCACTGTTCTTCTCAGCCCAGGTCCAGTTACATCCTGCATTATGTTGCTTATGCATTGGTGGTATTTCAGTTAGATTCCCCAAACTCCTCACTCCTCCTTCCCCTTGGTCTCCTGCTGCAGCTCCCCATGGCCAGAACCAACCATAAGTCACAGGAGTCCACTGGCAGAGTTCACACAAATCAGCCTCTACCGAGAGCAGGGTGGAGGGTGGAGAGTGAATCTGGAGAAACAAGTGCAGGATATCCAGCACAAGTGGTCTTTTTCTGGGTCATCCAAGAAAAGTAGACCATCCAAGGACCATGAATTTCCATTTTGCACAGCCACTAGAAATTTCTCATTTGATATCGATCTGTTAGTCTGAAATAGGCAGTCCATATAATGTATCTTAACCAGGAAAATGCTTAACATACTGTTTTTTCTTAAGTTTGATAGAGATACAATTCACACATCATACAATCCACCCATCTACAGTGTATAAATCAATGGATTTTGACATATTCACAGAATTATGCAACCATCACAACAATCGACTTTAGAACATTTCCATCACCCCAAAGGAAACTCCATATTCATTATCATTCACTCTTCACACCCCCTCAAACATCTCCATCCCCTGGAAACCACTCATCTATGTTCTGTCTCTGTGGATTTGCCTATTCTGGGTATTTCATATAAATAGAATTATGTAAGATTTTTTAATGTTTTGTTTCTTTCACCAAGTATAATATTTTCAAGACTCATCCACGTTGAGCATGTATCAGTGCTTCATTTCTTTTTATTGCCAAATGGTATTTCACTGTGTGGATAGACCACGTTCTCTTTAGCCACTCATCAGTTGATGGACATTTGGAATGTTTGGGACTTTTTGTATAACGCAGCTATGAACATCCATGCACAGTTTTTTTTGTGGACATATATTTTCATTTCTCTTGGTTATATACAAAGAAGTATAATTGCTGGGTCATATGGTAACTCTAAACTTTTCAGGAACTGCCAGACTGTTTTCCAAAGTGGCTGCACCAGTATTTCTATAAGCAGTATGTGTTTCAATTTCTACACATCTTCACCAACACTTGTTATTTGTCATTTTCATTATAGCCATCCTAGTGTGTGTGAAGTGGTATCTCATTGTAATTCTGAGTTGCATTTCCCTGATTGCTAAAGAGGTTGAGTATCTTTCATGTGTTTATTTGTCATTGGTATATCCTCTTTGGCAAAATGTCCATTCAAGTCCTTTGACCATTTAAAAAATTAGGTTATATGTCATTTTATTATTGAATTATAAAAATTCTTTCTATTGTTTAGATGTAAGTCTCTTATTAGATATATATGGTTTGCAAAATTCCTCTCCCATTCTGTGGGTTGTCTTTTCCCTTTCTTGATCATGTCTTTTAAAGCACAAAGTTTTAAATTTTGATTATTTCCCATTTACCTATTTTTTTCTTTTGCTGCTTGTGCTTCTGGAGTTACATTCTAGTGCAGTTTTGAAAGCTATTTTTTCCTAGCTTCCTGTTCATGTTTAGAAAAATACTTCTGATTTCCCTTTTCTGCCCCGAATTACTTAGAATAGCAGAAGCTAATATTTGCTAAGCACTTACTATGTGCCAGGCTTTTGCTAAGAGCTCAGACAGCTTGGGTAACCAGCCCAGGGCCTCAGGGCTAATAGAGATCAACCTAGCCAATCTGACTGGGGAGTCCATAACTCTCAACCACTTCACTGTCCTACTGAACGTATCTTCCTCACCTTAATATTTGTTTCATTTTTCCAAGGGAAAAGTGATGTATCTGCTGTTGGTGTTGGACAAGTAACTCAGCCCCTGTTCTTTATTCCTTTCCCTTCCCAGAGGTGAGTTCCCAGCACCACCCTTTCTAGGACTTCCAGAATCTGCAAACTCTCCAACACACACAAATAGTCATCCAAAAAGGCAAAACAACACCCTCGTTCATGACACAGAATACTTAAGGCCCTGATGCCACAACTTCAGTGGCTCCCTGCCCCCTATCGCACCCTAACTATGCAGAGTCTTCTCTTTGGTTTTGATATTCTAGGGTTTGACAGCCCCCTTTCCCACTGTCTCCAATTGCCTATCAAATCTACCTGAAACTTCAGAAACATCTCTCAGACTCAGCTTCCCTCTCCTATTTCATCCTTCTTGCCATTGCTTCTGTTTAGATTCTTATCAACTCTTAGGTGAACTAACTGAACTCTCTTCACAGTGTTTTCTTCAACCTAATTGAACTGAAATGAATTATTTCTTCAGGGTTGTCTTCCCAGTAGATTATGAGATCACTAAAGTCAGAGACCAAAAAGAATTGATTTGCCCAGAACCTAGATTAGAGTCTGCCATCTAAAGGGATTAAATTAGCATTTGTGGAAGGAATACTCAGTGCCGTACTATGCCCAGCATCTACGAATCCTTTCGGGGGAAAAAAGAGCCTTTGTAATAATAAGGATTAAGTGTTACGTGACCCAGATATTCCAGGAACCCTTCCTGTCCTGCTATGTGCATGAACATTGCTAGCACTTGAGGGGTGATCAACGCAAAGTAGGCATGTTGTCTCTCATTTTAGGCAGTCACCTGCTGGCCTGTAAACATCTCTTTATCTTAATCATGAGAGAGAGTCTGGCCTATGTCCCTCTTAGACCTGTCTCCACCAGGGCCCACCAAGTGATCAGGAAGTTGCTGTCTTTCTCAAACCCACCCACACCTGTTTCCCTGAGTCCCCCTGAACACTGATGAAGGAGTAATTGAGACAGGGTGGAACCTGGGACCTGGGACCCTTTGCTGCAGTGATTGCACCGGGACAAACGTCTCTCTGAGCAACAAAATACAAAGAAACTACAAGGGACTAAAAATAACTGCATGCATGCCAGTTGGAGCAAACTATGATCAAGATACAAAAAGACCAAAATCCCAACTGCCACTTCTGAGGAGCCGGGAGCAAAAACAGGGTGTCGGGAGCAAAAGCAGGTACTGTGCATGCCCCCTGCACACAGCATCACCAAAGGGGTGGGGCAAACCCCCTAAGCCACCCTTCTGGCCCGACCCCTGGACACACCCCTACCCTCACCCCATAGAAGGAACCAGCTGCCCCCACCTTGTGGAGCAGCAAGGGAACTTGTTACTTATTTTTGCTCCCTCCTGCTATAGCAGGAGCCCTAATAAAGCCTTGCCTGAATTTCTCGTCTGGCCTCATCAATTTCTATTGATTAAGGAGGCCAAGAACCCAGGTCAGAAACATAACCAAAAAAGTTAGGTAAGTATTGCAAAGTCATTCCTAGTAGGAGGACTAGTAGTTATAACCCTACCTGAGCAAGCTGCTCTTTACTAGCATCTGGGGAAAGGTGGAGATGAGCAAACAGGACAAGGACTCACGATTTAGGCCTTGAGGAGCTATCCCAAACGGCTGGTACCTTGCTTTCTAATTTCCTCTCCTCGGGTCTCTGCCGTCCTCCTCTTATATTCTCCCGCTAGGTTTCCTAGGTAACAGCCCCATCCTTTTGCCACAGAATGGGGCAGTTTTCTGCCCTATTCTCCACAAGAGGAAGTGGTCCCAAGTCGCTGCCTTCTCTTGTTAAGTGCAAAAATGATTGCCTTGGGCTTCAGCTGGATGCTAATGGAAGATTCCTGTGCCCAGCCTGCAGCTCGCTCTGAAGTGGGAGGAACGTGGGCTGGTTTTGTAGCGGAACACACAGTGTACCTTCAGGGCATTTCACTCTCAGGCAGTGAAGGCTGCCAGGCGGGACAAGTTTCTTCCTAAATTATCTAAAGACAAGTGTCTCCCCATGGTCAGAATTACTCTTCTTCCAAAGACAATGCAGGTCAGTAACAGAGGAGCAAATTATTTTTCAGTGTATTAACATGTTTTTCGCCTGACCGTATTACTAAAATTCTGGCATTGGTGTGATAGTTTTTTTTTTAACATCTTTATTGGAGTATAATTGCTTTACAACGTTGTGTTAGTTTCTGCTGTATAACAAAGTGAAACAGCTATATGTATACATATACCCCCATATCCCCTCCCTCTTGCATCTCCCTCCCACCCTCCCTATCCCACCCTTCTAGGTGGTCACAAAGCACCGAGCTGACCTCCCTGTGCTATGCAGTGGCTTCCCACTAGCTATCTATTTTACATTTGGTAGTGTATATATAAGTCCATGTCACTCTCTCACTTCGTCCCAGCTTACCCTTCCCCCTCCCCGAATCCTCAAGTCCATTCTCTAGTCTATGTCTTTATTCCTGTCCTGCCCCTAGGTTCTTCAGAACCATTGATAAAGTAGTTTTTGTTTCCTTCCTGAATCTATTTCATTAATAAGGTCCTTCCTTAGTGGAAAATGTTTGTTTGCTTCCTAGGATAGAATTTGTTGATCCCCAAAGCTCTCCCCAGTTGCAGTGGGGGTGGGAAGGATCTCTGCTTATCCTGCCACAGCAGTAAATAGAAACTTAGAAGTTCACGTGTAGAATCAACAAGATAATTGCAAACGGAATGTTTATGGATTCAGGGCCTTGCTCTATAAAGTGTCCTTGAGAAACTGAAGGCTTCAATTTCACAGGAAATAGTGAGGTTCTTAACCAACATGTGTCTTTTTGCCTAGGAGCTAGACTCTTAACTCCACCCCCTCCACTTCCAGCTCACTATCTGCGAGATGAAAGAAACTGATCTAAGATTTCTAGAAGAGTCTTGGAAATCCGAATGTAATTCAGTT
The DNA here is from genome assembly GCF_964374135.1 of Grampus griseus. NCBI lineage: Eukaryota > Metazoa > Chordata > Mammalia > Artiodactyla > Delphinidae > Grampus > Grampus griseus. The sequence continues at coordinate 104,500,596 of NC_139017.1, forward strand.
AACATCTACTGAATGTCTGCATCAGCATCTGCTCTGTGCAGTACTTGGTGGTGAAGATGCAATTTTGTATCATCCAGGGAGAAATTCCCATGGTTTCTAAAATCTTGCTTTGAGAAATCATGCTAGAACAAAGGTTGACACAAAGAGTATTATTTCTTTTGCAATGTCGACCCAACGGCAAAGGAAAAAAACATTTCCCCAAAATGATTTATCTTAAAAACCCTGAGCCCTACTGGGAATTCTCATAGGCTATGTCATTGGGGTTCAGAGTTTATGGAAAAGAATTCCAAATTCCTTCTGTTCTTTTCTTCAGTACTGACTTCACTTAACCTTGACAGTGACAAAGAAACTAATACAAGGAAAGACAATTTTGAAAGGAAAAAAGGATTTGAACAATAATTCAATCCTAACCATCCTTTCAACTGGAAATATGAACATATTAGTGGTACCAGAAAAATGTGTTAGAGGCTCAACTGGAAAAAAATGTAACTTTTTCTTAAACTCTTTCAAATGACAGAAATCATTCGTGGAAATCCAAAAGGGAGCAATCTTGAGGGTGAAACACTACTATTTTACTAGTGGGTCTTCAGAAATACCCTAAATTTCCATCCATTCCTGTTCTAAGAAATCATCTCCTTCCATTGGAAAATTCCAGGCTTGGGCAAAAGAGTCTATTTAACTTGCATCATAATGCAAAACACTGTTACACTGTTTGCCAGAGAACTTCCATCACTTACCACACTTATCAGGGTAGCTTCTTCTTTTTTTTTTAATGATAATTTCCAAATGATTCTAAATTCTCAGATGCATTTGCCCTTCTACCTTCATTCTAATGTCACCTTCTAAATGAAATTGCATCAGCACACATACACACAGATGCTTTAGAAGTAAGAGTCATTCTTGATAATTTTCTCTTTTCCATTTACCAAAAATACAAGTTTGGTGGGGGGGGGGGGTTGTTTTTGTTTTGTTGTTGTTGTTGTCGTTTTGGTTTTATATCTCAGGAAATGGCGTCACCTGCTACTTATTGATCAAAACATAAATCTAGTTGACATCCTTGATTTCTCTTTCCCATCTCTGCTATATCCAATCCATCCATTTGTCCCGTTGGCTCTGCCATTAAATCATAATCAAAGTCTTCTTCTCCTCTCTATCTCCATTGGTCCAAGCCACTGATGTCTTGCACAAAGAGTAAGACTCTGGTCTCCTAAAACCTCTTCTCCTTCCATTCTTGTTCCTCTAACATGTTCTCATAGGTGTCAGTTTGATCTTCAAGATCTTAAATTTGATCACGTTACTCCTTGTCCTCCTGAAATCTTCCAATATCTTCCATCGCACTGAAATAAGTGCCCCACATGATTTGACCTGCTTCCTTGCTCTTATCGTAAATCCTCATCCCTTGCTCACTACTCCAAGCCTCTATAAAATGGTGTGTCTAACCCAAATGTCAAATTTTTTCTCACCTCAGCACCTATGTAACCTGTTTTCCTGGAACTCTCTTCTCTAGATTCTTCTCATTATTCTTTCTATCCAACAAGTGCTCCATGGATGAGCAACATAAGTATCACTTGAGACCTTATAAAAAATGCAGAATTGGGCTTCCCTGGTGGCGCAGTGGTTGAGAGTCTGCCTGCCGATGCAGGGGACACGGGTTCGTGCCCTGGGCCGGGAAGATCCCACATGCCGCGGAGCGGCTGGGCCCGTGAGCCATGGCCGCTGAGCCTGCGCGTCCGGAGCCTGTGCTCCGCAACAGGAGAGGCCACAACAGTGAGAGGCCCGCGTACCGCAAAAAAAAAAAAAAAAAAGCAGAATTTCAGGTGCAATACCTCACTGACAAAATCATAATCTGAATTTAAACAAGATCCCCAGGTAATTCATATGCAAGTTATAGTTTGAGAAGGTCTAGCTTAGATCTCAATTCAATTGCCACCTCCTTAGAAAGGCTTAGATGACCCTCAGTCTAAATGAGCTCCCCAAATCACTCTGTATTACACCATGTATTTGATTTTTCTCGTGGCAATTAACTTTAGATGAAAATACCTTATTTCTTAACTAATTTCTTTATTGTTTTTTTCCCCACTAGAGTGTAAGCTCTATGAAGGTGGGGAGTGAAACCGTGCTGCACTTTCCTTTACCACAACCCAGTGTCAGTAGATTGGCTTTACTGCACACAGGTGAATGGACCCAAATTTGGTTCCATATCAGGACCATGTTTATATTGTCCACTTCTGTTTTCCCACCTAGCTTATTTCAAATAGGTATTTGATAGATGAATGAATATTAAAATACATATTTAACCTTAGTGATCAAAGAGATGGTGGAATAGAACAAGGTTTGGATTTCTGTTTATCTGGCTTTTTCTGACCTAACTACCAGCCAGAAAAATTATGAGTCAAATCAGCTGTTTTGGCATAAATTACTTGCGATACTCTAATTGAATTTAAGGAAGGAAAGAAGGAAAAAAAGAGAGAAGGCTGGCCTTGAAAGATGACATGGTAATGAATGAAATGGCATTGCAAAGGAACACATAGGATAGGCTTGCAGAGGTAAGGGAAAGAAGGTCACATCTGGCTCCCCAACATGGTGTAAATTATGCTAGTTTCTCACTTTCCAGAGCTTGTAAAAGTCTGAGGATTGAAGCTCTATATTTCTTTCTTTTTTGAATACTTAAAAAAAATTTTTTTTGCGGTACGTGGGCCTCTCACTGTTGTGGCCTCTCCTGTTGTGGAGCACAGGTTCCGGACGCGCAGGCTCAGCAGCCATGGCTCACGGGCCCAGCTGCTCCACAGCATGTGGGATCTTCCCGGTCCGGGGCACGAACCCGTGTCCCCTGCATCGGCAGGCGGACTCTCAACCACTGCACCACCAGGAAAGCCTAAATTTTTATTTTATATTGGAGTATAGTTGATTTACAATGTTATGTTAGTTTCATGTTATAGCAAAGTGATTCAGTTATACATATATAAGTATCTATTCTTTTTCAAATTCTTTTCCCATTTAGGTTATTACAGAATATTGTGAAGCTCTATATTTCTTACTGTTCTGCCTAGAATACGTTACCAATTAGTAGCCATTAAGAAACGAAAAGTATTTTAACAATATCTGTGTATTGAAAAACCTCAGTCCCGGTTTCTCCTATACTCTGCACTACTGCCATACTCACAACACTTCTGATACCAGACGTGTGAGGTTTGTTTGTTGGCTTTTCCCATACCAAAAATTCTGTGACACCAGCTGGGTATCCTACACTTTAACTCAATTCTGACACTATCACCTAGAGATCATATCAGATTCCACAGGTTAAGGGCTCAGTCCCATGAGACCCTACTTCAAATACCAACTGCAAGTTGTAGGTTCCCAGGTTACCCACAACTTCTCTCTGACTTGGCTACAAGTTGGAGGTTCCCATGACCTCCTCCCCTTTGGATTCAATTATTTGCTAGAATAGCCCACAGAACTCAGGGAAATACTTACTATGTTTACCAGTTTATTAAAAGATATGATGAAGGACACAGATGAACAGCCAGATGAAGTGGTCTGGGAGGGTCCTGAGGCATTACCCTCCCTGTAGGTGGCTCCCTGTAGGTGGACGTGTTAATCAACCTGGAAGCTCCCCAAACCCCATGCTACTGGGATTTTATGGAGGCTTCCTGAAGTAGACATGATCAATTAACCACTCCATTTCCACCCCGTGTCTGTTCGCTGGAGAATAGGGGGTGGGGCTGAAAATTCCAAACTTCTAACCATGGCTTGGTCTTTTTGGTGATCAGCCCACATCCAGGAGCCCACCCAGAGTCATTAGATCAAAAGATGCTCCTAGGGGCTTCCCTGGTGGCGCAGTGGTTGAGAGTCCGCCTGCCGATGCAGGGGACGCGGGTTCGTGCCCCGGGCCGGGAGGATCCCACATGCCTCGGAGCGGCTGGGCCCGTGAGCCATGACCACTGAGTCTGTGCGTCCGGAGCCTGTGCTCCACAACGGGAGAGGCCACAACAGTGAGAGGCCTGCGTACTGCAAAAAAACCCAAAAAAACAAAAAAAACAGATGCTCCTAGTGCTCTTATCACTTAAGAACTGACAAGAGATATAGGAGACCTGAGCCAGGGACCAGAGGCAGAGACAAATATATATCTTTTCTATTATCTCACAACATCCAATGAAGAAAAATAATCACATGGCAACTTAATGCAATGCCTGATTCTGGATTGGATCCTGGGTCAAAAGAATAAAGAACATTTTGGGGACATTTGGGGAAAGTTTGATTACAAATTGTATATTCATTATTGCTGTTTAACAAATCATTGCGAAATGTGGTGGCTTAAAAGAACAATAATCATTTAGTTTCCCACAGTTTCTTTGCTTAGGAATTTGGGAGTGGCTAGGTTGGGCAGATCTGGCTCAGGGTCTATTATGAGGTCGTACTGAGAGGTTGGCTGGGATTGCAGCCATCTGAGGGTTTAACTTGGGCTTCACGATTCACTTGCAAGGTGATTCACTCAAATGGCTGTTAAGTTAGTGCTGGCAAATTGGCTCCTCTTCATGTGGCTGCTTGGGTATCCCCACTACATGGCAGCTGACTTCCCCCAGAGTAAGTAATCCAAGAGACCAAGGTGGAAATTGTAATGCCCCTAGGCTTAGAAATCACAAACCGTCACCTCCATCCTGTTGTACTCGATTTGTTACAAGAACCAGCCCTGACTCGAAGTGGGAGGGAACTGCATAAAGGTGTTTATACCTTTATGAGGTGAAGATTGGGTGCCGTCTTGGAGGCTGGCTGGTACAGATTTTATTAATTTATATTAATTTAAATTTCCTGAATGTGATTCCTGCAATGTCCTTGTTCTTAAGAGAAATGTGCTAAGGTATTTAGGGTGAAATGTCGAAGTGTCAGCGATTCACTCTCAAATGGTTGAGCAAAAATAATCACAAACAAAAACAACTTAAAACACCATATGTATTTTTTATATTGTTAACACACATATATTATTATTATTATTATATATTATTAAACTGTTGGTAGCTAGAAATCAGCCACAGTGGGAGCATTTACACACCACAGAACATAGCAAATACTACAATCTAGGACTCCTCCTCCCCACATTGCCCAAGAGCCAGTTGTTAAACTTTTATCAGCACATTACTGTGTGTATGTGTATATATATACACACACACACATATTTACACAGCTACACATATATATATACGTATATTTATGCATATATACAGAGATAGAGACAAAGAGAGGGAGGAAGCAAATGAGGCAAACGTTAAAAATTGTGCAGCCTAGATGAAGAATACATGGGTATTCTTATAGTATTCTTGCAACTTTTCTACAGATATGAAATTTTTCCAAATAAAATGTTGGGGAAAAATTAAAATATAAGCAGGGAAAATATGTAGAGGTGTATCATAGATGAAAAAACACTGGTCATTAGTTGATTTAGTTAAGTTGGATGAGGTGCTTTTAGGGTTTATTATAGTATTCTTTCTACTTCGGCATATCCTTAAAGTTTTTCATAACAAAAAGTTAACAAACAAGCACACACAAAACAAATTAATATACAAAGGCAGTTAACCAGAAAGAAACATATTGCTGACATATGACAAATGTTAAGGACAAAAATGTTCATTGAAATTTCTTAATTATGCTCAGGTCAAGTGCTACCTGGCATACCTTAGAGACAAGATATATTCAAAGGACAAGTATTTGCAAGGATATCTGAACTTTCAATAACCATACTAGGGATAGGTTGCCTCTAATTTTATAAGGCCTGAACCTTAACACCTAATTCTATTTGATTTTCACTGAGAGTCAAACTGAACAAATAAACATCAGGAATTTGTACATAGTAGGCAATTGATACCTGTGCATTGAATGAATTAAGAGAAGAATGGTTCCCTGTCCTGCTCTCTTTTGGGATAGGTAACTCCGTAAACAAATACTAACACTCTTCTGGCCTAAGATAGAACAATGGAGAGCCCATTTGGAAGGATGTGTATTACAGCTCTTGAAGCAAACTCTCCTTCCCCTGGGGTATGGAGCAAGGAGCAAGGCCTGCTTTATCACAAGACTTGTATAGTCACACCACACTTGATTTAATGCTTTGCTGTTGCCATTCTGAAATTTTTAATCATTTTCTCTTTGAACTTGGATTTTACAAGTCACACTGATGGGACAAGGGAACATATGTGTGAGCAGAGGAGACAGGTATAATATAAGTGTCTACACTCTCTCTTGCTGTTCCATTTGCATAAATATTCTGGATGCCCCATGAGCACAGAAGTCCCAGAGATTCTGTGATGCCTGGGAGCTCAGCAAGACTCAAGGCAAGAACAAGGTAAGGGAGTTCTATCTACTGGAGGGGAGGGAGGGACAGGGCACTCACAGCCTTGAGAGGCCCTGCTTTGTGAACCAGAACTTGATTTGAATGCAGAAAGAAAGTAACGGTGTTCTAAATCAGGGGTCCCCAACCCCTGGTCCGTGAACTGGTCTGTGGCCTGTTAGGAACCGGGCCGCACAGCAGGAGGTGAGCAGTGGGCGAGCAAAGCTTCATCTGTATTTACAGCCGCTCCCCATCGCTCGCATTACCGCCTGAGCTCCGCCTCCTGTCAGCATTATGGTGAGTTGTATAATTATTTCATTATATATTACAATGTAATAATAATAGAAATAAAGTGCACAATAAATGTAATGCGCTTGAATCATCCTGAAACCATCCACCCTCCCTTCCCCCCAGCCCTGGTCCATGGAAAAATGGTCTTCCATGAAACCAGTCCCTGGTGCCAAAAAAGTTGGGGACTACTTCTCTAAATGTAATTTAAACACTGACTGAAGAACCCTAATAGATCCTTTCTTATTCATGTTACTTCCCTGAATTAGCCAACCACTAACACTGAAAATGATGACATAGAAGGAAAAGGCAAGATGGCAACCCACAGTTTCTTTTCCTTTCATGTGTTTGCTTACTCATCAATAAACCAAAGGTGGAGTGTTGGGAGAATGTGTGTGTATCAACACATGAAGTAAAAACAGTTGAGTTAGTTTTGTCCAGCGTTTCCACTGTTTTAGTAAGAACAAAATCTGTATACATGTTTGAGCTATGAAATACAGATTGTGTAATTTCACTGTTCTCCGTACACATTTAAAGCTTTCATTTTGCATCTAAAATGGACATTGCACAATATAAAGATGAGTGGTAAAATTTATACTAATAATCTAAAACTTTCATTTTTCTTCACTTAGGATGATACTAAATAGCGAATTAAAAACACCATGACAAGTTGAAAGAAAGAATGAGGCAGAAAGCATAAACCTTCCTATTTTAAAAATGACTTCTTTCACCTCTAACTTGCTTCTAGCTGCAGTCAGCAAGAGGCCTCTCCAGGGGCTTTTCTGAAAGGGGACAAGTCTTCCTTACCACCCCCAGAAGCATCACGACACATTTTTGAATGTACAGGGCTGTGTACTTGCTCCATCTGGTATCATTTCCCTGTGATGTTAAGATTTGCTTATTAACCAAACCTTCTCTGAGTGGAATAGCCACTCAGTGCTTGAGAGGAGATTGTTTTCTGCTCCCTACAGGCTCAAACCAAGGCTTATCCAGACCAGAGCAGCCTGGCAACCACGGGTTGGACATGCGGCTTTAAAGTTTAACTTCACACAAACAGTGCACGCAGTCCAGGGCAAGGTCCATAAAGATAGGTTCTGACACCCTTCCCTTTTAGTGTCTTGATGGCTTGGGATCATCGAGACCTTTAAGTTTTGGTTTCTGTGGGAGAAGTTTCAGAGAGATGGTGCAGCTCCTCTTGGCCCCATGGCCTGTAGCCAGTTGAGTAGCCAAAATTATCTACTCTACGGAGCTCTCCAAGCATGAAGCCCTGGGGAGGGAAATACAAGAGGCGGAAGGTACATTTCACATGGAAGGTGCCGTGATGGCTGGTGGAGAGCCCTGGGACATGATGTCAGAAGCTCTCTTCTTTTAACTGTGTGACCCTGAGCAAGGCTCTCCTCTGGTCTAGGTCTCAGTTCCCTCATCTTTAAAGTGGGAGAAATGACACTTATCCTGCCTGCTTCATGAGGTTGTTGTGAACAGTAATATGGGATGATTTTATAGGAAAAGGCTTCTTAACAGTAAAAACATGACCAGAGTTATAAAAGTATTAAAGGTGAAGGGTTCCAGAAAACAGCTTCAAATTAATGTTTTCGGTTACTTAACAAATACTTATTAAGCACCCGCCATTCTGGGTTCCATTCTAGGTGATGGAGGTACATCAGTGAACAAACACTTTCCGTGTAGAATTTGTAGTGTTTTATCCCAGGATAATAACTATCCAAGTTGCAATTTTAAATAGGATCATGTGGCAGATTCTTACAATTATGACCCCTGACAAATGATGCTGTCCCGGGTCCACATCCCCTTGCAATGGACTCTGCTGTTCCCGACTTTCTCATAGGGACCCCAAGCCCTGAGGAGCCTTGAAGCTTCCACTCTTGGCTTTTTTTTTTTTTTGTGGTACATGGGCCTCTCACTGTTGTGGCCTCTCCCGTTGCGGAGCACAGGCTCCGGACGCGCAGGCTCAGCGGCCATGGCTCCCGGGCCCAGCCGCTCCGCGGCATGTGGGATCTTCCCGGACCGGGGCACGAACCCGTGTCCCCTGCATCGGCAGGCGGACTCTCAATCACTGCGCCACCAGGGAAGCCCCACTCTTGGCTTTTTGAAACGTTCATGCTATTGTGTGAGGAAGCCTGGACTAGACTGTAAACGACTAAGATACACCACGAAGAGAGAAACCCTGCCTCAGCAGCACGGAGGCCCGGCCGTGGGGGTGAGGCAATGTACATGCTCTGGTCCCAGTCGAGCTGCCAGATGACTGCAGCTCAGGATGACCCTAGTGAACCCAGCTGGCCCACAGAATCGAGAGAAATAATAAATCAGTGTTTTTAAGAGGAGGCCAGAGAACACCTCTCTGAGAAGGTGATATGTAAATAAGAAGAGAAGAAGGAAGAAGCTGTTAGGGCCTGAATGTTTGTGTCCTCCCCAAATTCATACGTTGAAGCCCTAGCCCCCATGTGGCTGTATTAGAAGATGGGGCCTCTAAGGAAGTAACTGAGGTTAAATGAGGTCGTGAGGTTGCACTGAGGGAAGGCCATGTGAGGACATAGCAAGAAGATGGTTGTCTGCAAGCCAGGAAGAGAGTTCTCACCAGAAACCGAATTGGCTAGAACCTTGATGTGCATGCACATCTATCTTCCAGAACCGTGAGAAAATAAATGCCTGTTGTTTAAAGCGACCTAGTCTGTGGTATTTTGTTATGGCAGTCTGAGCTAAGATAGAAGCCATGCAGCTATCTGGGGGAGAGCACGGCTACAGAAGGAACAGCTGGTGCAAAGTCCCTGACGTGCAGGTCCTCTGGAGTGTTGATGCTGGAACACAGGAAATAGGGGCAGAATTGGAGGACACAAGATCAGAGAAGGAAGGCATGCAAATCAGTGGACCGTTTAGAAGTTTTGCCTTTTACTCTAGGTTAAATGGAAAGTCTGTGCAGTTTTCAGGGGTAGAGTGATATGTTTCCAAAGGACATGCATTTCTGTAATATTTGACTTTTATGTAATGATGAACAGGTTTCACTTTTGTAATCAGAAAAAAAGACATCAGAAGACTTAGAAGACTAAGTGGAAGACTAGAAGACTAACATAAGAATAAGCAACAAGTACAGGCTGTGTCCTTTAATGTCAACATACAGGTACAGAGGAAAGCGGGGAGGGAGAGAGAGGAATAAACGGGTAGCGGGCAGAGATTGCAGCTGATTAAAAGTACACGTCTTGCTCTGCCACTGCCCTTGGATTCTCTGAGGACCTGTCATGTTCTGTAACTGTCCTCCCACTGTTAATTGTACCCCTGTGGCATGGTGCCTGGCAAGAGATGGAGGCAAGGACAGAGGATGGGGCAAGAAGAGAAAACAAAGCCTGGAGTGAATTTTTCTTGAGAGGAATCAAGGACATCTGATTATCCCAGCACTTAGCATATTGCCCAGCTTATATGGGGTAGGAGCTAGATTATTTCTTGAAGAAATGAATGAACAGGCCTGAGCAGTCACCCTAAATTATTCTGTACCCCACTCTTCCCATTCCCGCCCTCCCTTCTTTGTTGGTACAACTGAATTCTAAAGGGGACCTTTAAAACAAAGAGCGGGTGTAGTGGAGGGTTGATCTTTGACACACTAAAACAGTATTTAAGTCCTATATACCTCATGACTGTTTCTAGTTTTAAAAATGTAATAAATTGAGCTGAACCTTCACGTGAGGTTGAGATCTCATGGGTTCTCAGATAACCCTTTACATCAAATCGTTTATATCTAAGTGTGGATTGGAACTGGCAGCGTTAAAAGTGCAGTGGAACTACCGAATAGAAAACAGATAGCTAGGGGGAAGCAGCCACACAGCACAGGGAGATCAGCTCGGTGCTTTGTGACCACCTAGAGGGGTGGGATAGGGAGGGTGGGAGGGAGATGCAAGAAGAAGGGGATATGGGGATATATGTATACATATAGCTGATTCCCTTTGTTATACAGCAGAAACTAACACAACAATGTAAAGCAATTATACTCCAATAAAGATGTTAAAAAATAAAATCTAAAAAATATAAAAGTGCAGTGGAAAGGTTGTATGAGTTCTGTTATCTTCCAAAAGCTCTATTAACTTTTTTTCTTCTTTGGTTGGCAAAGCAATAGACGAATAACCAAAGATGCTCAGTGCAAGCCTGGATGGCGAGTCCTTTTTAAATGAGTGTTCTGTTTAAAGTGTAAGTGTGCTTGGCTATAACCAGCAGATGCATTTCCTAAACATTGTGTATAACCCTCTTTTTTCTGAGTTCCAGAGGAGCTAACCCTGATGAACAGAAGGAAAGATTCTTTGTGTTTTTCGAGTGATCACCCCCTTAGCCATCAGGTACTAAAAATTGGGTATACGCATATATATTGAAATGAGTTCTTTAAAGGAAGCAATGACCAACTATTTGTGATCAGAGAGATGACTTTCACCCTCTTGAATATATTAGAAAAGGCTGAATACTTTCAGCCCCAGTCTTAGGTACAAGTTTTAAGTTAACCAAAAAGAAATACAAAATACTGATCAGCTCAGTGAAGGGTAGCAGAATATGCCGTCCCCAAATATGCCACTTTGGTCTAAGGATTATTTTGAGTTAAAGGAAGTTGAGAAGAAGCACGTACAAGAAAAGCTCTCTGCCCATCCCTATTTGCCTAAAAGCAAGACATACACCTGCAAAGATTTCCTGTCTCTCCTCTCTACCAGCAAAGACAGAAGTTAATCACTGGAGACAACTCTAGACCCTTACCAGCTCAGAGATGGCACCAGAAGATCTACACAACAAACTTGGCTAAAACTCGCCCTTATTTACCATTAGCTTCCCCATAGATTTGCCTTCCCACAATTTGCCACCCTTAGAAGCTCAAAGTCTTTTTCCTTTGTCTTGTCACCTCTCTAAAAATTTACTCTTCTTTTGTTAAAATGCTATATAAGCCCAGGTTCTAACCAGTCCTTTGAGTTACTCATCTCTGGGTGTATGCACGATGCACTTATTAATAAGCTTCTGTTTGATTTTTCTCTTGTTAATATCGTTTCTCAGTCTGATCTACAGGGCCCGGCCAATGAACCTAAGATAGGTAGAGGGAAAATAACTTTTTTTCCTTCCCTGTACCAGCAACCAATTCCATATTCCCTGTACAACTAAAATAGTCAACATGCCTTATGAGGACCCAATAATTTAGCCCAAGACAGAGTTCCTTGCGGCTGTTTTTTGGAAATCTGTCTTCAGGCGTTTGGCCAGATGGGTCACTGGGTATGACCCAAGTTTAGAGAACTACTTAGGAACATTCATAACCGACAAAAGAGGGTTCTTAATAATACGAAGTCTGGTTCCTCTGATTTGCTAAGCAAAACAAACAGATTAATAAATGTATGAAAAGCTGCTTGTGAGACGGTAAGTCCCCAGTGACCTGTCTTTGTTGGCTTTTGAAAGGAGGGAAAGGCACGATTAGTTCCTACTTGGGCAGTATCCATTTCCTGAGCTCTAGAATAATATTACATTAGAAAAGTTTTATTTTCCAGATTTTTTTTTTGCTTGTGGAAAGATATTCCAAATATTTTAGAAACATTATCAATGAAAACCACTAAACCATGTTAAGTACTCAACATGCTAGATGTTGTCTTAGGTGCTTCATGTGTGTTAACTCATTGATTCCACACAAAAAACTATGCTCTGAGGTAAATACTATCATTAACCCCATCTCACAGATAAGGAAGCAAAAGCACACCCACGTTAAGTAACTTGCCTGAGAGACGTTCCAGTAGGTTGAACCCTGGCCACCAGGCTGCAGCTTCTCCGTTCTGGTGACAAAGAGAAGGTACTTGAACTGTTGGCACGAAGCTCTGTTTATACACAGGAAATTAAGCCTGAGGCCAAGAAAATTAATTTCAATTCACACAATTATGAAATTTTAGCAACTAAGAACGCAGTATGAGCGTGGTTAACTTACTCCGTAAGCTTCCCCAAGGCAACCGCAACAGCTCTGATTCACTGCAGTTGAGCACGCGTGGTATTTACTATGTCTTTAGCTCTGGCTGGTGGAAGAACTGAGGCTATACTTAGAATGTGTCATTGGGCTAATTTTATTCTGTAAATAGTAGAATAACTTTTTACAATATTTTAAAACATCTCCACCTTTTCCCAGGCCCACAGACTTACTGGTCCAGCCGCAGACTTTCTTGGTCACCACTGACTCGAAATTTAGTCCTGGTGCATGACGAGATTCTTTTGCTTGTGTTGGTTGTCTGAGTTGTGTTAGCTCGTCAAAGCTCTACTCACTTTTTACACGGAGTCAAAGATATAAAACACACATAAGTGTTTTTCAAATGGCAGGTCATGTTTTGGTGAAAATTTCCTCTGCCAAGCTGAGCTCACTTTAGGTAAGATATTAGAACAAATTTAAATGGATAAGGAAGGCCAAAAAAAAAAAAAAATCAAAATACAAATTTGGTGGTGTGTGTGTGTGGATTCAGGGGTACCAGCAGTGGGGCGGGGGGGTGTTATTAGTTTCCTTAACTATCTTCACTTTTTCTTTCTTCTAATCAGTTTCTTCCACGTAAAACTGGGTTCTTTCTCTCCACGGACCACAAAAATCTGATTCTTGTCCTAGCCCAGATGGTGGAGTACAGTGACCATCAACAGAAGAAGAGATCCAGTAAACATAAAGGTCAGGATGATGCAGGCCCCAGGTGCCACCTGGGTAGGTAACAGCTTGAGAATCTGTGTCTGAAATGCCAGGCTGGAAAGTCACATCTGCCCAGAGGATCCGGCAACTGTTACCGTGTTTTTGTGCGCCCACCTCTCTGAACCTGCTGAATGTCACTCTCTACCGCATGTACTATGCATCACATAGCTGAGACAGAGCTTTCTCATTTCTGAGTAAATGACCATGAGTAAAGACGGTCATGCCTTGAACATTTAGTGATGGAAAATAATTCCATTACCTTGGGTGGACTGCCCTTTCACGACTGTCAGGCAGCCAAACAGAGGAAACAAGTCGTAACGCTAAGGGCAGACGCTGAGACACATCAAAAACTTTTCCCTAATACTAAAGAGTGGAGGAGAATCCTAGCTTGGGGGAGATTTATGTAACTGAATGTCAACACAGATTTCAAAACCTCTTTTGGAATTGCTGACAGATCTCCAGACATCTGCTGTGTAGTTTGGTGGAAGAACAGAGCTCTGGTTGTAGGCCTGCCTGAGTTTTGTGACTAGTTTCTGCTACTTATGAGGTGGAACCAGAGACAAGTTAGCCTCAGTTTCTTGATCTCTTAAATGGGGATAATGCCTTTCTCTAAGCAGTCTTGTGAGGATTAAATGAGATCATATATGCACATCGTCTGACTTAACAGTGTTCCTGTCACCTGCTAGCTAGGTGACCTTGGGAAGACGGCCTAACTTCACAGCTTCTTCATCTCTAACATGGGGACAATTCATACCTCCCAGGTCTGCTGTGACAAGTCAAGTCAGAGTAAGTCGTGTTCATCTAGCATTGAATCCAATCCACTTCCTAATGTCTTCTTCCACCTTCAGAAATGGAAACTTGAAACACATAATCTCCTAAAGAACAGCAGTTACTTAGAATTGGCATGAGGAAGGTGTAGGCCTGATTATGCCTCCGCTACTTCTTAGGCAGAGAAGAAAATGCCGTCTTCAACTTTTCCTGCCAACCGTGATGATAAATTAATAGCAAACCGTATTTAGGCACCGTTCATGTCTAGGGAACTCTAGGCACAGTGGTGACATAATCTTCACAACATCCTGAGGAAGAGGAGATGAGTGATTTAATCACCATCTTCAAGAAGACGGAGGGTTATCATCTGGCTGGTGACCAGATGTTTCCACCACAACCAAAGCCAGATAAAGAGCCAGCAGGCCCAAGTTGCAGGAAAGATCTGAGTTAAACCCTTCGAGATATGTCTTAAGGAGCTTTCTATTCAGGCAGTATTTCATTTCAAAGTACTGAATTACGTGGCTACAATTTATAGTTTTCCAGTGGCAAAGTGGAAAATGTCTTTCTTTATAGTGTCTACACAGTTTGGCCTTACACCTGGGTGATTCCTTTGGGCAGGTCTTCCCCTGAAACTACTCTAGCCAATTTTCAGGGTGGGCTACTTGGCAGTTCCCCAGGGACATTCGGAAAAGGCTCTGAGCAGGTTATCCCATGGCTGAGTGAGCTTCGAGCAGCTAACCCAGACCCAGCCTGAAGGTTAAAAAATGCAACGGGTTTGATTAGCTACCTGAGCTTGTGAAGGGTGTCCATGGGCTGAGCACGAGTGCCTATGTCATTAGAGTAGCTGTAGGACCTTCAAAACCTCAGACCCCTGGGAGGATGATATATAATTAATTATAATCATAAGCAGCAGACTATCACCCTTCTTTCCTGTGGTTGCTATGGTGAACAAACGGTATGGTTGCCAGCAAGAGAGACTGGGGGGCATGGAAGTTGGTATAAACCAGAAGCACCAGCAAAACCTCAACTCCTCCCCAACTAGGGTCCAGCAAGAGGCTGATGGGAGAGGCAGATTCCAACGGTGGTAGAAACATTGGTCACCGGCGCTATCCTCTTCCCAGCCCCTGATGATGGCCAGCTGACTCGTTCTCGATAGGTGTGTTATTTCGGATAACGCTTCTCAAATTTTTACACGCCTGTAAATCACCTGAATATCATCTTGTTAACGTACAGATTTTGATTCAATAGGTCTTTAGGTACTGCTGCATGTGTCAGAGCCCTCTATCCACAGAGGCTTAGACAAGACAGATTTTTTTCCTTCTTTATGTAGCCCTGCTCCTTGAAGTTGCAGGGCCCAGGCTTCTTCTGCCCTTTCGCTAGGCCACGCCGGGTTTGTTGTCCTGGTCTGTACAGTCTTCATTGCACTCGTTTCTATATCTGCAGTTTAACCAGCAGGCTTGGGGAAGGGAAGGGCATGCCCATCTCCTTAAGGGCCTGATCGAGAAACTGCACGTTCCTTGTTCCACTTTTTTGGCTAGAATTTAGTCACTTGGCCACATCTAGCTTCAAGTACGGTTGGGAAATATTTTATTTTATACACATTTTATTCTATGTTTGCAGGTGTCCACTGAAAATTCCATGATCACGGAAGGAGAGAATGCATATTAGGGAAGGCTAATAGTCTCCATCACAGTTGGGGATAAAACTAATGACAGCAGAATGTTACTGAGTACTTACTCTCTGCCAGGCACAGTCCCTTATATCATTCAATCTTCACAAAAAATGCCATTGGTAGGCATTATTATTATTCCCGTTTACAGATAAAGAAACTGAGGCTTAGAAAGGTTAAGTCGCTTGCTATGGTCGTACAGCTGAGGCCGAGGCAGGATTCGAATCCAGACACTCACTCCAGAGCCTGAAATCTTGGGAGCAAAGAAAGAGCTGATTATAGAGACAGCAAGCAGGACAGGGGCAGTTTCTAGCAAAGGTGTCCTGCAGCAGTGGGAGGGGGCTGGGTCATGAGTCAGAGATCCAAGTAAAAACATCTTACTCATTTCCACGAGCAAGTTGTGGCTTGGGGCAATTTGTACATTGTATTTCCAGAGGCAGAAGGATGAAGACAGCATAGCTATTCTTCTTTGGAGTTGTAAGACTTGTGAGTTAAGGGGCTTATTCCCCTGAGTGGCATGGGTATGACCGTCTCGAGGGCGTGTGGCCTGCTGGTCTTCTGCCCCGTCCCCTGCAGCAGACACCACTCTGAATAGCTGGTGCACTTGTCCCAGAAGAGCCACAGCTGGCCAGGGATAGATGGGGCCACTGCTCTGTGTCACAGTCACAAGTTAGAGGACATTTGAAAACTGTTTTCCAGGCTTTTTTTTTCCCCTTCTTTTCATGAAAGGGGCTTTTTGTTAATACTGCCTTTGTTTAGGGATGATAAAGGGACCATTTTATTGGAATGAATTACTGACTCAAGTGCTGCCAGAGGTCTTAGCGAGAGGATAGCCCTCTGGCTTCACTTCAGCAGGTGAATGGAAACAACCAATGGGCGTTGGTCTCAAGGGCATTTTGGAGTTTGCTCCATCAGCAACTTTGAGTATAGTTGCTGGCCGAAGTCGAGTCCAGGGGAGGCAGTCAGAGACAGTACTAGCAATAATATTAATAAAGTATAACACCTTTTCCTTTGCATATGAAAAATGTCAAACGATCAGGAGGACTGTTGTCCAGGACTTACAGAGAATGATCTCTTTCTACCCACTACTAAATTGCTAAATCTCCACTACTAAAATGGGGTCCCAGTAACAATCTCAGCTCATCTTTCTGAACCTCTGAAAAAGCCAATCCTCTCTGCAGAGCCAACTGAATGTTGGTGGAAAAAAAGTCAAACAGCTGAAAACAAGCCAGATTCTCTAAGACTCTGTGGAATTCACATAGACATGAAACATTTAAAGATACTTTAAAATAATTTTCTTCAAGTGGTGCTCCAGGGACTTTACAAAAAGATATGAAAATACTAGTAAGCCAAACTTGTACATTTTAACTTGTGTTTCCATGTCTAGAGCGTGCGGTGCCAACGTAAATTTGTGAAGACATATGGGTTGACGGTATATTTGGGCCCAAAATCTCATCTGCTGTTTTACTGAGACTCCAGGACCCAGTATATTTAAAGTCTGCTAGATGAATCAGCATTTCTTGGGAAGCCTCTTGTAAAATAAGGCTATTTGCAAACAGTGGCAAGGAATGCGGCATTTAAATCAACTGACCGTGAACTCTTCAGAGTTTAAGGAAATCATTAAGGGCTAATCAAATCAATAGAAGTTTGGGTAAGAGCAAAGATACCCCTTGATATTGTCTGAAGGCATGTTAATACCAATCAGCTAGCTCTAAGTGACTGCACCCCAAGTACTGATGAGGAAACAGGTGCCTAAGGGCAGCTGCCAGTGGTCAGGCTGTGGGAAGGTCAGACTGGCTCCTACAGGCGTCTCCTCTGACAAGCAAGGTGAGTTGTGGGTAGGCTGCCACTTGTGCCCTTCAAAAACAACAGGCACTTGTCTTAAGAGAGGAAGGCAAGTTTCCCAGTCCATAAAGCAAGGATCGTAAGGTAAGGTCAGGCCGTTTATCTTACAAGCAAGACAGCGTGGCATCCTTCTAAAGACACTGTACCAATTTCTGCTGGTGGCATTACTACGCAGGGAGAACAGTGCCCTATGTGGCTGATGGTAAGGAAATGTCCGGGAGTGTTTACAGGCAGAGTTTCTAAGTGCAAAGCTTCCCCGAAGCTCCTCTTTAACCAAATGTGCCCCCTCCCAGCTGTTATTCATGCACAGGTTCTGTACACCTTCTGTATTACAACTGTAATCAATCATTTGTATTATTTGCCTAATTGACATGATCTCCCACACTTTGTTATAAACCTCCATGCAGCCAGGGGCTGTGACTTATTCCAACAGTTAATCCCCAGTTCCTTGAACTTGCAAGGCACAAAGTAGGTACATAATCAGTATCAGCGAATAAATCAGTGAATGCTGAGAGAAATGGAAGATGTGTACCTGGGAGAGAATGTGCTTACACCAAAAATCCGCCTCTGTCCTCCGATTTTCTAAACTTGGGCTTCTATAAGCTAGTCTTCTACCTCAAGTCTTTTAGGAGGAGAGGGAGTGGCCAGGATGCTGGGCTGGGGTCAGCTGCTAACTCAGCCACAGTGGCTGCAGCCTTTCCTATTAGCGATACTACTTCTCGAGGTATTTAGAAGCTCTATGGCAAAGATCACCACCGCTTCCAACAGGCCAGCAGCCCGAGATCAATCTTGGGGAGGAAAAGCAAGAATGTTGAGTCCATCTTTTCACATTCTCTGCAAAATCCTTCAAGCCACGCTAAGGCGTGACAAGAGACTATCCACTGTTTCACTAAATGAGTCCAGTCTTATATGCAGAGGACACTACTTTGTTACCCAGAGTGCTAGACAGTTCTCTTCTCTTGAAACAACACTCCTGTAGAATGGCCTATGAAATACCTGTCAACCAATACCCACACAGGTGGCATGGAATATTTTGATTTTCTGAGATGCGTTTAGCCACTTTGTAAGTTAGATAAAGAAGGAAAAACTATCATCCAAAAAGTATATTCTGCCAGCATTTCCCCGGACATGACCCCTCCTAGCTGCAGAGTAACACAGGAAGCACAGCCTGTCACTAAAATGAATAGAGATGTAGTCAGTTTTCCAACTCAATGAACTACAAATCTTATTTTTTCCCCCGCAACAGTGGAAAGGGCAAGTAATTTAATGATACTTGCTCTGAATTTGTGTTATCTTCCAAATGGTGATATACTGGAAGGATGTTAGTCATCAAGCCATTACATTTTTATTTTGCCTGTAATTAAATTTATTTAAAAATAATATTTTCTATTTATTGGCAGCTCTATAGTAGTGATAGAAAAATGTATCATATAACCAGAACTCCAGACTATGGAAAGACAGCTATGAGTAAGGAGAGCATTCTTTTATTTTTTCTTGTTATTTATTCTTAGAAAACAAACAAACAAACAAACAAAACTCCCTCGACGACCTACACACTTTTACTGCATTCCAGGCCTTTCAGAGCGTAAAATCTATAAAATGGGATTCTCAGAAGCGGTAGCACCAGTTAAATATTATAAGAAGTGCTTATTTGAGGTGCTTGAAATTAAAACAAAAACGAAATCAGTATTTCAGCGAATCTAAATTTACAAGAGTGGACCTGATGCGCCTTCAGAGGTCTGAGCTAAAGGACTATTGCACCAGTTAAGCAAAGTAAATCAAGACACCTCAAAAAAAGGTGGTATAGTAAGAAAATGTCAATTTAATCATTTACTTTAGCAGGCAAGCAATTTGTAAACATTCAGTAGCGGCAGCATCCAAGTTACAAACAATTTAAAAAGAAACCAAGATTAGTGATTATAATTTTTCCTTCCCTTTCCCCAAAAGAAAAAAGATTTGGAAGTGAATGACTTAACACACTACAAACGTTGAACATTCAGTTATGTCTTCTATCAGCCTTCTATGCATCCTCTCTCTTGTATTTTTAAAGGTGTATCTACTCCTAAAATGCATTATCTTGCAATAACTGGTACAGGAGCGCTTGCAATCTAGGAAGTTGTTCCTGCACACGGATGTGCACATCTGATCTCAGTTTAAATCCCATTTGCAAAGGGAATATTTATGTCTTGATTCAATGCTTCTTTGACTTCGAGTGGCAGGGTGTCAAAAAGGTGATCTTCCACAACAAGCCCGCTTTTCTTGAGCAGGCGACACTGGCCCAGCTGGGCTGGCAGGCGGTCCAAGCAGTTCCCTTTCAGCTCCAGCTGGGTGAGCTGGGAGAGCTGACCGATCTTCTCTGGGAGGGAAGTGATGCAGTTCTGCCCCAGATTCAAAGTCCTCAACTTAATGCATTTAAACAACTGTTTTGGTAGAACGTCCACTTTGTTCCCCGTGATATGCAAATGCTGCAGGTTCTGAAGTAATCCTATTTCTATTGGGATCATGGAAATGTTGTTGTAGCTTACATCTAAGCATCTGAGTTTCTGTAAACTAAACACTGCCACAGGTAGGGATTCGAGCTTGTTGTTAGAGAAATAAAGTGACTCCAGGTTTTTGACGTGGGTGATGGAGGGTGGAATGGTAACGATTTTATTATGCCACAATTTTAAACAAGTCAGTCGTTTTAAATGCTGGAAACTGATGATTTCTTCAATTGTGCGTATGTTATTTGACTTTAAATCTAGTTCCTGCAAATTAGAGAGGCTGAAAATAGCATGTGGAATTCTCTCTAGCTCACAGTTCTGGAGTTCGAGCTCGGCGACATTCATCATCTTCTTAAGGCTGTTCAGTACCAAGAGTTTAGTGCCGTCATTATGAACGACTAACCTGGTGAGATGTGGAGCCACATCTGTAATGTTGGAGGGGACTTTGGTCAGATTGCTCTTCACGTGGAGAATCTTAAGGTGCCGCAACTCTCGGAGAGATTCAAGTCCTATCATCTTATTGTTTTCAGAGTTCAAGTTGCCTATCAAGTACAGCTCGCGAAGGTTTTTGAGCAGATACACCCAGGCGGGAATTTCTGCCACGTCGGTGAACTTCACGTGAAGGCATCTCAAGTGATCACGGAGAAAGCTAAAAGCAGTCTGTTCCACTTTTGCAGGGCAGTGGCAGAGGTGAAGCTCTTGGAGATTAGTCATCTGAGAAATCTTAGCAGGAATTTTAGCTTCTGGAATCAGCTCGAGTTTTAGCACATCCAGGTCTGTGAGGTCGAAGACAGCATCGGGCACACCTGAGAGCATAAACAGATGGAGCTCCTGCTTGTCCTGGGCGTTGCGTGACACGTGCTGCCTCAGTTTCTCAAATGTCCACTCGTGGTTCAAACTGATTTCCCTCAGTTTATTTTCACTGACTTCTGACAAGAACACCCCGAAACGCTTGGAGTACAGCTGGTCATACTGGTCTACCATGTGTAGAAGGAACGCAAAATCATTTTTGACATCTGGAATGTCACTGAAACTGCTCTCTTCTCTGACTTTTTCAAAAGAATATTCCTTCAAAGGTATCCTGAATAACCAGAAGAGAGTGTAGAGGCAGATAAAACCATAAACGCAAATAATGGATATGTAACTGATGAGCAGTTTTTTCAGCATGTATGCCATGTTGTGGGTGCACTCAAACACCTCGTAACCCGTCAGGTGCTCGACTTTGGGCTTGCAGACGTGTTCAAAGCTGATCGCATTGACGAAGTTTGCAGTGTAGCAGAGGATAAAGATGAACTTGGCTGTTTTGATAACTGTTTGGACCACGTAGAGTTTATAGATCAAGTCACTGTCTTCCACGTGAGCACGGAACTTCCTCACTTTCTCAAACAGGGCTTTGGCCTGTTCCCCGTCCTTTTTGTCCAGGATGGTCATGCTGGGGACTTCAATCACGGGCTTTTCAGCTGAGAATTTGAGGCCAGTTTTGCTGATCATTGGGGTGCTGGCGCTGGGGCTCCCTTCATCACTGCTGGTAGATACGTGCTTTGGTAGAGTCTGGGCACCTGTTATTCTCTGCTTGTTTTCCTCCGAGTCTTCGCATGCTGTCTCAGACAACGCTTTAGTAGTCCAAGGAGATTCAAAGCACTTTCCTAATATTGAAACGAAATGTTCTACTTTTGAGCATGTTTTGGGATATTTGAACCAAAAGTTGCTACTGACCATGAGAATAATAGTATGTATAAGAGCAAGGTACGGAAAGTACTTAGAATACCACGGAAGGGCCAGGTGGTAACACATCTGATTAATAAATACATATTGCTGAAAATCCAAGTTTGTTTTTCGGCCTGTTGGGTCTTTCTTTGCCTCCTGATTTGGAACCGTGGAATCTGTGTGAGGATATGTGGCTCTGAGAGGTATGTCAGGTGTCACGGCAGATGCGCCAAAGGAAATCTCATTCGTCATCCGCCCATCTTGGTCTTGGTCTGTGGCTGACTCCATCTTCGGGATGTTGGTGGTAACGTCGGCACTTCCTGGTGGTGTGTGTGCCTTTGAATTTACAGGAGATGGCAATACTGGCAAGCAGACCACCTGATCTTTGGTAAGTTGCATGGTTCCTGCAAAGATGGCTACCATCAACATAACGACAGCCAGGTAATCCATAAACACGTCCCACCATGGTTTCAGGATTCGGTAAGTTGGTTGAATGTCATTAAGTGAAGCAACTTCCGCAAGGGTAAACATTCCTAGAAAACAGGTGAACAAAAGACATTATGACACAGATGCAAGTGAAAACATTAAATGAGAAAATGCTTTCTTTTTCTAGTTTCTTCTTCCAGTTTCTCCAACCAGCCATTCTCCCTTGCGTCGTGCTCCTCCTATGCATCGTTTCCTCTACCTGGAATACTTCCTCCTCATTCCTTCATGAGGCTATCAGGTTTCTGCTGCCTTTCCCAGGAAGCCCTCCCTGATCCCTAGTCTGGGTGAGGTGCTTCTCTGATGTGCTCCCACAGGACTCTGTACCTCTATCCATCACAGTCCTCATCACACTGGCAGAACCAACTGTTTACCTGTCTGATCCCCCATAAGATTATAAGTTCCACGGGGACAGGGATCATGTCCATTTTCCTTACTGCTATACAGTCAATGCCTGAAACACAGCTGACGCTCAACCAATGAAACACTGTACAGGTTCTTGATCATCACCTTTATCACCATCATCAACATCCAAATTCCTCAAGAACATTTATTCACGGTCTATATATTGTATTGGGCAGAAGAGCATTTTATTAAACTTAATTGCCACCACCAGCAACCTGGACCCAAGCAAGAATAAAAACTCGGGGGCTTCCCTGGTGGTGCAGTGGTTGAGAGTCCGCCTGCCGATGCAGGGGACACGGGTTCGTGCCCCGGTCCGGGAAGATCCCACATGCCGCGGAGCGGCTGCGCCCGTGAGCCATGGCCGCTGAGCCTGCGCGTCCGGAGCCTGTGCTCCGCAATGGGAGAGGCCACAACAGCGAGAGGCCCGCGTACCGCAAAAAAAAAAAAAAAAAAAAAAAAAAAGAATAAAAACTCGAAGCCAGTCCTCAACATAAAAAGTTAAAGGACCACACAGCAAAGAAACTGGGATTCTTGTAACCGGGGACATTCTGCAGCTGTCATAGTGTCAATGGTAGTTTTCAAGCACATTGTACTTGGGACAGGTTTTGATTCCAGGAGAGAGAAGAAGAGGCTGATTACTTTCCTAGAGGAGGAAGAAAAGGTAAAAAAGGTGGGGGGCAGAGAACACAGCAGTAGAGTACCGTAATGTCACACTGACCCTGAATGGTCACCAGCTCGGCCCAGCATCTCCCTTCAAGGGCGGTAACACCCGAACAACCAACACCAGCACGCAACGACTCCAGCCTCAGATGGCTTTTCTCTTCCGGCACGCAGTTCACGCTGCCACTCCCCAACAAGGGTTTTGGGCCCCTGCCATTTCCTCCAGCCCATTTCCTTTTTCTTCTTTCTGTTGAACTCTGATGTATTCTTCAAGTCCCAGCTCAAGCACTACCTCTTTCTCAAGCTCCTACCATACTGTCTAAAAATAATCTATTTCCAGTGTTAGTCTCTTCAACTAGCTCTTGAGCTCCTCCTGGGTAGAGACTATGTCTTATTCACCTTTGTATCTACCGTGCCCTATTCTCTCCCCTTAGGAACAGAGAAGGCATTGAGTGATGATGATGATAATGATAGCAGCTATCATTTGTCATCTTCCCTCCATATACCAAGCACCATATCAGGAGCTTTGCATCTGATACAATCCCCTGCTTTTGTACACAGCACATTCCTGAAAATGAATGTATTAAAGTTGAGGTTTGGGGGCTGAGGGAATGGTTCTATTTCCAAAATGCTACACAATCTTATAATATCCACCAGAACTCCTAAAATTAAAAAGATAGGTAGGGCTTCCCGGGTGGCGCAGTGGTTGAGAGTCCGCCTGCCGATGCAGGGGACACGGGTTCGTGCCCCAGTCCGGGAAGATCCCACATGCCGTGGAGCGGCTGGGCCCATGAGCCATGGCTGCTGAGCCTGCGTGTCCGGAGTCTGTGCTCCGCAACGAGAGAAGCCACAACAGTGAGAGGCCCGCGTACCGCAAAAAAAAAAAAAAAAAATGACAAGACAGGTAATACCAAGGATGTGAGGTTGTGGAGCAATTAGAACACCTAAACACTGCAGCTGCAAGTGTGAATTCATAGAACTGTGTTGGCAAGTTTTTGCTTTAATATCTACCAAAACTGAATATATGCAAACTCTATTGCCCAGCAATCCCACTGCTAACTATATACCCATGAGAAATACACATACTCATCAAAAGACATGAACAAGAACATTCCCAGCAGCACTCTTTGCAACAGCCCTAAAATGGAAGCTATCCAAATGCCCTTTAGCGCTAGAACGGGAAAATGAAATGTGGTATATTTACAAAGTGGAACATCAGGCAGCAACAAGAATGAATGGTCTGGTTACAAGGGAATATTCAGTTCATAAAACGTGATCTGTACACTTAAGGCTATGTGCCTGTTTCGTATGCATGCTTCAACTTCAATATGGAGTTTCAAAAAGAAATAGTAAAAGAAGCTGTAGCAGAAACAGCTGCCCTAGGAATGTGCTGGGACACGAGACTGAGGCTTTGCCTCACCCCTGTCCCAAGGCACACCCAGGCTGGCTGGGGTCAAAGGCCAGGCGAACCCGTAACCTTCTCCGGCAGCCTCCCCTTGCTGTCCATCTTGCCAGCTTGAGAGAAGGGCCTACTCTCCCTGGGGTACAATCTGCCACAGAAAAGAGCGTGCAGGGGTATGAATATACGATGTACAAAAGCTCTGGCTGGTAATAGTTGAACGTATACAGACAGAACACAAGTGGAACACTGCCTGAATTCCATCTAACCTTCACAACATTACTCTAAGTTGCCAAAGTGTTATTACCTCCCATTGACAAGTAAAGAAATAGGCTCATAGGAGTTAAGTTGTGGAAGTCAAATAATTAGTGGTGGAGTCTGGATTTAAAACCTCATTTAAGCCCAAACCACCTGTTCTTTCTACCAAATTCTATCATCTCTTTTCTTTACTTCTCATGTTTGCAGTGCTTTACAGTTTGCAAGCTACTTTTCCATAAAATATCTCAATTGATTCTCACAATAACCCAGTGAACTAGGCATTACTATTGCCCAAGGATATGAGGAAACCTGAGGCACAAAAATCTTAAATGACCTTCCTGAGCCAATTAAGTGACAGAGCTAACAGAATCTTTCATCTTCAAACCTCCTTCTCTATCACGCTGTCATCCAATGACTGAGCTGTTGGCTAAGGCTTGGCCGTTGAAGGAAAGACCTTCTCACTGTTGTCCTTGGCTTTGAAGAGACAGAGGAGTGAAATTATTTAATCATCACCTTCCCCAAAACAACCTTTTATGACACTGACTCAGAATTCAAGAAAACCACAAGTCAGGCACCATGGAGGAGAAGAGAGAAATGGCCCGTCAAGGAGCTCCCAGTCTAATGGGGGATGACAAGCAATAAGTGTGCTATTATGACATGGTAAGAAAATTGCTGACCTGGTTAATGCAAGGTATAGGAGAGGCACAGGACAGGGAAAACTCACATTTGCATTTGGTTAGTGGGAGGATTTCACAAAGATCTGGTTTTTCAGATGAGACTGGAAGGATGGGGACTGCCATGGGGTGGTGGGAATATAATTTTGGCAGAAGAAGTAGCAAGTCAATGACATAGACACATGGGAGAAATTATGTTATAGAAACTACAAATAACTCT
The DNA here is from genome assembly GCF_964374135.1 of Grampus griseus. Classification (NCBI taxonomy): domain Eukaryota; kingdom Metazoa; phylum Chordata; class Mammalia; order Artiodactyla; family Delphinidae; genus Grampus; species Grampus griseus. The sequence continues at coordinate 104,526,453 of NC_139017.1, forward strand.
AATGTCATTCTATTATTAGTCTAGTATGCCCCTCAATAGGTATCACATTTAATGGGTAAGCCGAGAGATGGAAACCAAGGCACAGATGGTTTAAATGCAGTTATAAGGAAGTGCCTGGGCCATAAGGCAGGAAACCAGTACTTTCCTGCAATGTCAGCCACCGACTAGCTCTTATCTCGAACATAGGACTTCAATTAATGTGTCCGTTCTCCTATTTCACCTATCAAAAACTGGGTGCAGAGCTGGGAGTGCTTCAACCACTAACTGAATTAAAGATGCAGTGGCACTTTGAAAATAAAAGTTGCTTTTCATACATTGTGTATGTGTGTGTGTACAAAGGACGTTAAATACATATTCATATAATATAGTGTATTAAGTCTATTATGATCCTCAGGTGACTTTCTAATTTAAAAGTCAAGTCAATGAGAGAGGAGATCGTACTTAGTTATCTTGAGGCTTGATCTCCTTAGTGAATCAGGACTCAGAATGGCTATAAATGGTTTATTAGGGGATTTTTTTTTTTAACCCGAGGAAGGCACATTAATAAGTACTAATTGCGTACACGCTCTGGGCTCTCCTTTATATGTCTGTTGCAAAGAACTTAAAGAATTACATTATAAGGAAGTGGATTTCACATTCCATGGCACATATGAAAATCAGCTTAATATTCCTGTAAGCAAACATTTCTCATGGAAGCTGAGGAAGCTTTTTGTACTTGAACTGAAAGGGGAATGTTATTGGACTTTGGTTGGACAAAGATGAATCAGAAAATAAAAGAATGGAGCTATATTATTTTATGATATGTGATTCTGTTTCTTATCTTACTGCCATTAATAATGGAATAAACCAATAACCAATTGGTTCAGAACAACCCTGAACCTGACAACCTGTGAATATACTATAAAACACTGAATTGTACACCTTAAATGGGTGAATTGTATGGTATATGAACTATATCCCGGTAAAACTATTAAAATGTAGAAGCTAGACCTCAATCTTTGTTAATTTTATTGCCTAAACTGACTCTCAACTGAAATAGGAAAGTGAAAGTAGATAGGATTATAGCCTAATTGTAGATACTCATGCTAGACTATGTACATTCTAAGTTCAAACATATTTTTAGATGGTCGCTATGTTATTATGATTGAATTGAACTGGCTCTGGAGAAAAGTCTTTAGCATTTTACTTATCCTCTCTAAGCATCCATGCCTCACCTATAAAATCCTGATATCAACACCTCTCAGGGTCATGTGGGTCATGTATTGGAAATACCAGTTCAGGGTCTGACACAAAGTTAAGCCCCCAAAGATGTTTGCTAAATCTGAATGCAGAAAAAGAATCATTAAGGTGAAAGCAAGCCCATCTTAATCAGTCTTTAACTGAAAAAGACTGGGCCAATTTCTTGAATTTTGAACTAGCACGTAGCACTATGTTCACAGAACTCATTCTGTAATAAATGATTGACAATAAAACTTTGCATTCAATTTCATTTATTCAAAAACATTTCAATTAAAATTTCTTATATTAGGAGGTGGCATATTATACTAGAAAGAGCACAACTTTGATGCCAAAGAGACCAGGATTCAAATCTTGCCCTTTCTTTCCTGTTTATTAGCAGTATAAACGTGGTAGTGTTTGCTGGAAAACTTACATTAATGAGATTATTACCACCACACAGAAAAAGTCTAGCATTAAAACAGAAAAATATGATCACCTACTAAAACTTAAAAAACTTGTCCCATCTGCATTAGGTCTTCATGCCCCTATTAAAAGGAAGAAAGTCAAATGGCTTTGAAATGTCATTTAATGAAAAGAGTTTAATGTAAGAAGCAGCAAATAGCTTGATTAATCAATCTAATACATACACTTCCCACCTAGGTATGAGTTCCCTACCCAATCAAATACCAACTTTCATTTTCTTTTTACAGTGTTCTGTGAAAAAACAATCAGCCTTCTTGGTCAAACTGGGAAAATGGGAGAACACCCAAGAGACTGGTGAGGATCAAGTTCTCAAATCTTACACAGAAATAAGTAAAAGAAAAACAAATTAAAGTTCATAAAGAGGTAATAAGCTACACACTCACTACGAATAACCCTTCCTCAACACCCAACATACACTAGTGCATGGATACACACACACCATACCCAATTCAGGTACCTAAAATTCATATGGTTAAAGAAAATAAATGCTTCACATATAGAATGAGAAGGAATGATTCAGTTTTTTTCCAACAGAGCTCTGTATTACAGGTATTAGATAAGTGTTAACAGTTATGGATTACAATTATACAAGATACTCTATAGTTGATATAATTCTGTATACAAATAAAACAATTAGTGTTACTCCCTCTTAAAGATTATGATAAGAAATTATACTTTTAAAAGTAGTTTTCTTCTAACACTACTTTGGTTTAGATACCTCAAAAATAACTGAAAAAAATATTTAAAGAAAAAAATTCCAGAGTTTTCAGGAAACTTCTTATATAAACCCTATCAAAATCAGATTCCACACTGGGCAAAACCCACCCATTTAACGCCTGAAAGTAGAGGACTATAAAAATTTCAGAACTTGTTAACTATAAAAAGAACTTTACACAAAGTATACTTTAGTACCTGTTGGAGGTTTTTCTCTAGAGTACTGCTATTCACAGAGAAAATTTACTTCAAAGCTCAAAGCTGAGAAATGTAACTCTAAATACACTTTAGTAGACCTAAGGCAAAATATCTTAGGAAATATAACAAATGAGTTAACACACCGTTGTGAACTTTTTTGCTTTTTCTTGTAGCTTTTAATTTTAAAAGTCAAGTCCCATGTTTGAGAGCTAGAAATGAGATATTATTCAAGGAACAATACGGAAAAGCCTCTAAATCAACGGCTTCCACATTTTGTTCCACACAACATCAGAGTCTCTTCTACAAGTTATCACTAGCGTTCCCCTTAACCACAAACTCTGGCCAACAGAATTTCAGAGATGCTTCAGGACCTACAGGACTCTCGTAATATACCCTCTACTAGAAACTTCATTTTATTCAACAAATATTTATGGAGTATACTCTGTGTGCTGGATACAGATCCTAGAGATAAAAAGGGGAATAATAATAATAAAGTAGCTGTCCTGACTGAGAAAGCAGCCTGGAGTAAATACAAACAGAGAAAAGACATAATGGGCAAATGGTTGACCAGCCCCTAAAAAGAGAGCCAGCAGCTAACGGATCTTAATAAGGGGTCCAGAGAAAGCCATCCCAAGATCAGAACTAAGTGTCTGGTCAAACCTTTACAATCATAATTTCACCCAGTTTACTAGGCAGCCAGTGGGATTTCTAAGGGGAGCTTTATTTGCATTTCGGCTGCTTCTTTCCATCTGTAAGATAGAAACTTAGACCCAAAATGACCATTTTCCTTTTAAGGTCACTCACCTTCAATCTTGCTTCTCTAGAGTATGTCCGGCACATGCCTGAAACTGGGCTAAGGAAAGTGAACTAGGATGGAGCTCCCTGAAACCCTAGCAGCTTTCCATGGTCCTGGGAAGTCTGCCACATTCTCTTCCAGCTGTCTTTGGGACAGACAGAATGCCCCTCTGATGACAAACCCATGGATATCTGCTCTGGATATGGACAGCTGGGAGTCCAGCAGGTTTTATTCCTGGCTTGGTAAAGACTGCTAGAAAGCATGCGAGTACCTTGACCCGGTGCTCTACTTACTAACTCTCAAAACACTTCTTGAAGTTAGGAAAAGATACTCAGACATTGATACAGTGTACCTTGGATAGGTAGCTTATTTAGTTAAAAAAAGCTACTTCGCAGTTTATTAGGGATCTTAGCCATCAGTACTAAAAACGTATGCAGAGTTAGACAATGGTTGCTCATGACCCTTCTGAACTGGGAGCTCCATCAGTCTGGCTAGTTCCCTTTCTCCCTCCACCTGGGTTTGAATCCCTAACCTAAAGGGAGGAGAGTTTCTTCCATCTGCATGTCCCCGGGGCATGGCAGAGGACAGGCACTTAATAAAGGTCTGTAACTGAATGAATCATGCAGCCCTGTAACAGCATTCTAGGAGAGGGCTCAGAAAACACTGAACCTGGGAGCCAAATGCTGCCACTATTAATTACAGTGACACATAAGGTCACTATTAATTATGCCAAAGTCAAAGTGACCAGTTCTGACAGGCGTTCTTCACTGTCCACATGGACAGTAGTACACAATCCTTTGGAACAGGTTATTCTGAAGGTAACTCATTCTGATAGACCATCTGCAGGCAGTTTGGCTCATAATTAAACATTTTACAGGAAAACAAAAAGACAAAGGTAAATTTGTCTTTAAAACCTTCAAAACCTTGACCAGGACAGAAGACTGAGATCTGATTCCTGATGGACAGCAGGTGACAAGCCAGTGTGAACTCTAGGGCAGAGGCAAATGAGCACCAATTAAACACACAGCCAGGTGATGTAAAAGGCCAGAGAGGAAGGAGCGCCAGAGAGGCAAACTCTTCATTATATGAGATAATGAAGCTGCCAGAGCCTCATGCCTTCCTTCTCCTTGTCCGCAGGGGAGTTTGCTGCCCTTCCCCCTGGGCAATGGATGCGGAAGTTCTGATTGTATCTAACTGTGCACATACACACACAGTTTACTAGAGTTGATAAACACTTAAATCAGAAAACCGTGTCAAAGTGTTGAGCGAGTGCCCAGAACGGTAAGTGCTTAATAAGATTAGCCACTGTTATTATTCACTGTGTTCAATAAGCTGTTTTATAGAAAGAACCCTATACAAATACACCTTTACTACTAGTTGTGAAAAGAAGTTTGTCTTTCATGATTACTGATAAAGAGCCATGGAATCCAGATGTTCTCCACTTAGCTTTGGCTTTCAAGAAATTTGGCTAAATTTTATATATGTATTATAAACATTAACTCTTAGCCTGAGTCTTCTTTTTTTTTTTTTTTTTTTTTTTTTTTTTGCGGTACGCGGGCCTCTCACTGCTGTGGCCTCTCCTGTTGCGAAGCACAGGCTCCGGACGCGCAGGCTCAGCGGCCATGGCTCACGGGCCCAGCCGCTCCGCGGCATGTGGGATCTTCCCGGACCGGGGCACGAACCCGTGTCCCCTGCAACGGCAGGCAGACTCTCAACCACTGCACCACCAGGGAAGCCCCTGAGTCATCATTTAATTATTCACTTACTCATCCCTTCATCCATGAAATATACACTGTATACTCAAGTATTAACATGATGCACATTCCTGGAGAAAACTTGGTGAGCAAATTCAGGCCTATTTCCTTTCTCACAGAGAGAAATGTTTCTGTAACTGGATATAGAAAATGGTCAACTGAGAAGAGCTACCAAGAAGAAGAACAGGCAGAGGCAGATTTGCTGTGCAGTGAAAACTCAAGCTTCCTTCCACAGGCCCCTTTCAAGGCCCTGCACCTACTTTTATGTCTCTAACTTGGTGTTCTTTTTCTTAAAGAGGGCTCTTCCCCCAATTTCAGATTCCAGAAAAGCCAGACCTTCCCTGCTTGCCTGGGATTATGAAGGCGGATAACACGGGACTTTCCACCAGTCAGTAAGACTGAGGAGGAAATCAGGACTGACATGAGGGGTGAAGAAAGAGTGCACAATGGGCTGGACCAGAACGTCCAAAGGCCGTGTGGAGAGAGAGGGAGAGCAGAAAATACTGAGGAACTAAAAGAAGGTCAGTGACCTGGAGCTTGGGGAGTGAGAGGAACGGGTGGTAGGAGATGAGGCCGTGTGAACGTTTCTGATGGCATCAACCTAAGGGCAGTGGGAAGCCACTGATGTGTTTTTAGTGGAGGGGGGAGGTGGGTTAAGTCAGATTTGTGTCTCTGAAAAGATTACTGCAGGCCTAGTGTACAGGTCAGTGAGGGAAGATGTGAGATGAAGAAGGCAGCTACTGCACTGCTCTGGGCAAAGGACGGAGGGAAAGACTAGGCTGTGACTGATGGAGAACTAAGTGAGTAAAATGGGTGGATTTGTGAGCTAACAGGCCAAAGAAATAACAGCAGGACTCAATGGATTGGATGGGGAGGATGAAGGAGAGAAAGGTGTCAAGGTTGACTCCCAGATGTCTTTTAATTCTCTACTTACTGTTCCATACCCTTCTTCTTTTACATCCATTTACATGGTTTCTCTCCTTACGCTATCCTCCCCACAATCCATTGACCTGCTGTTATTTTCTTTGGCCTTTAGCCACAAATCCATTTTCTCTTTTCTCTCCTCAGTCCTTTGCCAAGAGCAGGTAGGTTATATATAATAAATGAAAAGAAATATAAGCCCTCACATACTTGGCCATGAAATCTATAAGCTTAGATAGTTTGAAAAACATTACTTTAGTGTTATCAACATACAGATGATTGACAGCTATCTTTTTGTAATACTTCTGGGGTGAAGCACAATTTTAAAACCCCAAGTAGTCTGCATTCATCTATATTTGGAGAACACATACATACGATGTATTTCACTGAACATTATGTGCAACATAATCAAAAGGGAGCCAGCATGTAACACCGTAAGAATCCTACCTGTGCTCAAAGCCTGTGATTATTCATGCTAATAAAATCTGGTTTCCGGGATGAACGATACAGAACAGTAAAAAAAATAAAAATAAAAACCCTTTCTTATACCTTTTAAGGGAGACGGGAAGGCAGCATAGTTTCATTCTTCACTGTGCTTTCTTTAGGTCAATATTAAGATGAGTTTACATTTTATAAGTAAACAATAGCCAAACAGTAGGGTAGCAATGAAGGTGGAGCAAAGGTATAAGGGGTAATAGTATGAGAACAAAACCAAATATTTTAAACGTGTACAAAGATAATCAAGAAATGGTGTCATTTATGCGCAGATAATCTAGAGTCTTTTTCTGAGCTAATAATTTAAAATGGAATTCAATTCTTAACAAGTTGGTAGCATAATGGATAAGAACGTGGCTTAAGGAGATAGCCTGCCTGAGATTTCATCCCATCTCCACCTCTTACCAATTCAACTGTAAAACAGGAACACAAATAATGTCTCACATCACTTGCTGTGTAAACTTGGGCCTTTGTTTTCCTTATCAGTGAAATGGGGATAAAATACCACTGTGACCAGATACCAAATCACCCAGTATAACGTTAAGCACATAGCAGGATGCTCCCACACTAAATACTCTCCAAAATTGGCCCTAGATGTCCAAAAAATTGGGGAAGGTGGGAGACCTTGAGGAAAACCCAGGATTGAAATGTGGTGGCAACAGGGAGGAAAAAGGACCATGAAGGCTTTGAGGGTGAAAAAAAAATTAATGAAGAAAAGAGAGAAAAGAAAATCAAGAAAACTAAGAGAAGGAGGAGCTGACTTCAAGAGAATAAAGGTGTGAATCAAATACCGCAGAGATAAAGGACAATCAAAACTCTTAAAAATCATGAATGACCTTTGATAACATAATCTCTATTATAGTGTAATTCATTATCAACATTAGAAACCATCTTAGAGTTGACTAAAAATGACCCCAAAGGGTTAGCCTTTTAGAGGAATGCAAACAAGGCCTTATTTTAGAATTAGTCATGATAAATTGGCAAACTTGGTGGAATATCACTTTTGTTCTATTTCAAAGGAGTGTTTATTCATATTCAATTTGCTTAATCTTGTTTCTAAGGACTTAGCACCTATATGTGTAACTCTTGTGAAAATTACAAATGATCTTTAGAAAAGCAGGTCTGATAGGACGTTTAACTGGAAGACTTTCACTAGCTAACATGTGCATGGAATTCATGCTCTTCTCCTTTTCCCCAAATTATAACAAACTAACGGAGCTGTAACAGAGAGCCACAGTCATGATGTTATAATTTATAACATTTGCCCCATTTATAAAGAATTAGTGAAGCTATAAAATGGAACCACAATTGAGCAGTCCACAGTTTGTAAAAAATCCCTAAACCTTTTGAATTGGGAAGGTACATAATTTCTTTACATAATCACTTTAATTATAAAAATACATAATTTCTAACTTAGTATGCTGTAAGTTATCTCAGATGAGTTGCTTCTTTGAAGATTACATGAAGATCTTTGACTCTGGAGATTTCGGGATATTTACTTTCTGCTAAAGCACGGCATCTATTTAACTCTGAGAAAACGGCCCAAGGTAACATTTTTGAAAAAATGTGTTACATGCTTGAGTGCCAATGGTGCCAATGTATGTATTTAAGTACCTACTATTCTAATTGTAGAGATCATTAATGGTGCTTCCCAGCCCAGTTCATGTCGTGGCCCGCAGAGAAGAGGACATTTTTACACGCCTTTGGGTAAACTTAAGAGGGTGAACACAGTCAGGCCCGAGGCTTTCAGCTGATGAATGAACTAATATTTCAGCCATCTGGTACTCATTCCTAGAACACTCACTGGGAATTCCAGACTAAAGTATCAGATATTGGATGTAAACTAAGGTCTAAATCTTCTAAGTGACAGAATTTATCCTTCTGAGGTATGATCATTTTTGGAGCAATTAAATCTCATCTTCCTTTCTTTCTCATGAGAGCCAAAACAGTAAAAACAAATCATTATAACCAAGAAACAACTGGCTCATTTGTGTAAACTTTACATGCAACACATGAGAACATAATCATACTGCCTCCTGTCTTGATGGACCAGTCTCACTAGGTAGAGGCTGCCAATGTTAAGACGGAGAGTGGCTGTTCAATCATTCATCGATTCATTCTCAAACACTATACATTGTGTTAGGTATTAGGGATTTGCAGTTGAAGATATCTTGCCCATCAGAGACTTCAGAAAACCTTTGTTGTCATGAAGCCATCAAGTTCATACCATTTACAGTTTCAACAAATATTTGCTTTAGGTGATGTGATAGTTGCTGAGAATATACATAATGTAACAAGATAGATACAGTCCTCGTGTTCCCAGAGCTTAAAGGTCTGCCCATGCCTACCTTAGGTATTCTTGAAAAGATGAAGCATGAACCACTACACCATTCTGCCCAGAATTATTTAGGGTAAACAGCCCTAAAGATGACATCAAAGTAAGTATCTGACTGTCAAGAAAACTGTGATAGCTGAGACCAGGTATATGCAACATAAGTAGACATATAATTCACCTTCTGAACTGGAAAACTCTTGAGAGTGACAAATGCTAAACAAGGTGAGATGCCAGGCTATGGTATAACTGGGACTCTCCCAGGAAAACCAGGAGTTGTTGTCACCCTAAGTATGGGCCACATGGGCTAGAAATATCTGAAGCCGTTATGTAAGGCATGTATAAACAAGTCTAGATCTTTTTTAGACAAATAATCTGTAGATACATCCTAACTTCGCTATTTCACACTATAGTCAATTCAAAGTAGTTGATGTCTCATGATAGTCTATACTAGTTTACGAATGGAGACTGACCTTTTATCACGGTAGCATGTTACATATTACAATTACTTTCTAGTAAGAAATGTAGAATTGAAAAAAAAAGGAAAAGAAATAGACACAAACCATCTAAACAGCATTTCTTACACTCTTCCCCAATAGGATATTGTAGAAAATGATAATATTTGTACTGTACAAAGTGGGAAAACGCTGAAGCTGCTCCCAGGTGGAGTGCTCTGCACTGGGGGCTGAGAGGATCTGTATTTCAGCAAACAGGTACTTATGCTGTTACGTGTGTGCCAAGCCACACCAGCTGAGAAACTGATCCAATATGCAACACACTGACAGGTGACGTTTACTTACACATCTGAGAGTGAAGAATACACGGCGGCAGGATGAATGCTAACACCACTGAGAAAGAATCTGTCAACATTACCTTTCAGAAAATGTTCTGAAGATGGTGACAAAATGCTACCCAAAGTTGTACTAAATGTGAAAATATAAATGGCGAGTGTAGAGGGAAATTTCACGCTATGAGCATTACTCTGTATATATGCTCATGTTTCGGGTGCCACCAATTTTTACCACAGAGGCATTAGTTGAGGATAAGAGCTACAAACTGCCCTTTTTGTTCATATATTCTTAACCCTGAATAACATACATTTTTTTTTTTGGAAGGGGAAGGAAATACAGTAGAAGGTGTTGAATGAATCCTATAACTTACATATTGCGACTGCCGAAACCTTCCAGAGTAGGTCCAGATGAGTTTTTCAAAAAGATCACTCACTTTCTGCCAGTTTGACTTTTTAATCAACATAGTTCTTGCTTTCTGTGATAAAGACAACTAAGTATCTTCCAGAAACCATTCTCCCTTTCTACTTTTTGGTAACAGACACTCCGTTTAGCTGGGTGCACTGCGGCCAACTAGAGATAACATTTCGGAGCCTCATTGCAACCAGCGATGGCCACGTGACGAAGCTGGACAAACAGGCTGTGAGAAGAAGGGACTGTTCACTTCCTGGTAACCTCCACATAGACAAGGCTACTGGACTTGGCCTTCCTTTTCCTCTTTTCCTGCTGGCTAGAAAATAGGGAAGCAGGCACAAGCTCAGGGACCATGTGCTCATGGCAGAGCTGTCCTGCCAGCCCTTGACTGCTCACACCTGGGCTGTTATATGAGAAGGAAATATCTATCTTATTTAAGCCATTCTACTAGAGGTCTCCGACAGAGCGATTTAGCAGGTGCTACAATTAATACATTTCAAATTACTAAAAAATGCCTCTTAAACAAAAGCATCTAGAAATAGAAAGGTCTGGATAGACTCACTGTGAGTACTCCTTTGTGGTTTCCCAGAACACAAAAGGGTGGGGGATTCTGCAGGAGTAGGGCTCAGGGAATGTGCAACCCTCTCAGATCTAAATTAGAAAGAGACAATAAGGAACCCCTGAAGGGTCTGAACAAAGCGAGTAATGAGATCAGCATTCCAGTTCAGAAAGAATTCTATCCAGAGTATGCAAGGGGGACCAGAGGGAGGAAAGACTGGAGGAAGGGAAATGAGAAGTTTTACTAGTCAAGATGATTTCCAGGTAAACGCAATTTTTCACCGTCAAGAACTAGAATTGGTATAATAAGTTTAAGTAGAGATGTCTAGTAGTCAGCAGACCTGCATCTCAGGACTACTGAGAAGGACCTGGGATGGAATTACATTTTACGACTAATCAGTATATGAAGAGTGAGACCACCCTAGGAGAGTCCACATAGAGAAAAAGGTCAAAGAACCCTGGAGATGACTAACATTTAGGACACAGGTAGAAGAAAAGGATTCAGCAAAGGAGACGGAGAAGAAAGGGTCAGAGAAGGAAGAAGAGAACTCTGTCCTGGAAGCCAAAGGAGGCAAACACTTCAAGAAGAGACTGGAAGGCAGTAGCACTTATCACAAGCTAGTCAAGGAAGTTAAGGAGTAAAGAAAGTGGCTGCTGGGTCTGGCAGCTGAGAGTCCCCTGAGAATTTGGCCCAAGCTCTCTCCGGGAAGAAGTCAGGCCCACTGTGGGCAAGCAGTAAGTGGGAAAGGGAACGTTCGCTTCTCTTGGCTGGGGAGAAAAACAAAAGGCTGGGAAAACAGCTAGAAGAGGAGGCAGGTTTGATGGAAGGGTCTATTTTTTAGGATGAAAAGGAGCAAGGAGTTAGAAGTTAAAAATAACAGAGTGAGAAAGTACAGAGATGTTTTCATATGTCTGTTTCTCATTTCGAGCATAAAGTTAAACCATACACGGTAAACACATTTCTACTGGGAGCTCTCACCCAAGTAGGTATGCTGTTATGACTACATAAAGGTATCAAGATTAAAGGATTTGTAATTCTATGGAAATTCTTAAACAGAGTTTGGATATATATTGTTTGCTTTTCCCTTCAGCGAGCTGGTAAACATTAACCTTGCTAACCACCATATTATTTAGCCGGTCGTAAAACTTTAAAAGGTCCTTTTCAGAAAAAGTCTAAAGGAAAAAAAAAAAGTGCCTTACAAAAATAATTCCAAAACTCATATAACTTTGAAAAGAAAACACAGCCCATGGACATATGACTGAGTAGCTCTGTATACGTTCAAGGATTCCAAACAGTGTCAGGCTTTCTCACCCACTGAAACTCCCTTTGAAGGTCAAGCATTGAAAGAACTCAAGTCAGATTACACTGAAAGGAAGAAGGTGGGAAAAGAAATATTTACTATTCCCTAAGGAGAGTGTCAGTGACCTAAAGCAGCTTCATTTTCTCCTCCTTTCCCTGGCCGCAGTATGCGGGGGGAAAAGACGAGGTGGGGAGACCATCTTTGGGTGGCAACCTCAGGCTGCATCTCACCAGGCAACACTGAGACTTCTGCAAACATACAGGAGGAGACAAGAACACCATCCCTACTGAGTGACCAAACACTCACACACTCAAGCTCATTAAATTGTCACATCCTCCCTGAGAAGTAGTATTACTGTTCTAGTTTTACTGAGAGAAAAACTGAGGTTTAGAAAGTTTGAGTTTGACCAAGAACATGTAGCTAAAATACTGTCGACCAGGATTCAAACCCAGATCTGACTGCCCCTACCAAGCCCATAACTGCCCCCTTCAGCTTATTTTAAATTCGAGATTAGCTCAAATTAAATTAAATCCCACCCCCACCAATTCACAAGTTATTAGAAGGAACTCTTAAGCGAAGGAGACAAAACCGTGGTGTTCAAAGGTTGCCTCACGACACAAGGAGCAAAGTCTGAAACGTGAAATTACAATTTACAGCCCGAGTGCCATTTAATAAGAGTATCACCTAATGTCTTTATTATCACCTCAGTTTTTAAAAGCACTTGCATGGATTCCAACTAATCTGATCCTTACAAACTACTGAAAGACAAAGAAATAGTGTCAACTTCGTTTTTTTGGCCAAAAAACCATTGCAACAAGGAAACGGCATAGCTGAGATTAGAACTGGAGATTTCCATAGCACCAAGTATACTAGAATGGGCCTCTAATAAGTGTTAGAGTCTCACAATTTTACTTATCTTCAGGAGATGTTAACAAAGTCAGACCAAATATCCAGTATAAGCTTGTCTTTAAGTCATGAAGATTTCCTTTTTATTCTGAATTCATTTAACATAAACTGTAACTGTAATTATAGAAGTGTAAAGAAGTCATTTGGCCAGCCAGTTCCTAAATGCAACATGTACTAATTACCCATTGTGAACAGAGTACTGCCATAGCTATGATTTCAGGACTATTAAAGGAGGGGCCAAGGGCTTAAATTAGAGGTAATATTCTTACTCAGTAAGGGGACTGGCTATATTTCCTACATTCTTAAAATTCTACTTTGCTGAATAAATTTCCTTTAGTGCTTCTGAAATGATGCCCCACTGGCACTCCTATACACATTCTCTTTCTCTTAAATTAGGCAATAAAAAAATTGACATTAGAGAAAATATTTCTACCTATTACTTTTAGTTATGGAGTCATTGGTTACACAATCAAATCCACCAAGTTTCAGCCTGGTAATCTATACCTAATGGCGACTTTCCATGAACTATGGCACGCGAGGAGGTAGTGTGTTTCTTAAATGACTCAGGTCTTTATTCACTAATAATATAACAACAAGCAGAAGAAAAACCAGACCTGAATTGCACAAGCATGATAGTAATACCACTGATATAAATTACAGGCCTCCTCTAAATGACTGTCACCAATCTCAAACAAAAGTTCCTGCCCAGTAAAATCTGCGTTAATTGGTTTTCTTTCTGTTGTTGAAAAACAGTGAGCCAGCTCAGGCAGCATCATGGGAATTTCAGACACACACACACACACACACACACACACACACACACACACACACACACACACACACACACACACACACACACACACACACACACACACACACACACACACACACACACACACACACACACACACACACACACACACACACACACCCTTTAAAGCCCAAGTGAGTACATCTAGTTTTTAAGGAAATACTAACAAGGAACAGGTTGAGGGTATTTTCCACTGGTTTAAAAATAAAGCATTCTACCCGTTAAAAACAATAAATCTCAGAATTATAGAAACAGGAAGCAGCAGCTGGATTTATCATCCTTCATTTCCTGAGAGTGGTAGTAAGGAACTCCCCCTTGAGACTAAAGCAATGGCGGGGTTAGCCTCCTTCTGCTGCACCCACACGGCCCCCATGCTGCGGCTGCTTGCTCCAGGGCTGGCTGGCCACTTCAAAATCGCCTTGCTCACTGTATCTTACAAAGCTTTCTGTGCCCAGGCCCTACATTTTGAGAAGACAAAAAATGTGACTGGAACGTAAACACACATAGATAACTACCCTGATCCTAGAAGAGCCTAGCTCTCATCTCTCCTAGGCTCACTCCCGGAGGCTTTGGGGGGACACCACCACACTCTGAGTGGCTCTGAGCCTTGGGCCAGGGGCTATGTTGGAAAGAGTAACATAGTGGCTGGGTTCGGGCTTCCTCCAGCCACTTGTGATTGTAGCTGAAAGGACTTAGTCTCTCTCAGCCTCATTCTCTCACGTGTGAAACGGCAATGAGACTCCACCCACTTCACAGGGGTGGGATGAACAGTAAAGGAGACTATGAGTGTGAAAATACTTTGTAAATCACACAATAACAGACTAGAGGAACAGCGATATACATCCTTGCAGGAGGGGTTCTACCAGTTTGAAAGCTTTCACAAATATTATGGTTTCGTTTCATCCTCAAAATGATACATGGAGATAAAGGCGGCAGTGGAAGCGTCCTCATCAACACTATCATTGTTGTTTTAAAAATGAGCTAGTCTAGAGAAACACAATAGGAAAACTGTGTCCTAGCTCCGTAAGTGAGCATCCAAATCATCTGAAAACATTTCTGGCAGCACATGAGTGGTAAGTACTAGACGAGGAGTCACGAAAGCCGTTCACATTTCAGGTCGGCTACTCTTGGGCAAGTCCCTTAACCTCTCCAGGCAACATGATTCATCCATTTGTCACCAGACTAGTGGGAGACAAAAACAAATTAGACCTGGTTCCAGCAATTGAAGAACCCACTTGGAGGCAAGGGTGGGGGATGGAAAGAAGTGACATATAAACAGATTAACTACAAAACAGTACTTACTTAAAATATAGAGTATGAACAAAGTGCCTCGGGAATCAAAAAGCAGGAAATGACTAACTTTGTCTGGGGGACTCATGGAAGAATTCCTCTCATTTGTAAATTGGGAAAAGAAGGAAATCAGACGACATATTTATCAATGTCCCTCTTGTGGCTAAAACTCTGAGAAAACTAGGCTTAGAGAGATTGTAAGCAACATTAATACACAGCACAACTCCTCTTATACATCCGCTCAGAGCCCACACATCAGTGAAAATAATTTAGGTGGCTTAAGTGCTCAATAACTGTATTCTAGAAAATCCTGAAAAATAAGATTTTTCAGAATATTACCCAAACACAAATCATACTTATAAGTCTGTGGAAGCTTGTGGGAGCTGCATCTATAGTTAGCCC